>NC_133407.1:181418409-181721439 GCF_049350105.2 Macaca mulatta | reverse complement strand
GAATGAGTGGGTAGGTGGGTGGATGTGTATGGCGAAAGATGGGAGGAAAAGGTGGACCAGGCAGTTGGAATTGTTTCTTAGTGTGGTCGGGTCTCGTAGCTTTTTATGGTTGTTTTGCTCCTATCCTCTAGGCCTCTTTTGGCCAACTCCTTCCTCACTTCTTCACCCTAAAGCCCCCAAAACCACAACCACAGTCAAATAATTAAACACATGAAACAAATAAAACTGCCTCTGTGTGAATATGTTTCTCCGGTCACGCCATCCCTGTGAGAGACGCCTCCCTTGTAAACAGTAACGGGCAGAATTTCTCTAGCAAGGCAGGCACACAACAGACTCTGCACCTTCAAGGCAGAAGCAGAAGGGAAGGCCAGTGCCTCTGGGTTAGGGCCTGTTGGTTCTTGGAAGCCAGGGTAGGGTGAGGTGAAGGCACTCCCAAGAATCCTGGCAAACTCTGTAGGGAGAGGAAGACAAAAATTTCCAGTGTTTGCAGCCAACAGGGCCACGTGCTCATTCAAGAAAATTTATGTCTTGGTTGGTTTCTATGGGCTTCTGGCTGGGTGAGGGTGAGAGAAATCTGTGGTAATTGCAGATCCGGCGTGACCGAAGATGAGCCAATTTTAAGCAACCTTCTAATGTAAACTTTTAAGGAGACCTTTAAAACTTCGAGCTTGGTGGTTCATGTCTGTAATCCCAGCACTTTGCGAGGCCAAGGTGGGAGAATTGCGTGAGGCCAGGAGAGTTTGAGAACAGTACAAACAACATAGTGAGACAGTCTCTATAAAACATAAAATTAGCCAGGTGTGTGGCATGCCTTAGTCCTAGCATCTTGGAAAGCTGAGGTGGGAGGATTGCTTGAGCCCAGGAGTGAGACATTACTGTACCACTACACTCCAGCCTGAGCCACAGAGTGAGGCTCTGTCTCTAAAAGACAAAATACAAAAGACAAGAAAAAAACCCTGTCTCAGAATCCTAAAATCCAACTAAAGGGTTAAGTTATAAAAATGATAATTATGCATTTTGCAAATTTCCTGTCCTTCTAGTCCCAGCATGGAGTGACAAGGTTATTGCTGAGCACTAAGACTCAACTGAGAAGCCTTTGGAAAATGCTGTTATCTGGGACTTACCAAAGACCAGCTAAATCAGAAATACTACCAAGTGGGGTATTTATGTTCCTGTAAAAGTTCTCAGTGAACTTAATGGGCAGTAAGGGTTCAGCACCACTGCAATGAATAAACCAGTCTATGAAAGTCTTTCCAGAGGTTTACTCAGTTTTTTTTTTGTTTTTGAGACAGAGTCTCACTCTGTTGCCCAGGCTAGAGTGCAGTGGCGTGATCTCGGCTCACTGCAACTGCCGCCTCTCAGGTTCAAGCGATTCTCCTGCCTCAGCCTCCTGAGTAGCTGGGACTACAAGCACATGCCACCACACCTGGCTAATTTTTAATTTTTAGTAGAGATGGGGTTTCACCATGTTGGCCAGACTTGTCTTGAACTCCTGATCTCAGGTGACTCCGTCTGTCTTGGCCTCCCGAAGTGGAAGTGCCGGGGTTACAGGCGTGAGCCACCTGCCCGGGGGTTTACTGAGTTTTAACATTGTGCTACATTGCTACATTTTGTGGCTAGAGATGATATGGGCCCTCAGGGAGAGGAACTAATGATAGCTGCTGGAGTCTGAGCACGGCTTAGTCTAAGGAAGGAAGAAAACCAAGAGAGAACAGAGTCAAGGACAGCAAAGGAGGAAGAAGAGGTTTTAAAGAGTATGGCCTGGTCAAAGGGGTCTGGTCCCACAATGCAATAACTTAAAATGTCTCCATATTGTACAACCGGTGGATTATTGGTGACCTTGGTGAGATCAGTTGCAGTGAGATTTCACTTGGCTGAGGAGATAAGGAAACAGAGATAAGTGTGGACTAAAATTTTCAGACTTCTGGCCGGGCACAGTGGCTCATGCCTATAATCCCAGCACTTTGAGAGGCTGAGGGGGGCGGTCGAATCACGAGGTCAGGAGTTCGAGATCAGTCTGACGAATGTGGTGAAATCCCATCTCTACTAAAAATACAAAAATTAGTCAGGCGTGGTGGCACCTGCCTGTAATCCCAGCTACTCAAGAGGTTGAGACGGGAGAATTGCTTGAACCCAGGAGGCGGTAGTTGCAATGAGCCGAGATCGTGCCACTGCATTCCAGCCTGGGTAACAGAGCAAGACTTTGTCTCAAAAAAAAAAAAAAAAAAAGGTAATTTTAGAATTCCAGCTGAGAAGCAATGGAAAGTCTTAAAAGATGTCAAAAGACAGAATTACAATAAATTTAGTTTAAAAATCGAATTGGCTTTATTTGCAATTCTAGAATCAGCAACACCTCATTCTGAGGATTCCAATTTGCCGAGCAGAGGAGGTTGGCTTTATAGGCAGAAAACGGCTGAAGAGAGCGGAAATGAACAACAAAAAACAGATTGGTTGTTTCATAGTGACTTTCCTTATAGGGTTAAAACAGAGGGGACTTCCCTATTACACTGACTCAGGTTGACTGGAATCTCCTGATTTTTAGAAAATGAGCTCATTTCAAAGTTCACTTTGATTATGTGGCACTTAGCACGAGTGACTTCATTTTGGTTTGGTCTGGCCTGCCAGGGCCTAGTGCGGGAGGCTGGCCCAAAACACTAGCCTCCCATAAACTTTAACAAAAGGGATACAGGATTCAGGAGTTTTAATTTTTTTTATTTTTTATTTATTAAATAATGGGTTAGATCTGAGAGAGTGTGTGTGTGTGTGTGTGTGTGTGTGTGTGTATATATATATATATGCTAAGGGGAGGGGAATGGATGAAAATATAGGAGGCTAGAAGGAGTAACAGTGAAACACGGCTCCTGAAAATGCATAGGAATGGAAGTAGTAGCCTTGGACAGGAAGAAAGAAGAGACTCCACGGTCACTGTAACAGAGAGGAAGAAGGAGCCACTGGTGTGGATGCAAAATGTTTAGGCAGGGGCGTGGGTAGGAATGTGAGGACCTGTTTGCCTCATGGCCTCTAATTTGCTGTGAAGTGCAGGTAAGATTGGTTGCAGGGTTTCTTAGTGAAGCCATTGCCCTCTGAGGCCTCTGGAACCATTGAGATAGAGTGAGGCCACAGTTGAGCACACCCTCCTTTCTCACTCCCTCCTGACACATGGAAGAGGGGACAGGTGCTATGTCTGCTGGGAACTGAGGTGCGGGCTGTATGGGAGACAGTTGGTTCTGTTTGTGTGGCTTTCTCCATCTCACATCACTCCTTACCTCCACTCTCATGCATTCCCCTGCCTCCTGCAGACTGCAGAGCCCTTCTGTTTTCTCTCTTCATTGTTCCTTCTTTCCTTCCATCGCGTCGGAATTTCAGCCTTTGACTGGCCACCACTGCTGCTGTCCTTAAGTGTCTTTGCCTTTTGTTATGAATGCTGCAAGTCTGATAATGTATCACTATTGATAGGTAACCAGAGGGCTCTTTTCCTTCCACAAGGCTTGCTGGTAAAGAAAGTGTGTTGGAAGTCATTATGTATCATTCGAAACCTTTTTAGCCTTCTCAAAAATAAAAGGCCAAATTCAATGATGAGTATAAATAAATAATGAAGGGCTGGGTTTCTGGGCCAGTGAACTTTCATTTTCATCTTGCTGTTTCTGTTCTTCACTTCTCCAAGCTCAAGCCTGGGAAATGTGTGAAGACTATCAAAGATGAATTCAAAATATAGTGTGCAACAACTACCAAAGGGCAACTTAATATCAATTTTCCTCTCAATGAGCCACAGGTCTGGCTTACTTGGTTTAACATGCTTCTAGAATCAGACAGTCTTTGGACTCAGTTCTGCAGTTTCTGGTTGGCGTGATGATTCATCTAATGGATAAATTGAGAACACTAAAAAATCTTTAATTGTGGTAAAATGAACATAAAATTTACATCTTAACCATTTTCAGCGTACGGTTCAGAAGTGGTAGGTGTATTCGCTTTTTTTTCCTTACATGAATACATAAGTAGCATATTTTTTGTGTGTGTGTGCAACCAATCTCTAGAATTCTTTTCATCTGTAAAACTGAAACTTTGTATCCATTAGACAACTCCCAATTTCTCCCTCCCCCCAGCTCCTAGCAGCCACCATGTACTTTCTGTCTGTATTAGTTTGATGATTCTTCGTGACATATATGAGTGGAATTGTACAGTATTTGTCTTTTTGTGACTGGATGATTTCACTTAGCATAGTGGCCTTAAGGTTCTTCCATGTTGTAGCATGTGTCAAAATCTTCTTCCTTTTTAAGGCTGAATAATATTCCACTGGATGTAGATGCCATATTTTGTTTATCCATTCATCTGTTGATGAACACTGGGGTTGCTTCCTACCTTTTGGCTATTATGAATAATGCTGCTATGAATATGGATGTACAAGTAGCTGTATGAGTTTCTGCTTTCAATTCTTTTGGGTGTCTACCCAGAGCTGGAATTGCTAGATCGTATGGTAACACTTTTTAATTTTTTAAGGAACTGCCATACTGTTTTCGGTAGTGGTTGCACCATTTTACATTCCTACCAGCGGTACACAAGGGTTTCAATTTCTTCACAGCCACACCAATACTTTTCTATTTTTTTGATAGTAGCCATCCTAATGGGCAGCATCTTGGGGTTTTGATGAACATTTGTCTGATACTTAGTGATATTAAACTTCTTTTCATGTGCTTATTTGCTATTAGTATATCTTCTTTGAAGAAATGTCTATTCAAGTCATTTGCTTATTTTTAAAGTCAGGTTTTTGTTGTTGAGATTGATTTTAAGATTTTTACAGTAAGTATTTAGAGCAATATTGTAGGGTCTTATTAAGTCCAAGGCTTTTTATTTTTCTCCAGTGACTCTGCCACAGTCCCTGTTGTAAAATACAGTGGCTCTTCTTGGTAAATTCCAATTTTCAGTAGCATTAAATGTGGCTGTACTCAGTTCTTTATTTTTAACTCATAATATTTGGGTCAGCATTTTAAGATAAAGCAGATACTGTGTCTTTTGCCATAGCAAACAGGAAGGTATCTATTATTTTCTTTGCTGATGACATGGTCCTTCACTGAATGGTTGGTTTCTACCAGGAGGAATAGCTCAGTGTCAAGTATGCCATTTTTAGAATGTACTCCTGTTTAATAAGCTTTATTAAACAGATAGGTAAGTATAGTTATATTTCAGGGGCGGTGCTGTGTGTTTTGGGACCAACGTCACCCATCGGAGCCATGGAGATTCAATTCTGCTTCAAATTAATAGCTCCACAGGATCCACTTGAAAGTTCTTAAGTGGTGGGTACAGATGGAGACTAACTTCTATCCCAACAATCCTTCAGGCCAGGTGTATCGCTTATGTGCTGTAGGTGCAGAAATTTAGGGCTTCACCATACTTGTTAGTGTCTTGGAGATATATCCAAAGCTGCTTTGTAGAAAAAAGTCTTATTTACCTGTAGATTTTCTTAGCCTACTCTATGTTTAAGGCCATACTCCTGGGCAAGAGCATAAAACGGACTCTTCTTAAGTGTCTACATGTCAGGTGTTTCAGCCCAATACTTTCCTTTCAATAAGGTATGCACATTATGAACTCATTAGTAAACATAATTTTGGATTGTCTTCTGTGGAAAACTTGTTAAAGCCCATATGGGAAAAATGACATGTGAGAAATACAGCCAAAGAGAGATGCTAAACACTCATTTTTCAGCTTCTCTGAGCTCCTTCTTGGTATTGAGTTGCTATACCCTAAACTCAGTTCTGCAGTATATTACTGCTTTGGCTCCACAGAAAATTCTGTGTCCAAGTTAAGACCTAAGAACATACCCTCACATTTTACGGAGGCTCTCTCTAATATTTGAAACACTTGGGACTTGTTTTTCTTTATTCGATAGAAGTCAGAAGCAGAGAAAAAGTTGTTTCTGAAAAAAGTTGCTATAGTTTGAAGTTTCCCTCAAAAGTTCATGTGATGAAAACTTAATACCCAATGCAACAGTGTTGAGAGGGAGGTAAGGCTCAATAAGAGGGCTCCAACCAATGGATTAATGTCATTTTTAAAAGAGAGAGTTAGTTATCACAAAGCAGGTTGTTATAAAGTGAGTCCAGCCTTTGATGCCTCTCTGTCTCACATGATTACTTCTGTCTTCTTCCCTTTTGCCACCATGAGATGACCCTTTCCAGACACTATGTTCTTAGACTTCCCAGCCTTTACAACCATGAGCTAAATAAACTTCTGTTCTTTATAAATTACCCAGTCTGTGGTGTTCTGTTATAGCAGCAGGAAACAGATAAGAAAAAATTTGTTTTTTATTTTTAATTTTAATTTTTTTTGAGACAGGGTCTCACTTTTTCACATAAGCTGGAGTGAAGTGGCATGAACAGAGCTCACTGCAGCCTCAACCACCTAGGCCCAAGCAACCCTCCTGCCTCAGCCCCCAGTTAGCTGGGATCACGGGCGCATGCCACCATGCCCAGATAACTTTTGTATTTTTGGAGAGATGGGGTTTTGCCATGTTGCTCAGGCTTGTCTCAAACTCCTGAGCTCAGGCAATTTGCCCTCCTCAGCCTCCCAAAGTGCTGCGATTATAGGCATGAGCCACTGCACCCAACCAAAGACAAAAATGAAGCTTTTTTTAAATTTTATTTTATTTACATAGGTTTTTGGGGAACAGGTGATATTTGGTTACATGAGTAAGTTCTTTAGTGGCGATTTGTGAGATTTTTGGTGCACCCATCTCCAGAGCACTATACACTAAACCCAACTTGTAGTATTTTATCCCTTACCCTCTTCCCACTCTTAACCCTGAGTCCCCAAAGTCCACTGTGTCATTCTTGTGCCTTTGCATCCTCATGGCTTGGCTCCCACTTATGAGTGAGAACATACAAATTTAGCTTTTTAAAAAAAAAAAAAAATTCAGATGGGGTCTCACTATGTTGCCTCGGCTGGTCTCAAATTCCTGAGCTCAAACTATCCTGGTCTTGGATTCCTGAGCTCAAATTGTCCTACTGCCTCAGCCTCCTAAGTAGCTGGGATTACAAGAATGCTTTTATCTTTCTTTCTTTTTAATGTTTTTAAACAAAAATAATGTTATATAACCTCATGAATGTCTTTGTCTTTTTTGCCTTGGCTGTCAGAAAATTAGTTTTCAATTCAATCATTCTTTTAAATCTAATTTTGTTTGATGTTAGTATTTGCTGACTTTACTTTTTATTTGATGTATGTATTCTTTTGAATAGCTTTATTGAGGTATAATTTATACATCATAAAAATCTGCCATTTGAACTGTACAATTCAATCATTTTTAGTAAATTTACAGAGTTATGCTGCTATCATCACAACCCAATTTTAGAATATTTTCATCATCCTGAAAAGATCCCTTTTCCCAGCCCCAGTCAACCATTAATCTACTACTTTCTGTCTCTATGGATTTACCTAATCTGGTCATTTCATGTAAACAAAATCACACCAGAGGCAAACCATTTGTGGCTGACTTCCACTGCTGAGCATAACAATTTCAAGGAAAATCTATGTAATAGCATGTATCATTTACATGATATCTTTTGAGTGCAAAACTTAAAAAATTTTGATAAATTCCAATGAATTTTGATTCATTTTGAATTAATTTTTTGTGTATGATGTGAGATAAGGGTTTGAATTCATTCTTGTCCTTCAGTATAGGTACTCCTTGATTTATGATGGGGTTACCTTTCAATAAACTCATTGTAAGTCAAAAATATTATAAATGGAAAATGCATTTAATACTGTGATAAACCAATTGTAAAGCCAAAACTTGTAAACCAGGGGTTATCTGTACTTCATTCCTTTTTATTGCTGAATAATAGTCCCTTGTATGGATATACCACACTTTGTTTATCCATTCACCAGATGATGGACATTTGGATTTTTTTAAAGGTTTTGACTATTGTATTAGTCAATTTCCACACTGCTAAAAATAACCACCTGAGACTGGGTTAATTGATAAAGAAAAGAGGTTTAATTGACTCACAGTACCACATGGCTGGGGAGGCCTCAGGAAACTTACAATCATGGCAGAAGGCAAAAGGAAAGTAAGGCATGTCTTACATGGTGGCAGGAGAGAGTGAAGGAAAGGAAAGTAAGGCATGTCTCACTATCATGAGAACAGCGTGGGGAAAATCTGCTCCCATGATCCAATTACCTCCCACCAGGTCCCTCTCCTGATGTGTGGGATTACAATTCGACATGAGATTTGAGTGGGGACACAGAGCCAAACCGTATCAGCTATTATGAGTAATCTTCTATGAGCATTCACATACAAGTTTCTGTGTGGATGCACATTTTTATTTCTTTTGAGTACATACCTAGAAGAAGAATTGCTGGATCTTATGGTTAATTTATGTTTAACTTTTAAACTGTTTTCCAAAGTCACTGTACCATTTTACATATCCTGCAGCGATGTATGAAGGTTTCAGTTTTTCTATGTCTGTACCAACACTTGCTATTGCCTGCCTTTTGGATTATAGTCATTTTAATGGGCGTGCAGTGGTATCTTACTTTGGCTTTACCTTGCCTTTCCCAGCTGGGTACAATAGCTCATGCATGTAATCCTAGCATTTTGGGAGGCTGAGGCAGGCAGATCATTTGAGCCTAGGAGCTTGAGACCAGCCTGGGCAAGGTGGTGAAACCCCGTCTCTACAAAAAATACAAAAATTAGCCAGGCATAGTGGCATGCACCTGTAGTTCCAGCTACTCAGGAAGCTGAGGTGGCAGGATCGCTTGACTCCACTTGAGGCTGGAGTGAGCCGTGATAGTGTCACTGCACTCCAGCCCAGGTGACAGAGCGAGACCTTGTCTCAAAAAAAAAAAAAAGAAAAAAAAGAAAAAGAGAGTTTGCATTTCCCTATAACAAATGATATTAAGCATCTTTCTTGTGTTTATTGGCCATTCCGATATCTTCTTTAGTAAAATGTTTATTCAAATGTTTTGTTCACTTTAAAAATTGAGTTTTCTTTACATATTCTGGATACAAGTCCCTTATCAGATACATGACTTACAAATATTTTTCTCCCCGTACGTGACTTGCCTTTTAATTTTCTTAATGGTATCTTTTGAAGTACCAAAGTTAAAAATTTTTGATAAATTCCAATGAATTTTGATTCATTTTGAATTAATTTTTTGTTTATGATGTGAAATAAGGGTTTGAATTCATCCTTGTCCTTCTAGATATCTAATTATTGCAGCACCATGTATTGAAAAGATGGCTTGTCTTTTGCTGGCTTCACTTTTATTTTTTTGTCCTTTTAAAGAAATGGTGAAGTCGGCAGAAAGAATTTCTGAACAAAAATGAAGATGCTCTCTGTGTTGAATTTCTAAATGCTTACATGAGAGAATGAGCATCAGACTGATGTGTTAAGAATAATTGGAACCACAATTTTATTTTGTTTCCTTCATCTTCCCCATTCCCTCCCCAACCCTGTAGTTAACATCTGCTTCTCTCCTGTAAGAGGAAGTGAAAGATTTAGGTCAGGCCCCAAACCAAACTATCTTTACTGCACTCTTCCCTTTTAAGAAAAATAAAACCACCCTGCTGGGTCCGTTTAGCACTAAATTACCCTATATCAACGGTTCTATTGTGATGTTTGGAAGTTGGCCTTCCCCCGGAAGCAGAACTGCTGTTGCTGGGACTGGGTGTTATGAAATCAATCTAGATGGTCACTTTGAAGGATGCTGACAGGAGTCAAGAGAGACCATCCTTCAAGTATCACAGGACTTTCCCTTATATTTGCTTTACAGTTGAATTTCTTACAAGAAATATCTTAGAGAAATATTACCAGAACTGGAGATCTTCCACATTCAGATCCCACATGTATCTGTGGTGCTGGGCAGAGGTAACCCCAAATAAGAATAGGTTCAGTTGACTGATACAAGGTAGCAAGACTGGCATCCTTGGGGAAGTCAGCCTCTAGAAAGATGTTATCCATCCTGCTATCTTAAGTCATTATAAAGAACAGGATGATTGCATATTCCTTTACAGATAGGTACTGGGTTCCTCTCTTTTATGGAGCTAACCTAGCAGCTATAATCAGGATACCTTTCTACTCTGGCTTTGCCAAATATCCCTCACAATCAGGGCTGTGGCATCATAATGATAAAAATCATAGCTAATATGCATATGCACTTATTATATACCAGCAACTCTTTTCCTGTCTTACATGTATTAACTCATATAACTGTGCCTTGGGTATATATATTAAAATGAATTATTGAGAGAAGTAGTATTTATAACCCAGTTTTATAGAAGCAATTGACATGTTATTTGGACTGTATGGGGAACTCCATCTCTTAAAAGAGCTTTGAGACCAGAAGGAAAGGCCTGAGGCAGTACTTGAGGGGTAAAGTTGAACAGAAGGGTCGTTTTTTAGCGTCTCATATTCTTTCATCTCTAGAACTCATTCAAGACAAAAGTTATGGGGAGAAAACACTGATATTCATTTCCTGGCTTTGGTTAGACATATTCTTTTAGAATCCTTCGTCAAGGGCCTCCAGAATCCCTGTCATCCCTCCTATCCAAGCATTCACCTTAGTGCCTGCTTTCCTTGGTGTGGCATGGGTCCATTTCCCAGCTATCTAGGTTTGTCCTTGGCAGGTTGGGGTCCCCTTGATGCTTTCCTGTCCTGTCTTTCAACGTGACAGCTGTTTGCTAGAAGGGGAGCAGTTTCAGCATTAAGGGCGAGGTCCTCTAACGTTTTAACTCACTGCTGGCCCAAACAAAAAATTTCACCAAGTTTAAGACTTTAGTAATATACAAACATTTTGACTTCTTTTAGGCTATTAGCTGGTTTGTTCCATTTTAGTATAAGATTCAGAAGCTAGTTTCTGGGAGAAAACAAAAGGAGAAGGGAGAGGCTGAGGGCAAAGGGTGTCTGAAACAAGAAGAGCTGAAAACGAAGGAAAGATTGGAAAGCCTTCGTCTACATCAAAATTTTGCTGAGGTCTTTCCCTGACAGAAAGGC
Organism: Macaca mulatta; assembly: GCF_049350105.2. Taxonomy (NCBI): domain Eukaryota; kingdom Metazoa; phylum Chordata; class Mammalia; order Primates; family Cercopithecidae; genus Macaca; species Macaca mulatta. The sequence goes on along the minus strand of NC_133407.1, from coordinate 181,710,457 downwards.
TAATAAGAGATGCAGGTAGGTCCTTCACTGCTGCCCCCAGATCACACCAATGTTATTAACTATGGTCTCCTACAAACCGTGTACCCACCTTTGTTGTCTAACACAGGAGAATGACTCAAATGAGGTGAATATCCAGACCCATAAAAGTCAGGCTATTGCAAATGGAGGAAGGCAACTTGTTTTAGACAGGTGCTTCCAGAGAAGATATACTTTAGATGGCAATCTCCTCACTGATGCATGAAGACAGACCCTGCCAAGCTGGGTATAGGATCAAGATGGTCTTAAAGTTCTCCTCAGCTTGACTAAACTTTACACAGGCTTATTCCCGAGTATAGGCCCTTGACCTCTCTTTTTCTGTACTTCATTTTTTCTTTCTTTTTTTCCCCCTTTTTCATAGAACTGTAGTTCAGAAGGAAGAATATTTGCTTTAGAAAGCTTGCAATTGTAAATTCTTTGGCCCTTTGAGAGGTAAATCCTCTCCCAACCTCTTGCCAGTTTTATAACCCAGGAATGTCTTTCACAAGGACCTGGGAGCCATCACTTTGCAATGTAATTATCAAGAAAGACAGCTCCCCTATTTCCCAGTCTCTGGGGGACCATGGGAGCCTAGCTTAATAAGTGAACAAGCACCAGCTAGCAAACACAGATGGCCTATTTCCACTGGCCAGTGCTAATGTCCTCTAGCACTTTTCTATTTGTTCACTCCAGTGCTTAAAAATTCTCCCTCTTTTTGTTTTAAAAAATTCAAGTTTCATCATTCTCCCCTATTGCAATAGACTTGACTCCTATGGCCGTAAGTATTGAATAAAGTCTTTCTTGCCTGTTTAGCTCTAAGTCGTGCAATTTTTCTTTGACATATAGAAGCTTGCACAGTATTTTATCTAAACCAACTCCAAATGAGTTTGAAAAGCCATTAACCCAGAACATAGGATAACTTTATCATGGTACACTGTTATTTGGACTAATTTTTGGGGGGGATTCTGACACATAAAACATTTTGCATAATATCGCCTTTAATAAGTCCAAAACCAAAACCAGAATGCTTCTCATCTTTCTTTGTCATGAGATATACCAGATATCCAAACACACACACACAATTTTATACACACACACACACACACACACACACACACACACACACATACACGGTAGCTATTTTTTTTTTGTAGGCCTACTATAAGCTAGGCACTGTGTACTTTCTATACATAGTACTTTATATACATTTCCTCAGTTAATTCTTATGGCGTCTCTCTGATTAGGGCTCATTATTCATTTTACAGATGAGGAAGCAGGGGCTCAGAGAGGTTAAGTAATCACCTTAAATCACAGCTGGTACATGTCAGAAGTGTGATATTAATTCAGTCAGTCAGTCTATAAATCATAGCATCATGCTTTTAATGGTTGTTTTTCAAGGATTCACTGGCCTACCTTGTTAGGATTCTGGCCCAGAGAGAAATCTGTATTTCTAAAGGGATTAAAGATGAGCTTCTGTCAAGTTTTGCTTCTGTCTTACCTCCTGGAGGCATTGTACTATTTCCCTGTGTAAAGATTTTACTATTCCTTGGAGGACTTCTTCCCAAAGTATGTCCCCCCTACCCACTCCCACCCCAGTTTTCTCTGTATCCGTGTATCCCACCCTTGTTTTCTCTGTATGCTGTGTGACCTGGTCCAGTCTCTTGGAACATCCATTCTGATCTTGGTTTCAGGGTTGCTCTGACAAGAACAGCTGGGGATCTCCCCTGGTGCTTCCAGCATTCGGTATGTACTTCCTCAGTAGACCTTGAAGATGGTAGCAATTTCCTCTCTGACTCATGCATAGGTGGAGATTCCAACATTTTCTTTGTCATTCTCTCGATCATCTGTCCTCTCAGCAGCACTTGGGTGATGACTAGGGCTCAAATAATACACTATGATGTCACCAGCTCACAACTGATGACATCACAAGGCACAATAATAACAAAAGCCTCAGGAAGCAGGCAGAGCAATGGCTTCTCTGTATTTCAACGTATCAGCAATGCCAGAGAAAACAACCCCTGTTTAGAACCCTAAGTCTTTCTAGCTTCCAAGGTTTTCCTCTGAGAAGGAAACTTGCCAGTACTGACTACCTTCATTAAGGAGCTGTGGAAAACACTCCGTGGTTTATGAACCTGGGATGCTTGAATTCAGGGGAGCAATGATGACGGCACTAAGATTCTCTGCTTCCAATTTTTCTCCTTTCTTCTGTTGGATGGTTCCCTCTCACTAGGCCTCCAGCACATGCAGCCTTTGCCTTGGATTAATCTAAGAATTTTACTTCTGTTTATTACTGATACCACATTTAGATAATTTTCAGTGTTGATGAGGCATTTTGTGGAAATCAACATATATTGTCATAGACAAGAGAAGTTACAATTGTTTAAAAGAATACTTTTCTCTAGCTATAAGCACTTTGTCGAAAATTTGGAAATTGGGAAATATAGAAACAAAAAAGTTATGCACAATCCCATTAACCCAGAAACACCCATTGCTAACAGTTTTTTTTTTTTTTTTAATCATTCAGTCTTTTATTCTGAAGCTCTTTTGTTTTCAAATGAAAAGATATGGCCCCTAACCCCTAAAACTTACAACATCAAGGGCAACACAAATGAGAAAAATTAAGACAAAATGAGATGGAAAACCCAATAACATGTGGAATATTGGTGATAATAGAACTTCAATCCTTCTGTTAACATATCTACTCAATTTTTATTTTAAAATGAGAAAATTCTAAAAATCCGTATAGTCAATTTGGAAAACAGATGAGTCTCTCAAGCTCTCAGTGGACAAGCTACGGCTAATAAGTGGCTACAGAACAATTAATGGATAAGCATAATGAATAAGTTTGGGGTTGATTCAGAAAAGAAGTATGAGATGACTTAGTAAACACTGCATTTTTGATAGGCTCCCTGGCTTGTAAACGTGCCATTGAGACACGTATTGCCTGGACTCAGTCACATCCTGTCTCGTTTACCACTTATTATATATCCGTAGGCAAGTTAGTTAACCTCTCTGTTTTCTCATCTGTAACGTAGGGAAAACAGGTTGTTGTGACTATTAATTGAGATAATTCCTCTAACATGTCTAATGTAGTCCCTGATGTGCGATAAATGCTCAAGAAATGCTGAATATGATTAGAGGTAGTAGAAGGTAGTGGGTAGGAGAACAAGCTCTGGTCAGACTGCTTTGCCACCCTTGTGGCATTTTTTTCTACTGGGTTGTAAGACTGGATCGTCAACAATGATGTGAATTTGAAAATGAACCCGTTTTGTCTTTGAATTGCTTTAAGGTGAATTATCAATGAAAGAAAGCACTCAGAAAATGCTTCTCGGAAGTCCAGGTTTTTCTTTTCTTTCTTTCTTTGTTTTTCTTTTTCTTTGAGATGGAATCTCTGTTGCTCAGGTTGGAGTGCAGTGGTACGATTTTGGCTTACTGCAGCCTCTGCCTCCTGGGTTCAAGTGATTCTCCTGCCTCAGCCTCCCAAGTAGCGAGGATTACAGGTGTGTGCCACCACGCCTGGCTAATTTTTGTATTTTTAGTAGAGATGGGGTTTCACTATGTTGACCAGGCTGGTCTTGAACTCCTGACATCAGGTGATCTGCCCACCTCAGCCTCCCAAAGTCCTGGGATTACAGGCGTAAGCTGCTGTGCCTGGCCAGTCCATTTTTCTAATGAAGACTTTTTTCATCATTATAGACTCTTAGAGAGTAGCAGTTATTTACTTTTAGTGAATCCACACACAGTTTCACCATTAGGATGGTAAAACCAAAAGCTGAAAAAGCAATTCTTGACTTTAGAAAATGTACTGTTGAATACATTTGGAGTCCATTATAACTTGACCTCTTGTAGAGCTCAGAGCTGCCCACTATGAACCCGTTATTGGTGGAAGGATGGACAGAGAGAAAGAGTCAGAGAGAACCTGAATATATGTTACACTGTGATACTTGTGGAGAAGGCAAAACCTTTTTTTTTTGATTATACTTTAAGTTCTGGGATACATGTGCAGAACATGCAGGTTTGTTATATAGGTATACATGTGCCATGGTGGTTTGCTGCACCCATCAACCCGTCATCTACATTAGGTATTTCTCCTAATGCTATACCTCCCCTAATTGGCCCCCCCCACCCCCTGACAGCCCCCAGTGTGTGATGTTCCCCTCCCTGTGTCCGTGTGTTCTCATTGTTCAACTTGCACTTATGAGTAAGAACACATGGTTTTTGTGTTAGTTTGCTGAGAATGATGGCAGCGTCATCCATGTCCCTGCAAAGGACATGAACTCATCCTTTTTTGTGACTGCATAGTATTCCATGGTGTATATGTGCCACGTTTTCTTTATCCAGGCTATTACTGATGAACATTTGGGTTAGTTCCAAGTCTTTGCTATTGTGAATAGTGCTGCAATAAACATACATGTGCATGTGTCTTTATAGTAGAATGCTTTGTAATCCTTTGGGTATATACCCAGTAATGGGATTGCTGGGTCAAATGGTATTTCTGGTTCTAGACCCTTGAAGAATAGCCACGCTTTCTTCCAAAAACTTTTTTTTTAAAAAATTATACTTTAAGTTTTGGGGTACATGTGCAGAAGGTGCAGGTTTGTTACATAGGTATACACATGCCATGGTGGTTTGCTGCACCCATCAACCCATCATCTACATTAGGTATTTCTCCTAATGCTATCTCTCCCCTAACCACCAACCCCCCAACAGGCCTCAGTGTGTGATGTTCCCCTCCCTGTGTCCATGTGTTCTCGTTGTTCAACTCCCACTTATGAGTGAGAATGTGCAGTATTTGGTTTTCCGTTCTTGGGTTAGTTTGCTGAGAATAATGGTTTCCAGCTTCATCCATGTCCCTGCAAAGGACATGAACTCACCATTTTTTACAGCTGTATAGTATTCTATGGTGTATATGTGCCACATTTTCTTTATCCAGTCTATCATTGATGGTCATTTGGGTTGGTTTCAAGGCTTTGCTATTGTGAATAGTGCCGCATTAAACATACGTGTGCATGTGTCTTTATAGTAGAATGATTTATAATCCTTTGGGTATATACCCAGTAATGCGATTGCTGGGTCAAATGGTATTTCTAGTTCCAGATCCTGGAGGAATCGCCACACTGTCTTCCCCAATGGTTGAACTAATTTATACTCTCACCAACAGTGTAAAAGCATTCCATTTCTCCACATCCTCTCCAGCATCTGTTGTTTCCTGACTTTTTAATGATTGCCATTCTACCTGGCATGAGATGGTATCTCATTGTGGCTATGATTTGCATTTCTCTAATGACCAGTGATGATGAGCTCTTTTTCATATGTTTGTTGGCTACATAAATGTCTTCTTTTGAGAGGTGTCTGTTCATATCCTTCGCACATGTTTTGATGTTTTTTTTTTCCTTGTAAATTTGTTGAAGTTCTTTGTAGATTCTGGATATCAACTGTTTGTCAGATGGATAGATTGCAAAAAATTTTTCCCATTTTGTAGGTTACCTGTTCACTCTGATGATAGTTTCTTTTGCTGTGCAGAAATTCTTTAGTTTAATTAGATCCCCTTTGTCAATTTTGGCTTGTGTTGCCATTGTTTTTGGTGTTTTAGGCATGAAGTCTTTGAACATGCCTATGTCCTGAATGGTATTCCCTAAGTTTTCTTCTAGGGTTTTTATGGTTTTAGGCCTTACTTTCAAGTCTTTAATCCATCTTGAGTTATCTTTTGTATAAGGTGTAATGAAGGGGTCCAGTTTCAGTTTTCTGCATATGGTTAGCCAGTTTTCCCAATGCCATTTATTAAATAGGGAATCCTTTTGCCATTGCTTGTTTTTGTCGGGTTTGTCAAAGATCAGATGGTTGTAGATGTGTGGTATTATTTCTGAGGCTTCTATTCTGTTTTGGTAACAATACCATGCTGTTTTGGTTACTGTAGCATTGTAGTATAGCTTGAAGTCAGGTAACATGATGCCTCCAGCTTTGTTCTTTTTGCTTAGGATTGTCTTGGCTATATGGGCTCTTTTTTGGTTCCATATGAAATTTAAAGTAGTTTTTTTTCCAATTCTGTGAAGAAAGTCAATGGTAGCTTGATGGGGATAGCATTGAATCTATACAATACTTTGGGCAGTATGGCCATTTTCATGATATTGATTCTTCCTATCCGTGAGCATGGAATGTTTTTCCATTTATTTGTGTCCTCTCTTATTTCCTTGAGCAGTGGTTTGTAGTTCTCCATGAAGAGGTCCTTTACATGCATTGTAAGTTGTATTCCTAGGTATTTTATTCTCTTTGTACCAATTGTGAATGGGAATTCATTCATGATTTGGCTCTCTGTTTGTCTGTTATTGGTGTATCGAAATGCTTGTGATTTTTGCACATTGATTTTGTATCTTGAGACTTTGCTGAAGTTGCTTATCAGCTTAAGGAGATTTTGGGCTGAGATGATGGGGTTTTCTAAATATACAATCATCTCATCTGCAAACAGAGACAATTTGACTTCCTCGCTTCCTATTTGAATACCCTTTCCCTCTAAACACTGCTTCAAATATATACCAGAGATTCTGCTACATTGTGTCTTTGCTTTCATTGGTTTCAAAGAACATCTTTATTTCTGCCTTCATTTTGTTATTTACCCAGTAGTCATTCAGGAGCAGGTTGTTCAGTTTCCATGTAGTTGTGCAGTTTTGAGTCAGTTTCTTAATCCTGAGTTCTAATTTAATTGCACTGTGGTCTGAGAGACTGTTATGATTTCCATTCTTTAGCCTTTGCTGAGGAGTGTTTTATTTCCAATATATGGTCAATTTTAGAACAAGTGCGATGAGGTGCTGAGAAGAATGTATATTCTGTTGATTTGGGGTGGAGAGTTCTGTAGATGTCTGTTAGGTCTTCTTGGTCCAGAGCTGAGTTCATGTCCTGAATATCCTTCTTAATTTTCTGTCTTGTTGATCTGTCTAATATTGATAGGGGGGTGTTAAAATCTCCCACCATTATTGTGTAGGAGACTAAGTCTCTTTGTAGGTTTCTAAGAACTTGATTTATGAATTTGGATGCTCCTGTAATGGCTGCATATATACTTGGGATAGTTAGCTCTTCTTGTTGAATTGATCCCTTTACCATTATGTAATGCCCTTCTTTGTCTTTTTTGATCTTTGTTGGTTTAAAGTCCGTTTTATCAGAGACTAGGATTGTAATCCTGCTTTTTTTTTTTTTGCTAGCCATTTGCATCATAAATATTCTTCCATCCATTATTTTGGAAGTGTGTGTCTTTGTACATGAGATGAGTGTCCTGAATACAGCACACTGATGGATCTTGACTCTTTATCCAATTTGCCAGTCTGTGTCTCTTAACTGGGGCATTTAGCCCATTTACATCTAATATTAATATCGTTATGTGTGAATTTGATCCTGTCATTATGATCCTAGCTGGTTATTTTGTCCATTAGTTGATGCAGTTTCTTCATAGTGTTGATGGTCTTCATAATTTGGTGTGTTTTTGCAGTGGCTGGTACCGGTTGTTCCTTTCCATGTTTAGTGCTTCCTTCAGGAGCTCTTGTAGGGCAGGCCTGGTGGTGACAAAATCTCTCAGCATTTGCTTGTCTGTAAAGGATTTTATTTCTCCTTCACTTCTTATGAAACTTAGTTTGGCTGGATATGAAATTCTGGGTTGAAAATTCTTTTCTTTAGGAATGTTGAATATTGGCCCCCACTCTCTTCTGGCTTGTAGGGTTTCTGTAGAGAGATCTTCTGTTAGTCTGATGAGCTTCCTTTTGTGGGTAACCCGATCTTTCTCTCTGGCTGCCCTTAACATTTTTTCCTTCATTTCAACCTTGGCAAATCTGATGATTATGTGTCTTGGGGCTGTTCCTCTCGAGGAGTATCTTTGTGGTGTTCTCTGTGTTTCCTGAATTTGAATGTTGGCCTGCCTTGCTAGGTTGGGGACGTTCTCCTGGATAGTATCCTGAAGAGTATTTTTTCACTTCGTTCCCTGTCACTTTCAGGTACACCAATCGAACGGAGATTTGGACTTTCCACATAGTCCTATATTTCTTGGAGACTTTGTTCGTTCCTTGTCATTCCTTTTCCTCTGATCTTGTCTTCTCACTTAATTTCATTAACTTGATCTTCAACCTCTGATATCCTTTCTTCCACTTGATTTATTCAGCTGTTGATACTTGTGTATGCTTCACGAAGTTCTCGTGCTGAGTTTTTCAGCTCCATCAGGTAATTTATGTTCTTCTCTAAACTGGTTATTCTAGTTAGTAATTCCTCTAACCTGTTTTCAAGCTTCTTAGGTTTCTTGCATTTGGTTAGAACATGCTCCTTTAGCTCAGAGGAATTTGTTATTTCCCTCCTTCTGAAGCCTACTTCTGTCAATTCATTAAACTCATTCTCTGTCCAGTTTTGTTCTCTGCTGGCAAGGAGTTGTGATCCTTTGGAGGAGAAGAGGTGTTCTGGTTTTTGGAATTTTCTGTCTTTTTGTGCTGGTTTCTCCCCATCTTCATGGATTTATCTACCTTTGGTCTTTGATGTTGGTGACCTTCAGATGGGGTCTTTGAGTGAACATTTTTTGTTGTTGTTGTTGTCGTCGATGTTGATGCTATTTCTTTCTGTTTGTTAATTTTCCTTCTAACAGTCAGGCCCCTCTGCTGCAGGTCTGCTGGAGTTTGCTGGAGGTCCACTCCAGACCCTGTTTTCCAGGGTATCACCAGTGGAGGCTGCAGAACAGCACATATTGCTGCCTATTTCTTCCTCTGGAAGCTTCGTCCCAGAGGGGTACCTGCCAGATGCCAGCTAGGGCTCTCCTGCATGAGGTGTCTCCCAGTCAGGATACACGGGGGTCAGGGACCCACTTTAGGAGGCAGTCTGTCCCTTAGCAGAGCTCAAGCGCTGTGCTGGGAGATTCACTGCTCTCTTCAGGCCCTCAGGCAGGGATGTTCAAATCTGCTGAAGCTGTGCCCACAGCCGCCCCTTCCCACCTGGTGCTTTGTCCCAGGGAGATGGGGGCTTTCCTGAGTGGGGCTGCTGCCTTTTTTTCAGAGATGCCCTGCCCAGAGAGGAGCAATCTAGAGAAGCCATCTGGCCACAGCGGGCTTGCTGAGGTGGGGTGGGCTCTGCCGAGTTCAAACTTCCTGGTGGCTTTGTTTACACTGTGAGGGTCAAATCACCTACTCAAGCCTCAGCATTGGCGGATGCCCCTCCCTCACCAAGCCTGAGCCTCCCATGTTGACCTCAGACTGCTGCGCTGGCAGTGAGAATTTCAAGCCAGTGGATCTTACCTTGTGGGGCTCCATGTGGGTGGGACCTGTCAAGCCAGACCACTTGGCTCTCTAGCTTCAGCCCCCTTTCCAGGGGAGTGAACCGTTCTGTCTCACTGGCATTCCAGGTGCCACTGGAGCATAGAAAAAGTAACTCCTGCAGCTAGCTTGGTGTCTGCCCAAACGGCCACCCAGTTTTGTGCTTGAAACCCAGGGCCCTGGTGGCGTAGGCATGGGAGGGAATCTCCTGGTCTGTGGGTTGCAAAGACTGTAGGAAAAGCATAGTATCTAGGCTGGAGTGCACCATTCCTTGGGGCACAGTCCTTCAAGGCTTCCCTTGGGTAGGGGAGAGAATTCCCTGACCCCTTGTGCTTGTAGGATGAGGTGACACCCAACCCTGCTTCGGCTCACCCTCTGTGGGCTGCACCCATTGTCCAACCAGTCCCAGTAAGATGAACAGGATGCCTCATTTGGAAATGCAGAAATCATCTGCCTTTTGCATTGATCTCGCTGGGATCTGCAGACCGTAGCTGTTCCTATTTGGCCATCTTGCCTGCTGCCCCTCCAATAACTGTTTTTTAAACCTAGTCTTCAATGTGTATACTGTGGGATAAGGTTAATTTGTAAAAAAAAAAAATACATTTTAAAAACTAATATTTACTGTTTTTTATTTCAAAATTAAATGATATTTTTTAGAAAATCTAGAATGCAGAGATAAGAAGAAAACACAATTTTAACATTTTAGTGCACTTGCAGTTTTTATATAGTTATATCTAAACATGTGGCTCTTTTAATTTCAAAATTTCTAAAGAACCAGCAAGTTGGCTGGGTGTGGTGTCTCACATCTGTAATACCAGCACTTTGGAAGGCTGAAATGGATGGATTACTTGAGCTTAGGAGTTTGAGACCAGCCTGAGCAACATGATGAAACCTTGTTCTATTAAAAAAAAAATACAAAAATTAGCTAGGCATGGTGGTGGTGCACACCTGTGGTCCCAGGTACTTGTGAGGCTGAGGTGGAAGTATTGCTCGGGTCCAGGAGGTCGAGGCTTCAGTGAGCCATGATCACACCATTGCATTCCAGCCTGGTTGACAGAGCAAAACCCTGTCTCAAAAACAAAAACAAAAAACAAAACAAAACAAAACCAACAGTAAGTTAACTTACATAGATTTGCTAGACATTGGTTTTCAGAAGACATTTCTGTGTATGTTGGAGGAGCCTTGTCCTTCAAAATTACTGTTCGTTTTTTCTTTAGTCCCTGAAGGATAAGACCTTGCCACTCAAAGTATGGTCTGGGAATTAGCAACATCCATATTAAGTGGGAACATATTTGAAATGAAGAATTTTGAGCCCTACCCCAGTCCTAGTGAATCCAAAACTGTATTTTAATATGATTTCTAGGTGATTTGTCTACACATTAGGTTTTGAGTAACACTACCATAGGGGCAATTTGACAAAGTATCTTTTCTTACATAAGATAGTTGTTGAAGGCCTGATTAGTCCTAAATTTCCAGGACAATAGTTCTCACTTCCACAAAAGTGCTGTTGGAACAAGACTAATCAGAGACCCACCAAACAGCCCGCAGGAAAACACTGAGCTAGCTCTGCGTGTCAGGAGATGAAGGATGTAAAATAAAGCTGGCATACACTAACATGCCAATAAAACTCTGTAAATCTCAAGTCTGTATTGTTCAATATTTTATTACTTTATCAAAGTACTCTTCCTAGGCTCACTGTTGGATTACCAAGAAAGCTGTTGCACCAATGGAAAAAAACAGCAATTAGGTTCACCAATAGCATTTTCGTTATCAGGGCTTTTGATGGAGGGGTCTACTGACTTGGAGAATTGAGGCTGACTTAAAAAACAAACAACAGAAAGAAAACGCTCCTGGAACATGTCCTGGAAATAGAACGCACATTAGAATGGGAGTACACACATGTTTTTTTTTTACCCTCATATCCCTTATTTGCTGGAATAGGAATGTAACTACCCAGCAGGGTTGAGCCAGTTCCATGGTGAGCATGACTAATAATAATAATAATCTACATTTGACAGCATTTTATGATTCACGAGGTATTATGGCAGTGCTTCTCAAACTTCAGTGTACATACTGATTACCTGCGGATCTTGTTAAAGTGAGAATACTGTTTCATCAGGTCCAGAGTAGGCCTGCAGTTGCCTTTTTTTTTTTTTTTTTTTTTTTGAGAGGGAGTCTCGCTCTGTCGCCCAGGCTGGAGTGCAGTGGCCGGATCTCAGCTCACTGCAAGCTGTGCCTCCCGGGTTCCCGCCATTCTCCTGCCTCAGCCTCCCGAGTAGCTGGGACTACAGGCGCCCGCCACCTCGCCCGGCTAGTTTTTTGTATTTTTTAGTAGAGACGGGGTTTCACCATGTTAGCCAGGATGGTCTCGATCTCCTGACCTCGTGATCCGCCCGTCTCGGCCTCCCAAAGTGCTGGGATTACAGGCTTCAGCCACCACGCCCGGCCTGCAGTTGCCTTTTTAATCAATTCCCGGGTGGTGCTGATATTGCTGGTCCACAAGCCATGCTTTGAGTAGCAAGTGCTTATCATAATCTCCCTTGAGATTCACAGAAATTATGTTAGGTAGGTAGAACACGCATTTTTTTCTTTCCCTTCAGAATATTTGCTCTGTGAGGGTAAGGATTTGGTTGTTTTGTGTTCATTGCTACATCCCAAGTGCACATAATAGGAGGCACTCAATACATTTTTGTTGGATGAATGAGTGACTGCATATTAATTTTACAGAAGAATGTATATGCCTTACTTAAAGTCACATTCTAATAAGTGGCAAATCTGACATTTGAATCTAAGAAACTATTTGAATCAGAGAATTTGGTAACGAATGAATCACTTCGGCGGTTTGCCCTTTCTTCTGGTAATTTGTTTTGAAGGAACCTTTTTAATTGAAGCCTAGCATAGAAAAATGAGCAACTCTGAAGTGTAGAGTTGATGCATTTATACCAAGGGAACACTTTTATGGAACCACCTCTCAGACCAGGGAATTAGCAGCTCCCCAGAAGCCTCCTTCATATCTGCTCCCAGTCATTATTTTCGTTCTCAAAGGTGAATGCTTTTATAACCTCTATCACCATAGAATACTTTCGAACTTGACAGAAATAGAATTTTATAACATGTGCTTTGTAGTACATGCCTTTTTTCATTCAACATTATGTTTGTGTTCTTAAATATAGCAATAATTTTCTAGTATTCACTTGTGTATATATTGTGCATATTCCATGAATATACTGCAATTTATCATACATTTCACTGTTGACGGCCATTGTGGTTGATCCCAGTATTTGGCTAATATAAATAGTGGTACTATGGAAAATTTTGCATATGATTTTTTTTTTTTTTTTTTTTTTTTTTTTTTTTTTTGAGACGGAGTCTCGCTCTGCCGCCTGGGCTGGAGTGCAGTGGCCGGATCTCAGCTCACTGCAAGCTCCGCCTCCCGGGTTTACGCCATTCTCCTGCCTCAGCCTCCCGAGTAGCTGGGACTACAGGCGCCCACCACCCTCCCGGCTAGTTTTTTTTTTTTTTGTATGTTTTAGTAGAGACGGGGTTTCACTGTGTTAACCAGGATGGTCTTGATCTCCTGACCTCGTGATCCGCCCGTCTCGGCCTCCCAAAGTGCTGGGATTACAGGCTTGAGCCACCGTGCCCGGCCTTGCATATGATTTTTGATGCACATATGTACCTACTTTCATTGCATATACAAGTAGAAGTGGAATAGATTTTGTGTATATTCAGTTATTGCAGATATTGCCAAATAATTTTTCCTTTCCAGCTTTGTTAAAGTATAGTTAATAATAAAAATTGTATGTATTTCAGGTATACAAGGTGGTATTTTCACATACATATACATTGTGAAATGATTACATATCAAGCTAATTAACATATTTATCACTTCCTGTAGTTAGCTTTCTTTGGTGATAAGAATACTTAAGATCTACTTACCTTAACAAATTTCAAGTATATATTATTTTAACTCTAGTCACCATGCTGTACACTAGGTCTACAGAAGTCATTCATCTTATACCCTTTAACCAACATTTTCCTGTTTCTCCTACCCCCGCTAGTCAATATTAACCATCCTTTTACTCTGTTTCTATGTGTTTGACTTTTTAAAAGTCCACATGTAAGTGAGACCATGCAGTAATGAACATGGTAATGCACATATCTCTTCAAGATTGTGATTTTATTGTCTTTGGATATATACCCAGAAGTGGAATTGCTGGATCTTATGTTGGTTCTGTTTCTAATGTTTTGAGGAACCTCCATACTGTTTTCTGTAATGGCCGTACCAACTTGCGTTTCTCCCAACAGTGTATAAGGGTTCTCTTTTCTCCACATCCCTGCCAATTAGTTGTTACATTTTGTCTTTCTGATAATAACCATTGTAACAAGTGTCAGGTGATATCTCATTATGATTTTGATTTGCATTTCCCTGATAATTAATGATGTTGAATACTTTGTCATGTATCATTGGCTATTTTTACATCTTCTTTGGAAAGGTGTCTATTTAGGTGCTTTGTCCATTTTTTAATTTGGTCATTAGTTTTTTCTTTTTTTTTGCTGTTGAATTGAGTTCTTTATAAATTTTGGATATTAACTCTTTATCAGATATATGGTTTGCAAATTTTAAAAAATTCTGTAGGTTGCCTTTTCGTATTGTTGATTGTTTCCTTTATTGTGCAGAAACTTTTCCATTTGAGGTAGTCCCACTTATTTTTGCTTTTGTTGCTCATGCTTTTGGTGTAATATCCAAAATTTATTGCCAACAGTTTTTCAAAGTGATTGAATTAATGACTTCTTCTGCCTTTTCTTTGACTTTTTACTTTTAAAAAAAAATTTAATGTAATTTTAATTTTTTTACTCTATTGATTATTATTATTTTTTAAATTATTCATTTATTTATTTAGAGGTGGTTCTTGCTATGTTGCCCTGGCTGGTCTTCAACTCCTAGTCTCAAGTGATCGTCCTGCCTCAGCCTCCCAAGTAGCTGGGATTATAGGTATGAGCCACAGCACATGGCTTAAAATTTTTTTAATGAACATATAATAATTATACATATTCATGGGCAACATAGTGATGTTTTAAAACATATAATGTATAGTGATCAAATCAGAATAATTATTCCTTTTCCATCATCTCAAACACTTATTCCTTTTTTTGGGAACATTCAGTATTCTCCTTCTAGCTATTTGAAAGTATATATTATTGTTAACTATAGTCATCCTACAGTGGTATAGAATACTAGAACTGATTTCTCCTACCTACTTGTAATTTTGTATCCTTTAATAAATCTCTCCCTACAGCCCTTTTCCTCCACATATTGGCCTCCACAGAGCCTCTAATATTCTCTGTTCTACTTTTTACTTTTATGAGATCAACTTTTTTAGCTTCCACATATGCATGAGAATAGGCAGTGTTTAATTTTCTGTCCCTGACTTTTTTCACTTAACATAATGTCTTCCCATTCCATCCATGGTGCCACAAATGACAGGATTTCATTCTTTTTAATGGCTAAATAATATTCCATTTTGTATATATACCACATTTTAAAAATTCATCTATTATTGGACACCAAGGTTGATTTGGTGTCTTAGTTATTGTGAATAGTGCTGTAATAAATGTGGGGTGCAGATTTCTCTTTATATACTGATTTTCTTTTTGTTGGAAAAATGCTCAGTAGTGAGATTGCTGGGTTATGTGGTAGTTCTATTTGTAGTTTTTTGAGGAATTGTTGATTTTTTAATGTGGATTAAATTCTCTAGATAATCATTGAAATTCTTTAATCTTTTGATGCCTGAAGATCTTTGGTGTGCATTTTATTTCTGGGACTTTTGGGTCAAGATGGTGAATTGGGCACACACTTTTACTTCCTTTCAACATCTCATAAAATGGTAATAAATGGATGTTTTGAGGAGAAGTATGTAAATATAAAATGACAAAAAGTGAGAGGCAATATCAGCACAATTTGAAATACTTGAGAAAGCTGAATCTTAAGCCAGCAGTGGGAAAGCCGAGAAGAAATCTAATTTACACCACAGGACTTCTAAAAGCTTGAGCTGTACATGGGCACTCCTGGAAGAGAGGAGGTAGTGCTAAAAAAAAAAGCATCAACTTAGAGTCCATTTAAAAAGCAATTTGACCCCCTTTCCCAGTCCATACACTTAACGATTGTTTTCTGCCCCCAGCTTACTTTGGAAGAAAGCTGAAGCAAATTGTCCACTGGAGACTATAAAATAGAGGGTCTCCACACTCAGATTTGTCAATACAGTTGAAAACAGGAATTAAACAAATATTTACATCCTGAGTATAGGATTTGTCAATACAGTTGAGCTGAAAACAGAGGAATTAAGCGAATATTTACATTCTGAGTACTGAGACAACCCCAGACCTCTTGTACACCCACTTCTCAAAATTTTGACAGGCAGACCTATATCTTCTAGATAGGAGACTAGAAGATTCTTCTGTAGGAACTCAACCAGACCAAGAATAAGAAGTAACGGTACTGACAATAGAGAAGAGGGAGCTCCAAGGAGGAGAAGGAGCTCCAAGGCCCAGCTAGATTAATAGCTACAGCGAAGCCCATAGTAGTCAAGTCCCAATCACAGGCTCAGAACTTCCAATCAGCTCCTTTAGGGCTCCACTCTTAAAAACGAATAGGCAGGCAAGGTCACCAGCTAGCTGAGAAAAGATTTCACCATGAAACAGAGAGACAAAAACAAACACACAGAAAAAAATCAACTCAGGAGAAAAGAAAATTTTTCAGAGGAAAAGCTACTTAGAAAAGTCATCATTAGGGTCCTCAGAGAAACATAACATAATATTGCATTCATGAAACACAAACAGGATGCCTTAAAAGGGAACAATTGGGAACTCTTAGAAATTAAAAATAAAATAACAGAGACGAGAAGGCCAATGGAACAGTGGGAAGATAAAATTAAATAAATCTCTATAAAAGTCGAACGAAAGGAAAATATGAAAAAGGGAAGAGAAAATATAATAAAATTAGAGGACCAGATCATGAGATTCAATGTCTTTATATCAAGAGTTTCAAAGGGAGAGGAAGAAAAGAAGGAAAATAGAACAGAGGAAATCACTACCTGATATGGTTTAGCGGTGTCCCCACCCAAATCTCATTCTGAATTGTAATCCAAATTGTAATCCCCATAGGTTGGGGAAGGGACCTGGTGGGAGATGACTGGATCATGAAAGCGGTTTCCCCCATTCTGATTGGATCATGACGGTGGTTTCCCTCATGCTGATTGGATCATGACGGCGGTTTCCCCCATGCTGTTCTTGTGATAGTGAGTTCTTATGAACTGTGATGGTTTTTTAAAGGAATCTTGCCGCTTCACAGTTTCTCTTTTCTGTCACCTTGTGAAGAAGGTACTTGCTGCTTCTTTGCCTTCCGCCATGATTGTACATTTCCTGAGGCCTCTCCAGCCATGCAGAGCTGTGAGTCAATTAAACCTCTTTCCTTTATAAATTACCCAGTCTCGAGTATTTCTTTATAGCAGTTGAGAATGGACTAATATACTACCCATATAATTAAAGACAAATTTCTAGAACTAAAGGTTAGAGTTTCCAGATTGAAACTCTGGGGAAACAAAGAAGTTCTAAAATCTCCTGGAAATGGAAAACAAACAGTCACATGCAAGAGGTGAAAAATTAGAGTACTTATTGATTTTTCAGTAGCAACAACAGAAGCTAGAATAGGGTGTAAAAATACCTTAAAAGTTTTGAGGAAAATTAATTCTTAACCTAGAATTTTATACTTGGGGAAATTCACAAGCAAATATGAGAACAGAATTTTGAAATTCTGATATTCAAGGTCTGAAAATTTTTATCTTCTATGAGATTCTCATAGATTTACTGCTGGATATGATTTCAGAGATTTACTGCCTGGTATGATCCATCGAAATGGAGTAAACTAAAAAAGAAGAAAAACATGGGAAGAAAAACATAGGAAATTTAGCTAAATACAGTGGCTCACACCTGTCATCTAAGCACTTAGGGAGGCTGAAGAGGTTGGATCACTTGAGCTCAGGAATTGGAGACTGCCTGGGAAACATGGTGAAACTTCATCTCTACAAAAATACAAAAATTAGTTGGGCATAATGGCATGTGCCTGTAGTCCCAGATACTCAGGAGGCTGAGGTGGGAGGATGGGTTGAGCCCAGGAAGTCGAAGTCGCAGTGAGTGACAAGACTCTCTCTCAACAAACAAACAAACAAAACAACAACAACGAAAAACAAACCAGGAGATTTAATGCAAGAGGATGGGAAAGACTCTTCAGAATGAATGAAGAGAGATCTCAGGACAATAGCTCAATATTAGGCATAGAGGACAATGTCCAGAATTAAGCAAATCACAAATATCCAGAAAATATTTTCTTTTTCTTTCTTTCTTTTTTTTTTTTTTTTCTGTTATACTCAAGTTCTGGGATACATGTGCAGACGTGCAGGTTTGTTACATAGGTATACACGTGCCATGGTGGTTTGCTGCACCCATCAACCCATCATTTACATTAGGTATTTCTTCTAATGCTATCCCTCCCCTAGCCCCCAACCCCACAACAAGCCCCAGTGTGTAATATTCCCCTCCCTGTGTACATGTGTTCTCATTGTTCAACTCCCACTTACGAGTGAGAACACGCGGTGTTTGGTTTTTTGTTCCTGGGTTAGTTTGCTGAGAATAATGGATTCCAGCTTCATCCATGTCCCCGCAAAGGACATGAACTCATTCTTTTTTAATGGCTGCATAGTATTCCATGGTGTGTATGTGCCACATTTTCTTTATCCAGTCTGTCATTGATGGGTACTTGAGTTGGTTCCACGTCTTTGCTATCGTGAATAGTGCTTCAATAAACATGCGTATGCATGTGTCTTTATAGTAGAATGATTTATAACCCTTTGGGTATATACCCAGTAATGGGATTGCTGGGTCAAATGGTATTTCTGGTTATAGATCCTTGAGAAATTGCCACAGTGTCTTCCACAATGGTTGAACTAATTTATACTCCCACCAACAGCATAAAAGCATTCCTATTTCTCTACATCCTCTCCAGCATCTGTTGTTTCCTAACTTTTTCATGATCGCCATACTAACTGGCATGAGATGGTATCTCATTGTGGTTTTGATTTGCATTTCTCTAATGACCAGTGATGATAAGCTTTTTAAAAATATGTTTGTTGGCTGCATAAATGTCTTCTTTTGAGAAGTGTCTGTTCATATCCTTTGCCCACTTTTTGATGGGGTTGTTTGTTTTTTTTCTTCTAAATTTGTTTAAGTTCCTTGTAGATTCTGAATATTAGCCCTTTGTCAGATGGATAGGTTGCAAAAATTTTCTCCCATTCTGTAGGTTGCCTGTTTACTCTGATGATAGTTTCTTTTGCTGTGCAGAAGCTGTTTAGTTTAGTTAGATCCCATTTGTCAATTTTGGCTTTTGTTGCCATTGCTTTGGTGTTTTAGACATGAAGTCTTTGCCCATGCCTATGTCCTGAATGGTATTGCCTAGGTTTTCTTCTAGGATTTTTATGTTTTTAGGTCTTACATTTAAGTCTCTAATCCATCTTATGTTTTTGTATAAGGTGTAATGAAGGGGGTCCAGTTTCAGTTTTCTGCATATGGCTAGCCAGTTTTCCCAACCCCATTTATTAAATAGGGAATCCTTTCCCCACTTCTTGTTTTTGTCAGGTTTGTCAAAGATCAGATGGTTGTAGATGTATGGTGTTATTTCTGAGGCCTCTGTTCTGTTCCATTGGTCTATATATCTGTTTTGGTACCAGTCCATGCTGTTTTGCTTACTGTAGCCTTGTAGTATAGTTTGAAGTCAGGTAGTGTGGTGCCTCCCACTTTGTTCTTTTTGCTTAGGATTGTTTTGGCTATGTGGGCTCTTTTTTGGTTCCATATCAAGTTTAAAGTAGTTTTTTCCACTTCTGTGAAGGAAGTCAATGGTAGCTTGATGGGGATAGCATTGAATCTATACAATACTTTGGGCAATATGGCCATTTTCACAATATTGATTCTTCCTATCCATTAGCATGGAATGTTTTTCCATTTATTTGTGTCCACTCTTATTTCCTTGAGCAGTGGTTTGTAGTTCTCCGTGAAGAGGTCCTTCACATCCCTTGTAAGTTGTATTCCTAGGTATTTTATTCTCTTAATAGCAATTACATATAGGAGTTCACTCATGATTTGGCTCTCTGATTGTCTGTTACTGTTATATAGAAATGCTTGCAATTTTTGCACATTGACTTTGTATCCTGAGACTTTGCCGAAGTTGCTCATCAGCTTAAGGAGATTTTGGGCTGAGATGATGGGGTTTTCTAAATATACAATCATGTCATCTGCAAACAGAGACAATTTGACTTCCTCTTTTCCTGTATGAATACCCTTTATTTCTTTCTCTTGCCTGATTGCCCTGGCCAGAATTTCCAATACTATGTCGAATAGGAGTGGTGAGAAAGGGCATCCTTGTCTTGTGCTGGCTTTCAAAGGGAATGCTTCCAGTTTTTGCCCATTCAGTGTGATATTGGCTGTGGGTCTGTCATAAATAGCTCTTACTATTTTGAGATATGTTCCATCAATACCTAGTTTATTGAGAGTTTTTAGGCTGAATGAGTGTTGAATTTTATCGAAGGACTTTTCTGCATCTATTGAGATAATCATGTGGTTTTTGTCCTTGATTCTTTTTATGCGATGGATTAGGTTTATTGATTTGTGTATGTTGAATCAGGCTTGCATCCCAGGTATGAAGTCGACTTGATCGTGGTGGATAAGCTTTTTGATGTGCTGCTGGATTCAGTTTGCCAGTATTTTATTGAGGATTTTTGCTTTAATGTTTGTCAGGGATATTGGCCTGAAATTTTCTTTTTTTGTGTGTGTGTGTCTCTGCCAGCATTTGGTATCAGGATGGTGCTGGCCTCATGAAATGAGTTAGGGAGGAGTCTCTCTTTTTCTCTTGTTTGAAATAGTTTCAGAAGGAATGGTACCAGCTCCTCTTTGAAACTCTGGTAGAATTTGGCTGTGAATCCGTCTGGTCCTGGGCTTTTTTTTGGTTGGTAGGCTATTAATTACTGCCTCAATTTCAGAACTTGTTATTGGTCGATTCAGGGATTTGACTTCTTTCTGGTTTAGCCTTGGGAGGGTGTATGTATCCAGGAATTTATCCATTTCTTCTAGATTTTCTAGTTTATTTGCATAGCGATGTTTATAGTATTTTCTGATGGTAGTTTGTATTTCTGTGGGATCAGTGGTGATATTCCATTTATCATTTTCTATTGTGTCTATTTGATTCTTCTCTCTTTTCTTCTTTATTAGTCTGGTTAGTGTTCTATCTATTTTTTTTTAATCTTTACAAAAAACCAACTCCTGGGTTCACTGATTTTTTTGAAGGGTTTTTCGTGTCTCTATCTCTTTCAGTTCTACTCTGACCTTAGTTATTTCTTGTCTTTTGTATGTGTTTGCTCTTGCTTCTCTAGTTCTTTTAATTGGGATATTAGGGTGTCAATTTTAGATCTTTCCTACTTTCTCTTGCAGGTATTTAGTGCTATAAATTTCCCTCCACACACTGCTTTAAATGTGTCCCAGAGATTCTGGTACATTATACCTTTGTTCTCATTGGTTTCAGCTTGTTTATTTCTGCCTTCATTTCGTTATTTCACCAGTAGTCATTCAGGAGTATGTTGTTCAGTTTCCAAGTAGTTGTGCGATTTTGAGTCAGTTTCTTAATCTTGAGTTCTAATTTGATTGCACTGTGGTCTGAGAGATAGTTTGTTGTGATTTCTGTTCTTTCACATTTGCTGAGGAGTGTTTTACTTCCAATTATGTGGTCAAGTTTAGATTAAGTACAATATGGTGTTGAGAATAATGTATTTTCTGTTGATTTGGGGTGGAGAGTTCTGTAGATATCTATTAGGTCTGCTTGGTCCAGAGCTGAGTTCAAGTCCTGAATATTCTTGATAATTTTCTGTCTCATTGATCTGTGTAATATTGACAATGGGGTGTTAAAGTCTCCCAATGTTATTGTGTGGGGGCCTAAGTCTCTTTGTAGGCATCTAAGAACTTGCTTTATGAATCTAGGTGCTCCTGTATTGGGTGTGTGTATATTTAGGAGAGTTAGCTCTTCTTGTTGAATTGATCTCTTTACCATTGTGTAATGCCCTTCTTTGTCTTTTTGATCTTTGTTGGTTTAAAGTCTGTTTTATCAGAGACTAGTATTGCAACCCCTGCTTTTTTTTTCTTTTCTTTTTTTCTTTTCATTTGCTTGGTAATTATTCCTCCATCCCTTTATTTTGAGCCTATGTGTGTCTTTGTACATGAGATGAGTCTCCTGAATGGAAGTCAAAACTGATGGGTTTTGACTCTTTATCCAATTTGCCAGTCTATATCTCTTACTTGGGACATTTAGCCCATTTACATTTAAGGTTAATATTGTTATGTGTGAATTTGATGCTGTCATTATGATGCTAACTGGTTATTTTGCCTGCTAGTTCATGCAGTTTCTTCATAGTGTTGATGGTCTTGACAATTTGGTACATTTCTGCAGTTGCTGGTACCAGTTTTTCCTTTCCTCTAGTGCTTCGTTTAGGAACTCTTGTAAGGCAGGCCTGGTGGTGACCAAATCTTTCAGCATTTGCTTGTCTGTAAAGGATTTTATTTCTCCTTTGCTTATGAAGCTTAGTTTGGCTGGATATGAAATTCTGGGTTGAAAATTCTTTAAGAATGTTGGATATTTGCCCCCACTCTCTTCTGGCTTGTAGGGTTTCTGGAGAGAGATCCGCTGTTAGTCTAATGGGCTTCCCTTTGTGGGTAACCCGACCTTTCTCTCTGGTTGCCCTTAACGTTTTTTCCTTCAATTCAACCTTGGCGAATCTGACAATTATGTGTCTTGGGGTTGCTCTTCTTGAGGAGTATCTCTGGTGTTCTCTGTATTTCCTGAATTTGAACGTTGGCCTGTCTTGCTAGGTTGGGGAATTCTCTTGGATAATATCCTGAAGAGTGTTTCAGCCTGGTTCCATTCTCCCCGTCACTTTCAGGTACAGCAATCAAATGTAGGTTTGGTCTTTTCACATAGTCCTATATTTCTTGGAGGCTTTGTTCCTTTTCATTCTTTTTTTCTCTAATCTTGTCTTCACCCTTAATTTCATTAAGTTGATCTTCAGTCTCTGATATCCTTTCTTCTGCTCAACCGATTTGGCTATTGATACTTGCGTATGCTTCACGAAGTTCTCGTGCTGTGTTTTTCAGCTCCATCAGGTCATTTATGTTCTTCTCTAAACTGGTTATTCTAGTTAGCAATTCATCTAACTTTTTTCAAGGTTCTTAGCTTCTTTGCTTTGGGTTAGGACATGCTCCTTTAGCTCAGAGGAGTTTGTTATTACCCACCTTCTGAAGCCTACTTCTGTCAATTCACCAGACTTATTCTTTATCCTGTTTTGTTCCCTTGCTGACAAGGAGTTGTGATCCTCTGGATGAGAACAGGTGTTCTGGTTTCTGGAATTTTCAGCCTTTTTGCGCTGGTTTTTCCTTATGTTTGTGGATTTATCTACCTTTGGTCTTTGATGTTGGTGACCTTCGGATGGGGTTTCTGTGGATGTCCTTTTTGTTGGTGTTCATGCTATTTCTTTCTGTTGGCTAGTTTTCCTCCCTAACAGTCAGGCCCCTCTGCTGCAGGTCTGCTGGAGTTTGCTGGAGGTCCACTCTAGACCCTGTTTGCCTGGGTATCACCAGTAGAGGCTGCAGAACAGCAAAGATTGCTGCCTGTTCCTTCCTCTGGAAGCTTTGTCCCAGAGGGGCACCTGCCAGATGCCAGCCAGAGCTCTGCTGTATGAGGTTGTCTGTTGACCCCTCCTGGGAGGTGTTTCCCAGTCAGGAGGTATGGGGGTCAGAGACCCACTTGAGGAGGCAGTCTGTCCCTTAGCAGAGCTTGAGCACTGTGCTGGAAGATCCTCTGCTCTCTTCAGAGCCAGCAGGCAGGAACATTTAAGTCTGTTAAAGCTGCACCCACAGCTGCGCCTTCCCCCAGTTGCTCTGTCCCAGGGAGATGGGAGTTTGATCTACAAGTTCCTGACTGGGGCTGCTGCCTCTCTCTCAGAGATGCCCTGCCCAGAGAGGAGGAAGCTACAGAGGCAGACTGGATACAGCAGCTTTGCTGAGCTGTGGTAGGCTCCGCCCAGTTTGAAGTTCCTGGAGGCTTTGTTTACACCGCAAAGGGAAAACCACCTACTGAAGCCTCAGTAATGGTGGACGTCCCTCCCCACACCAAGCTGAAGTGTCCCAAGTCGACTTCAGACTGCTGTCCTGGCAGCAAGAATTTCAAGCCAGTGGATCTTAGCTTGCTGGGCTCCTTTGCGGGTGGGATTCCCCTGAGCTAGACCGCTTGGCTTCCTGACTTCAGCCTCCTTTCCAGGGGAACGAATGGTTCTGTCTTGCTGGCATTCCAAGCACCACTGGGTTATGAAAAAAACCATTATTCTTAGCAAACTATCACAAGAACAGAAAACCAAACACCGCATGTTCTCACTCATAGGTGGGAACTGAACAATGAGATCACTTGGACTCGGGAAGGGGGACATCACACACCGGGGCCTATCATGGGGAGCAGGGAGGGGGGAGGGATTGCATTGGGAGTTATTATACCTGATGTAAATGACGAGTTGATGGGTGCTGACAAGTTGATGGGTGCAGCACACCAACATGGCACAAGTATACATATGCAACAAACCTGCACATTATGCACATGTACCCTAGAACTTAAAGTATAATAAAAAAAAAAAAAAAAAAAAGAACAATTACAATGGCCAGCTAGAACATTCAGCCATCTGGCACTTATTCCTGGCCACCTTCTCAATATATGGAAGCCTCATTTTGTGTACCTCTAGTTCCTGCAGGGATTGCTGGGGTGGGTATTTCTATCTAGGAAGAGTGGAGAGTTGTCCATTCTATATTTAACCAAAAATATCAATAATAAAAACTTCACTTTCAAATTAAAAAAAAAAAAGAAAAAAAGAAAAAAACTCCTGCAGCTGGCTTGGTGTCTGCTCAACAGCTGCCCAGTTTTGTGCTTGAAACCCAGGGCCCTGGTGGTGTAGGCGCCTAAGGGAATCTCCTGGTCTGCGGGTTGTGAAGACTGTGGGAAAAGAATAGTATCTGGCCCAGAATGCACCGTTCCTCATGGTGCAGTCCCTCACAGCTTCCCTTGGCTAGGGGAGGGAGTTCCCCGACCCCTTGTGCTTCCTGGGTGAGGTGATGCCCCACCCTGCTTCAGCTCACTCTCCGGTGGGCTACACCCACTCTAACCAGTCCCAATGAGATGAACTGTGTACCTCAGTTGGAAATGCAGAAATCATCTGCTTTCTGTGTGGATCTCGCTGGGAGCTACAGACCGGAGCTGTTCCTATTCAGCCATCTTACCAGTCAAATATTTTCTTAAGAAGATGAAGTTAATAGACTATCTGACACTGTGTTTCACAATATGTTGATGGGAATTTTAGATATTTGGCAGAGTTTGGAATTGAATTGATGATAAGTAAACATAATACTAATCTTATGAGCAAACAAGAAAAAACAAATAGCAGTTCCTTCTCACCTGGCTCCTTCTTTCCCCCATTCCCAATCAACAAAAGCTTGTGCAGGAATTGAAATTAATTGTAGTTGTCTACATGTCTCAGGTGTGAATGACATTTACATAGTCACGATAATGTAAACGGTGAATGTTGATCTAGCCGAAATTTCAGTGCAACTCTATTAAGTGAATGAGGGAGTGGTGGTAGTAACGGAAAGAGTGTGTTTACTGTGGGGTGAGGGGAGGGTTAAAGAAAGCTAAAGCTTTACCTTCCTTGGTAGAAAATCAGTAGACAATCACTAAAACTGAGACATCAAGAAGTACAGTATGATCATATTATTTAGAGATATAGTGATAAATTCCAAGGAATCCTCTGAAGGAGAGGAAAATTGTTTCCTCTGGATCGGGGGCTACTGTTTTTTATATTTAAAAAAATGATATGTCTTTTCAAATTACGTGAAAGTATACATCTGATAAAAATAAAAAATATTTTATTTTAATTCTATCACTGATGGCTATTCAGCTTTCTTAAGGCTTAATGTAGCTATCTATAAAATGAGCATTTTAATCAATGATTAAAAGATGTCTTGTTCTGACCAACTGTTCTGGTCTGTAGTCCCACAGAGTCATTTGCAGGTATCCGGAGGAACCTATTTGAAAGTTAACTGTCTATTGTTTCTCCTTCATTTACAAGGGTTCTGGGAGGAGTGAAAATGACAAAAGAGAGGTAGCAGGAAGGAGGAGGATGTTTGGATGTTCCCACAAGCAGATGATTAGTCAGTGAATTAAAGAGAGTTCTTGTTCCTGGATAATTTGGAATGAACACACTTCCTGTTCTCTCAGAGATATAGCAGTGAGTTTACTCTGGGTGGCTTCCACAGTGACCACTGTGGAGAAGAAATCTTGTAATATAATTGAAGAATGATAGCCATATAATTAACACACATGTTCAGGTATGAGTCATTGAAAAATTACCATCCTCACTGTGAAATAAGATTGGTCAAGGCGAGGCTGGTCCTTCAAAGAAGGAAAACCCAACATGGTGCAATGTGTGCTGCAGGTAAGGCTGTGGGTGTAATTTTGAACACGAATTTGCCTCTGGCTCAAGTTCTCTTGGGCTCAAGTCCCAGGCTCTTGCTTGTAAGTCCTCTATTGCTTGTCACTGTTATGTAGAGCAGTGCTTCTCAAGTTTGAGTGAATCTTCAAATATTCCGGTGGGCTTGTTAAAACACATATTCCTGAGTTGGATGTCTAAAATTCAGATTTAGTAGGTCTGTGGTGGGGTCCAGAATATTCATTTTTAACAAGTTGCTATGTGATGTTGGTGCTGCTGCTGCTACTAGGTGTTGGATCACACTTTGTGTAGCACCAAGTGCAGAATTCTGAGAGGGTTAGTGAACATCACATGAGTTTAATGACAGTGAATGCATGTGTCAGGTGTTTCTAGAGAATAGTGTTTTTTTAAAAAAAATTATGAAATATGGCTGGGCGCGGTGGCTCACACCTGTAATCCTAGCACTTTGGGAGGCCGAGGTGGGTGGATCACAAGGTGTTAGGAGTTCAAGACCAGCCTGGCCAACATGGTGAAACCCCGTCTCTACTAAAAATACAAAAATCAGCTAGGTGTGGTGGCGGATGCCTGTAACCCCAGCTACTCGGGAGGCTGAGACAGATAATTGCGTGAACCCGGGAGGCGGAGGTTGCAGTGAGCCGAGATCACGCCACTGCACTCCAGCCTGGACCACAGAGTGAGATTCCATCTCAAAAAAAAAAAAAAAAAAAAAATTATGAAATGTATCCTATAAATGGAAGGGTACACAAAATGTATTTGAACAAATATATATGTTTGTTCGATTTAAAAGATAACGGTTTACAAAACTCAGTGTACCCACTCAGTGGGAACAATGACCTACCCAGTAGGTCCAGAAATTAATGTCATTTCAGTACATTAGAGAATAGTTGGGGTGACTTGTTTAGCTTATATTATGTTTAATTTTTAGCATCTATGTTCATGATTGAAACTGGCCTATTATTTTCCTTCTTTGTACTGCTTTTGTCAGTTTTTAAAATAAAGGTTATACAAAGCTCAGAAACAGAATTGAGTATTTTTTCTGTTTTCTGTACATTGGAATAATCTGTGTTAAATTGTAATTATATTAAAAAAATTGACTCTATGCCTTCAATAACCAAATATGCACTATTTGAGGGGAAAATGTCACAGAAGCCAATACAAGTGGTTAGACTGCAGACCCAATATCTTTAATGGTTAGAAAACTATTAACATGTCTTACTTGAAGGGATTTTTGTTGAGTGATATTTTTCTAGACATTTTAATGTATCATCTAAGTTTTCAAATGTTTTTTCTTTTAGCATTCCTGATTTTCTTTATACTTTGCTTTTTTTAAATCCATTTTATCATAGATTGGTGAAAGTTTTATTAGTTTTTTAGGTAAACAATTTTCAGCTTTGTTATGTGTCTCTATTACGTAATGTAATGTGTTCATTTATTTATTTTTTTTTGAGACAGAGTCTTGCTCTGTTGCCCAGGCTGGAGTGCAGTGGCATGATCTCAGCTTACTGCAAGCTCTGCCTCCCGGGTTCAAGCGATTTTTGTGCCTCAGCCTCCCAAGTAGCTGAGACTACAGGTGTATACCACCACACCTGGCTAATTTTTTGTATTTTTAGTAGAGAGGGGTTTCACCATGCTGCTCAGGCTGGTCTCGAACTCCCACCTTCAAGTGATCTAACCACCTTGGCCTCCCAGAGTGCCGGGAATTACACTGCGCCTGGCCTATTTTTTATTATTTGACATTTCTCCTATTAGGAGGTGGGGTCTGTTTCTCCTCCACTTGAATCTGAGCGGGCTGTTAATTGCTTGGACCAGTTGGGTGCAGTGGAAGTAACACTAGGTGACCTCTGACACTGGATCGCAAAAGGCCATGAAGCAGATTTCTTGTTCACTGGAAAGCTTGTTCTTGGCACCTTCAACCATCACGGAAGACATCTGATTACCCTGAGACTGCTGTTGAGGCCACATATAGGCACTCTGACTGGCAGCCTCAGCTGAAGCTGCCCTTCACCCACCCCAGGCCAAGTGCCAGCTGTGTGAGTAAGGAAAGTGAACATTGAAAGTGCATGCTTCTGTCCCCGCTATTCCAGACATACCCTTTGAGCCACCTCACAGCCTTCAGAGTCATCATAGCTGAGACCCCAGATGTCACTGGGTAGAGACAAATTATCTGTGTCCTGTTAAAATTCCTGACCACTAGAATGAAGAAATATAATAGTATGTTTATTGTTTTATGCTACTATGCTTCAGGCAGCTTGTTATGCAGTTAGATAACCAAAATAATAATGCCTACACACAGGCAATTGAGACTCCCTTTACTGACTATCGCCATTTCTCCGTGTAGTCACAGCCATATATCCACAAAGTTCAATCAATTTGATGGTCATAGAAATGCGTACAGAGTCATCACTGCTTTCACTTGGACTTGAGCTTGGCTTAGGATCTTTGTAAACTAGATGCCAGACTTAGCAGATAAATTGTTTTAAAGAGCAAAGTGTCTCTAGGCTCTTCACTTGGAAGAAGATTATTGCCCCCCACGGATGGGTTCATCCTTCACAGTTAGATTTCTTCTTTCTGCGGCTAAACGTATCAGGTGATAATCTGGAAAGACTTGCTCCAGCCTAACTCTATTCTATTCATTTACTTCTGAAAAGCAAACCAAATAGCCCATCAAGACTTCTTTCCCTTGGCATGGACTATTTGTTTTCAAATGTGCTCTGAGGCAGTCTGCATTTTCTTATTAATTGTCATTCAATTAATTAATTATTTTAGAAACAAGGTCTTGCTCAGTTGCCCAGGCTGGAGTCCAGTAGTGTGACTGTGGCTCACTGCAGCTTCAAACTCCTGGGCTCAAATGATTCTCCTGCCTCAGCCACCCAAGAAGCTGGGACTACAGGTATGTGTACTATACCCAGCTAATTTTATTTTATATATTTTTTTGTAGAGATGGGGTCTTACTGTGTTGCCCAGGCTGGTTTCAAACTGCTGGCTTCAGTGATCTTCCCACCTTTGCCTCCCAAAGTGCTGGGATTACAGGTGTGAGCCACAGCCCCTAGCCTTGCATTTTCCTTTGAGAAGGTCCTAGGAGAAAGGCAACCTTACAGAGTGGCCAAACATCATGCCTGCCAGATTTCAGATTGTGCCAGAGTTTTAGGTTTGTCATTTTCTATTGAAATACCAGAAAGTTTTGTAACATTTTACAGAGAGTGATGAGTGGTATCTATTTAATGTGGACTTTAGTACTTATACTTTATCCTCATGACCTTTATAAAACAAAACTGTATTTTTCTTACTTTTGCTGGAAGTGTTTCCTCTTTTTTTTTTCTTTTTTGAGATGGAATTTTGCTCTTGTTGCTCAGGCTGGAGTGCAGTGGTGCAATCTCAGCTCACCACAACCTCTGCCTCCCGGGTTCAAGCGATTCTCCTACCTCAGCCTCCTGAGTAGCTGGGATTACAGGCATGCGCCACCACACCTGGCCAATTTTTTTTTTTTTTATTTTTAGTAGAGACAGGGTTTCTCTGTGTTGGCCAGGCTGGTCTTGAACTCCCTACCTCAAGTGATCCACCTGCCTCGGCCTCCCAGAGTGCTGGGATTACAGGTAGGAGCCACTGCGCCTGGCCCATGTTTCCTCTTTTTTAGTACCATAACACCCAGGTACTCAAATCCTTAAGTAAACTCATCAATAATGTTTATTCTATTTATTTATATGCAAATAAAGCAGGACACTCTGTATAGCTGTCTCTGAACTTGGATTACTCAGAGAGTTCTAAAGTGTTATAAACTTCTATAGGGGAAATTCTGGAGAAAATTAACTGAGATTTGGCAAAGAAAGAAAACTTGGCAGTTAATGGGTGACGAAGTCCAGTTAATTCTGCCATGTCCCTGGGGTTTCTTTAGCTTCACAATCTCTTCTTCTTTAACTGTGACAAAGGCTCTTACTGTGTTTTTGCCCTGGGACTCAGCTACCTACAGCTTCCCTGTTTTCCACATGGCAGGCACATTGCTCTGTAAGGCTTTAGGCTCTGTCTTATTTGTGGTTGTATCTCCATTGCTTAGCACAGTGCTAATACACAGTTCATGCACAACAAATGCTTGAATAAGTGAATATCGACAAATTACATTCTTCTTCTTCTCTGAAACCTTCATGGATGACCTAAAGAATCACATCCACTTTCCTTGGCATGACCCCAGCGGGCAGTAAATGCACTCAGGCCGTTGAGCAGCGCCAATGACTAGAATAGGGGTGTGGTGGCATTGAGTGGAGCTAAGTGATAGGGTTGACAGAAGGTTTAAACAAAAATACTCTAGACATACTTGATAAAAAATTATATAAATATATGCCTATATGTATATATACGCGTACACACACATATACATATATAAAAGAAATGAGGATTTTAGTGATGATAATTTGCGCTGTATATTTTACATAAGGTACTTTTATCTTCTTCTTTTTTTTTTAATTAAAAAACCCTCATTATTTGGCTGGGCACAGTGGCTCACACCTCTAATTCCAATGCTTTGGGAGACTGAGGCAGGAGGATTGCTTGAGGCTAGGAGTTTGACACCAGCTTGGACAACATGGCAAAACCCTGTCTCTACAAAAAATACAAAAATTAGTCAGGCATAGCGGCACATGCCTGTAATCCCAGCTACTCAGGAGGCTGAGGTGGGAAGATCGCTTGAGGCCAGGAGCTCGAGGCTGCAGTGAGCTATGATCACACCATTGCACTCTAGCCTGGGTGACACAGCAAGTCCCTGTCTCAAAACAAAACACAACAAAACAAAAACCCCTCATTATTTGATTTTTAATAAATCAAAGGTAAAGTTAAAAAATTACTTCTTACAGATTTGAAACTCAATCTGTTACATTGACAGACTTTTCATGGCACTAAAAATTCTATCTAGACTGGTGTTTAGTAAAGGGATTAAAATGAAATAGTGAACTAGTTTTTACAAATCTGAAGTAACAGGCCCTTGGTCGTAAAAACATACCCACTTACAAAAAGTCATTTCTCCTCTAGAGAAGGAGGCTTGCTTCTCACCTTCCTCATGATGAGACTATGAAAGGAAGGTTGTGTGTGTGTGTGTGTATGTGTGTCCACACAGGTGTGTGCCATAATGAAAACATTCAGATCCTTAAACATCAGGAGATTATTCAGAATTGATTTTTCTGAAGGTCTTCCAAGCTCAAGAAGTACATTTTCAAAGGTAATATTTTTCTCCTGGTATTTGAGAGTTATTGTATGCATATTCAGTATATTTCAGCGGAAAACTTACTGTCCACGTTAAATACACATGATTTTATTAGAAACATTTAGCTTTTTTGGGGAGTCAAAGAACTAACATTGAAGCTTTGATTTTGAACTATTGTTATTTTTTTCATAAAGCTTCCAGAAGCTCTGCCGTGTAAAAAGAAAGGGAGCAGCTGGGCTCCTCCACTGGAAAGAGGGCAGCATTCACTACAGTCGCATGGGCACAGGTGGCATCTGGGCACCAGGGTGCCTCGCCCTCAGGACCAGCTTCAGAGCTGGTTTCCTGGTAGAGAATCAGATCTACAGAGAGGGAAGGAAGGACTCTGAAAGCTGTATGGCGTGTTAACAAAACCACTTAACTAGAAATATTTTCTCAATTGTCTTCCTTGACAGAAAAGTTAAATTCTGGAAAACACTAAACTGAGACACTGGGCAATGCTACAGGGTTGGAGGAGGCTCCTCAGTCTCCTGTCTTTCCTTCTCTACAGCACACTCCCACACAATAGCTGGAGAAATCCTTCTAAAAACGCCCACAGTTACATCACGCAACCCTCCTGTTCAAAAGGACCCAGAGCCCAGGGTTTCGCGTAATGTTCGGGAATAAAACCCAAAAGTCCTCCTGGATTCTGGCCAGCTTTCAAACCCATCTCATGTCATTTTCCCCTTTGGGCTCTCAGCTCATTGCTACTGAAAGTTCTCTTGCTGTTTCTGGAATACTCGAATTCCACTGTCTTGTGAAGGCCTCTACACTTGCTGCTCCCTCTGTCATGAACACTGCTTCCCAGGTACTTAACGTGGCTCGTCTCCTGGCTTACTTAGATCTTTGCTCAAATATCACTTTTTCAGAGGCCTGACCACCCTGTCCTCAATCCCCATCTTAACACTCACTCCTGTCTGACTGTCTACCAGGTGTATATCTCTTTACTGTCTACCCCACTGAAAATGAATACTGATATATCCACAATGCCTGGAATGGTATCCGGTATGTAGCTGGTGTCAACTATTTGTGGAATGGGTGAATGAATGAATGAATAAGTGGGAGCAATAAAAAATAACAAATATGATGAAAGAAAATCAGGTAAATGAGTTTATAAATGCTCTTTGAGAATATTCCCTCTATACAGATAATTTTATGAGCAATTTATTGGAATTGAGCTTTGCAGAAAAAAAGAGAAGGGAAGGAAAGAAATGAGGCAGGGACACAGGGACAGTAGTAGAGATGGAAAGACAGAGATGGGCTCAGTGGTTAGGATAAGTAGTGGTGTAATTATTGTCCATTCTAGTAGGCAAAAGAGTTAATCAAGCCCAAAATGGTCAATATCTTTAGTAAAAATCTATGGAACGGGCTGGGTGTGGTGGTTCACACCTGTAATCCCAGTACTTTGGGAGGCTGAGGCAGGTGGATCACTTGAGGTCAGGAGTTTGAGACCAGCCTGGCCAACATGGTGAAACCCCATCTCCACTAAAAACACAAGAATTAGCTGGGCATGGTGGTGGGCCCCTGTAATCCCAGCTACTCGGGAGGCTGAGGCAGGAGAATCGCCTGAACCTGGGAGGCAGAAGTTACAGTGAGCTGAGATTGCACCACTGCACTCCAGCCTGGGTGACAGAGCGAGACTCCACCAAAAAAAAAAAAAAAAAAAAAAACAAAAAAACTTCCGTGGAATGATTGTATGAATGATGTTAGGGGGTTTCCTGGTCAACAATAAAGATGTGAAACAGATTTTCAAGGGACTCGTTAAGTCGGTGGTGAAGGATTTGATTTGTTGACATGCTCAGTGTGGGAATTGAAAATTAATCAAAAGCCCTAGAGAACTATTAGAGGAACTGATAAGATCACCAACAGAAGACACTGCACTCTATGGGGGACTTATGAGGTTTTCAGGGGTAATTTGAATTGCGTAAAATTTTCACTTTATGGGCTAACCCACCTACTCCTGGAGTAAGACGTGACTCCATTTCAAAGGGAGAAAGAAAGATTAAGATTGTTCTAGTTGTACACTAAAATTGGTAGGGTCTCTCATTTTAGGTTAAGGAGGAAAAAAAAATTGGTAAGGTGGCGAGAGGATGATGTTCACGGGGCCAGGAGTGGTGGCTCACGCCTGTAATCCCGGCACTTTGGGAGGCCGAGACGGGTGGATCACCTGAGGTCAGGAGTTCGAGGCCAGGCTGAGCAACATGGAGAAACCGCATCTCTACTAAAAATACAAAATTAGCCGGGCATGGCGATGCATGCCTGTAATCCCAGCTACTAGAGAGGCTGAGGCAGGAGAATCGCTTGAACCTGGGAGGCAGAGGTTGTGGTGAGCCAAGGTTGCGCCATTGCACTCCAGCCTAGGCAACCAGAGTGAAACTCCGTCTCAAAAAAAAAAAAAAAAAAAAAAAAAAAAAAAAAAAAAAAGATGATGTTCACCCAGGAAGTAGTTCTGTGTCCCACCCATCTTCCCAACTGATAAGTATTTAGGAAGGACCTTGATTTTGACCGAAACCAAACTATCGGAAGTTGTGAAATCTAAGCACTTCTATCTGGTGTATTGTCCCTTCTGTGTTACAGAGAATAAAGAGGTTGAGTTCAGGCTGTCAGTTTCCTTGCTTGCCATATAGGTGGTGATTCATTAGGATTTTCCGGTGAGCACTACATGAGCTAAACTTCTTGTCTCACTGCATGTTGGTGCCACTGGAAGCCATGACAGTTTGCATGTGATCTGCAGCCTCAGGGCTGGCCTCTGTGAAGGTTTTAAAAATTCAGACTCACTTAGCTGGGCATTATTTACACAACCTTAGCTTGGAAGGCCTGAAGTAGAAATGTGTCTTCACAACTTTGAGAAGTGGCAATAGCAGTGAAGGAATGGAGTATGGAAGTTGAGATAATGCAAGATCACATAAATGATTTGGTGTGTTGGGACACACAGAAACGCTTTTAAAAAATTAACTAAAAGTTGAGGTAACGGTGAATTTGTTTCTGCATTAGTGAGATGTAATTTCTCCTTTCTCCTTTTGTGCTATATGTGTGTGTGTTTTGATGTGTCAGGATGGGGCTGATGAAGTCTAATGGTGCTTACTGGGTGATTGGTTCACACTAACTTGTGTTCTAACCCAGAGAAATTACTGAAGTTTTTTTTTTTTTTTTTCTTCCAAGAGAAGGATGGGAAACAGACAAGCAGCTTTGGCATTACCCATATGGCAGAGGAAGCTGCCTTTGTGGCATCTTCACAAATACTGAAACGTGTTATTGGCCTGCATCTATGCTTCACTCCAAGATTTCCTATCTCTCTATTTTTTTTTTTTTTTTGCATTCCAAAGTGAAAGGATGTTGCCTTTTGTTAACTTACAAAATTCTATAGCTCACACAGTAGAGTAAAATAGTAATTAATACAGGTTAGGCTGTGAGGATAATCACTGTGGAAAAATTGTGATCAGATTGTTTAATTTCCTCTATTATCTAGGTCAGTGAGGAAAATAATTTATCCACTTTCTTTGCCCTTTGTTCCAAACTCAGTTTTTAGTGACTGTGGAGAGTTGCAGGTTTTATCATTATAGTACAAAGAGGAGCCGTTCTGACAATCATCAGCTAAATTAAAATGAATGGTTAAAAGCAGTTCAGCCCACGAAATACATAATGCAGCTGAATGATAGAAAAGACCCAGCCAGGCTGGGCATGGTGGCTCACGCCTGTAATTCTAGCACTTTGGGAGGCCAAGTCGGGTGCATCACCTGAGGTCGGGAGTTCGAGACCAGCCTGACCAACATGGAGAAACCCCGTCTCAACTAAAAATACAAAATTAGCCAGGCGTGGTGGCACATGCCTGTAGTCCCATCTACTAGGGAGGCTAAGGCAGGAAACTCGCTTGAACCCAGGAGGCGGAGGTTGCAGTGAGCCAAGATCGTGCCATTGCACTCCAGCCTGGGCAACAAGAGTGAAACTCTGTCCCAAAAAAAAAAAAAAAAAAAAAAAAGACCCAGCCAGTCTTTCAACCACTGGGATTAAAATTTCATGGTCTCTGAGGATGACTCACTTCTTAGCTGTGTCATGAGTTTCATTTTGAAATGAAATACACTGTGTGGTTTCATTTGAGGCTTCGTGTTGATGCAAAAAGGAAATGAGCCCATATTGGGAAGTTAGGTTGAAATACATATTAATGATGAAAAAGTGTCAGGCTGTCGTTCAGCCATCCTTACTACCTCTGTTCCGGCATTACCAGGCTCTTCTGTAATTGTATAACACCTGTTTGTCTCCCCTACTTGTCTGAGAACTCGGAGGGCAGGAACTGGATGAGGCAAGTAGAGGATACTCAGTGAACAGCTGTTGAGTGAACCAGGGAACATCATCTCTAAGGGGAAGGAACCAGGGAATTTTCAGCTCCAATCTTCCTGTGTAATTGTTGATGAGAAAAATCTGTGTTCATCTTCACTACATTTAGACACTTGACAAGAACAGTCTTATTTATAGAAGCCATTTTATGATGTTATTTTTCACAATAATAGTTACATTCCCAAACTTGCATATTCTCTTGAAACCAATGAGAGGGGTGGTGAGCATAGGAAGTGTAGTGGAAACAAAGCAGATGTGATGAAAAATGGAGCAAGATTCTGAGTTGATTTTACTCTTATTACAATTTACTTTTATATTTTTTGAGTATGTCCAATATTCCAGACTCTGTTTCAAGGATACTAAAGTTTGTATCTGATTTCAAAGAATTTATACTCTCATGGTGAGGAGGGGGACAAAAAGGAGACTTCTTAAGTAACCAAAGAAATTAGAGAACAAGAAAAAACTGTGTAACAAAATATCCAACTGAATCGTGAGGTGGTACAACTTAGTCTTTAGAGACATAGGCTTTTAAATCAGACTAGGACTGATACTCGTTCTACCATTACTAGCCCTGAGACCCTGGAGAAGTTATGTGGCCTAATCTTATTTATTTATTTGCAAAGTGGGAATGATAATAATTATATTTATACTATAAGATGATGAGGATTAAATAATATTCATGTACACTGTATATCCCACAAGGAGTATCAGATCAATGAATGATAATGATAATTATGTAACAATTATAATCTTAGTGATTAAAGGTGACAATGGAAAGGACTAGGAAAACAGCTCCAGTAACTGAGGCTATTTTAAAATTTCTGTTTCTAATCCTCATGAAATAGAATGTTTTGCTAAAAGATGGTACAGTTACTCGTAGACAAATTAAAATCATATAATTGATAGGCTTTGATAATAAACACTGAGAACAGTACTTGCTTTGGCAAACATTACTGAAGTGAACATCTTGAACTTTCTTCTCAAAAGAACACAGATAAGTGTCCAGAGAGTTGCTTTATTTCTGACAACCAATAGGGCTATCTTCCTTGTCCAAATTATAACCATGCAGTCCGAGGGAAATACGTGTACTTTTAGAGAACAACAGCGTTGATTCTGGAAAAGGAAATACATGCTATAGAGAGTAGCCCTGGGAAATTGTTGAAGTTTGATAACGTTGCAAAACTGAATTCCTATTTGTGACCAACATAAACATTTTTCTTCCCTTTAGAAAATGAGCTCCAGTCTTTTGGAGAAGATCTTCTTTTTCTCTTCCTGGTATTGGCTGTTCATTTTATGTTTTACTGAGAATGAGGCCAGTCCATGTGAATTCTCTCAATATCTCTTGAAGGGTTACCCTCTTTCCCTTTTCTCTACCTCAACATAAGGTAACTTGCTTTTTTTTCCTTGACAAGAACACTGCTCTTAATTCTGTTACTGCTCACCTCCTCTAAGTTTTGTTCCATCCTTTAAGCCCTATCTTTCTTCCATCTTCAATCTCCAATCTCTCTTCCTCTGCCACAAATATGGCCAGGGCCGTCCATATCCTAAAATAACCCCCCTCTGACCCTGCTGCTGTAGCAGGTTACTGCCTTATCTTTCTTCCGTTTATTACCACACTTCTTCTAAAAGAATACAAATTCTGCTTTCACTTCCTGCTCATACACTCACTTCTTAACCCCTTGTAATATGGCTTCTACCTTTACCCCTCTATGAAACTACCTTGTAGAAAATCACTGGGAGTTTAGTTTCATATCCAACAAATCTAATGGATTTGTTTCAGTCCTCATTCTCCTTGTTGTCTCTGCAGAAATTTCACTTTTTGGAACATTCTCCTTCTATAGCCTCTGTGATACCATAGCCTGCTTGTTCTTTTCTCTTTCTGGAAACTTCTCTTCCATCTCTTTCATTGGCTGCTTTTTCTTTCTCCTGCTCTATAATTAAAATATGATCTTCTCCACATTCTTTGCCTCATGTGACTTCTCATCTACTCACATTGCTTTACACGTGAATTTCTTCAATCTCTTTTCCCTTCATCTCAAAATCTTTCTCCTGATGATTCTAAAATCTAGCAATTTTCAATTGCTATTAAGACTTTCCTACTTAGGTAACCAGCCAGAATTTTAAACTCAGCGTATCTAAAACGAAGCCCACTAACTTATGTGCATGAAACCCCAAACTCCAACTGATTGTCTCTATTTTGTTTTTATAAATGACACCACTATTAATGAATCATCTTTCACAACTCACAAGTAATTTTTTTATTCGTTCTTACTTCTCACGCCCTGTGCCTAGTAAATTGTGGAGTAAGGAAGATTCTATAGGCTTTGTGGTACACAGGGTGGGAAGAGCATCTATTTTGCAGTCAGATAAGTCTGAGTTCAAATCATGGTTTTGTTACTTACTACCCTTTTGGTCTTGAGCCAGTTAGTTAAGCTCACCAGAGTCTTGATATCCTTATGTATAAAGCAGGAAATATAACATTCCCTGCATAGCCAGTTGAGAGAATTGGATGAGAGCTGCACATTTTATATGAAGTCCTAATAAATACTGATCTCATTCTTTTCCCTAATCCTGGTTATGCCTCTCATACTCAACTTTCTTTTCCATTAAATGGAATAATATGTATAAAGGACTTCATGCGGTTCCTGAAATGCAGATGCTCATTCCATGTTTTTTTCTCCTTTTTTCCTTCTGTTGTGGCCTGCTCAGTTCAGGACTGTGTTGCTTTTTTGTCTGGACGGTTGTTGTGGCTCCCGACATGGCTCTTGCTCCTGCTTCAACATTTGGATTCACCCCATTCACTGCTGGCTGGTTTGTCTTCTTCGTGCATGCTCTGATTAGGACACTCTTCTGCTCAGAAGGCTTCATTATTCATTATTTCCAAGAAAATGAAGTAGGAAAACATGTGGACCAAGTTATCTTAGAGACATATGTGCCATCACTTTCTTACATGTGAGGTCCATTTTGGCCAAGTGGTACCATTCACTGTTCCTTCAACATGTCCTTACTTCTCTGTTCTATTACCTTTCCTCTTGGGTCAGGATGGCATCTACGCAGTCTCCATCTTCGAAATCTATTTCGAAATCTATGATGCTTTCCCTGGTTCTTCAAACATATAGAATTTATCTTTGCTTTGTCCCCCAAAAGATTTTGTACCTCTCATCTTCACCTTAGTTCTCATTCTAGTGGTTATTTATTTACTTGTTCACACTTACTCATTCCTCCCATCATGATACCATAAGGTTTTGAGCCTGTGTCTAATTAATAGATCTATGTTTTTAAGTAGCTAGTCTTGTAGGCCTTCAAAACCTTTTAGTTCAATTAAAATAATTTAACTTTGATATACAGACCCATGCTTGAAAGTCTTACAGACAACAGTGCCACCGTTTATGAGAAGAGAAAGAGAAAAGATAAGAGGAATAATAATAATAAGAAAAAAGGGCAGTTTGCCTGGGTTATGAGGTAGTTATTGGAATTCGGTCAGAAAAGTAAGAAATAGAAATAAGTATGTGTCCCAAGAGAAGCAGCAATACCTAGGATTATGCTGACAGAGTGAGGGGGATTTAAAAGCAGTCTCCATTCTAATACTTTTAAAATTCTTGGCATAGTGTAATGATTACTATTCCAAAACAGAAGATATGTTGGCAAACTGCCCTGTATTTGAAAATAGAGGAAACGCCCTGGAAAGAATGAGATGTGGTAAAGAGAGGAAATGACAATGTACTGAAAAGACTGGGCTGTAAGTCATCACAGGAGCGCCCTGAAACCCGATGTGTCAGGCAGGCTGGTGGGATCCTGGGATCCCCCATGTAACGGCACTTATTAAGACAGAAGCAGAGATAAAACAGACTAAGTACACAGAGGAGTTTAAGGTTTCGTGAATGTAAGTGCTGAGTACAGAATGGTGCTCAATAAAAGCTTGTTAATTGATGGACCACAGGTTTGTGATAAGACTTCTCAGAGTCTGATTCTTTCAGGGTGGGATCTAAGAGTAAGGTAAGCACCTCAGAAAATGCCTAGGGCAGGTCACTCAGTGTTGCTGGGACTGGTGGTGTTGGCTTGGCTTGACTAGGATTTAATAATACAGATGTGCCTCAACTTATGAAGGAGTAACATCCTGATAAACCCATAGCAAACTGGAAATACCATGAGTTAAAAATGCATTTAATACACCCAACTGACTGAACATTATCGATTAGCCTGGCCTACCTTACCTCATGCTCTGAACACTTACATTAGCCTACAGTTGGGCAAAATAATCTAACACAAAGCCTATTTCATAATAAAGTGTTGAATATCACATGTACTTTAGTGACTACTGCACTGAAAGTGAAAAACGAATGATTGTATGGGTACTTGAAGTATGGTTTCTACTGAATGAGTGTTGCTTTCACACCATTGTTAAGTCGCACTAACACTTGTAGTCATATCTTACCCTTACAGAAGCCACTTATTTCACAAACTTAAATCGTAAGAACTTGGATATAATCCAAGAAGGCCTTTGAGTAGCCAAATTAAGTCCGATTTAAAAAGTTATTTAAGATGAAAACTACCAGTTTAGCCCTGTCTAGCCATTTCTTCTGGTTAAATAGCACACATCTATATGGTTGAAAAAGTTTCATTTCATTATAAACTTGTCTAAAAAGAATAGTATTCAAACACATGTTTAAGCATAACATAGAGCATTGACTGCTCCGTTAGACACACTTTGAAAATCAGAAGGCATTCTCTGAGGTGTGGTTTTGCTGAATTCTGCCTAAGTTGCTTGGCATTCAGGGTTTGTGAGGGCTTGGGCCATGACCATCATCCCTCCAACAGCCTTGTGTGTCTTAGACTGAATGTATACCCATAACTCAGGGAAAATTTGTTTACTCCTCATTTCATCATCAAATACACCGTTTATAAGTTTAACAAGCAAAGACCAAGAAAATGGCTAAATTACTAATATCGATGTTTTAATTTAAATGCAAGATAAAAAAATCTGGTTAACTTTATTCTCCTAAGCAGTTGTTGATGCTTTTTGAAGTCTAAAAATGAATTATTTGAAATGATGCCTTTAAAGCTTTCCTTTCTCTGTTTCACTTTAGTTTCTACAAGCATATAGGCTTCGCTTTCTAAGAAGATTCAGAAATTACCTTTGAGGAAAACTTTAAGAAATTTCTTTTTGGCCTCTTAAACTGTGCTTTTCATTGAATTCTGGTGCTCTTTATAAAATTTGCATGATTGGTTTTTTAAATAATTCTGCTAGCGTCATGGTCTCATACAATTATTATTCCAGGATTAACAAGAGTAACACAACTTTTATTAAATATCCAAAATACTAAGAAAATCACTTTCGATCAGCCTCTGAGAACAGCCTGTGATTGCCTTCTGTTGATTTACTGCTTGTTTGGCATGTTTGGCAGGATATTGCAATCATGCTTTCCACTACCAGATTCATATGGGAAAACTTAGGAACTGCTCCATAACTGTCACATCTGTTGCCAATTTCAGATTTTTCTGAATTTCCCTCATTATCTTCTGTATTTTCACTGGTTTCAAGTTTGCTCATCAGACTTCCTGTTTTTAACCACTGATCCATGCTCCCAGTTGAAAATACAATTTGAAACTATTCACAAAAAAAGTTAAATGTAGTATAACTTTACAACTAAAAAAACCTCAGAATTTGGGGTTATTTTGTGTTATGGGAGAATTCACTGTGTTTAGAGAATTAAACATAAGTATGTGCTTGGAACAAGAAGTATCTGGTCTCATAAACTGCAGTGATAATTTGACTGATCTATGGGAATTGGGTGTATGTCCATGCAAAGGTTAAAAAAAAACCTCACTGATTTTTTAAAAATTGTATTTTATTTTTACATTGACGGATAAAATCCCACATTTTAAATTTAATTTAATTTAATTAATTTATTTTTTAGATGTGGTCTCACTATGTTGCCCAGGCTGGCCTCGAACTCCTGGGCTTAAACAATCCTACCTTTCTCCTGAGTAGCAGGGACTACAGGCATGGCCATGGCCATGTTTTTATTGATAACCACACCATTGATCTTAATGAGACAGATGAGACAGACTCATTAAAAAAAAAACCCAACTGTAAAGTCTTTGTGGAATTGCCAAGAGATTATGTGACCTGATAGACTAGCACTCTTCCTGCCAGGCAGTGATATTACCATCACCTATTATCATAGATATGTTTTCAGGTTTTCTTACTGTAGGAGTCGTGTTTATACTATATGATGTCCACTCTGATTGGAGCAGAGGTGATGACTTGATTGGCCTGGATCAATCAGATACGCTTTTCTATAATTAGGGAATTGGAACTAAAACCTTCTAGTTTAGTCTAATTACATTTTATGGTAGTCAGAATGCTAAGATGTCCCTAATCTCAGTTTAGCTGGATATAATGCTAACCTGCAGCTACTTTGGAAAAGAAAGATTGGTGGATAACACTCCTTTAATACCCTCTGAGACATGAAGAAAAATCTGCTCCTTTGCAAAATATGCACTGACTACTACGTCTTTTGGGTTCTTGTATTTCCTTTTTTTACTTTTCTGACTTGGAACTTTTAGCTCTCATTTCTTGTTGCCATTTTGGTGTTTATCCAAGAGGTGAAGAATAGTCATGAGTCTCCCCAGTTCTGCCCATTCTGGGTCCATACTTTCTATGCTGGCCTTTCTGAGCTTTTTAGTTGAAGGTATACCACAAAGACCTCTGATTATTGACAGCATACTGCATACTGATTTTCTGACATATCTTGGCAGAGATTGAGCCTTGCTTACTTTTAGTTCAGTTGAGATAATACTGGAATCTTCCAAAAGAAACTTTGACAAAAACTAGGGTGGAGTTCGATGGGAGTGGAGAGATGGGATGGTGGAAAAACTTAGAAATCAATGAATTCCCATAGGTCAGGGTTCTGATCTGTACTGTATGTCCAGTCAAGATTCAGTTTGGCTAGGACAGCTTTAGGGCAGGTAGCCTCTTTTTCCTGGACCAACTTTAAATTTCTCTGTATTGTGCATGTATATTTGAATGAGCACAAAATTTAAACAAATACAGTAAAAGCACAAGCTACAGAAGAAAAAAAGATAAGTGGGATGTCATCAAAATTAAAAGTTTTGTGCTTCAAATAACATCAAGAACATAAAAAGACAACCAATGGAATGAGAGAAAATATTTAGAAAGCGTATGTTTAATAAGGAATTTGTATTCAGAATATATAAAGAACTTTTACAATTAACAATCAAAGACAAATAATTCAATTTAAAATTGGGAGATCAATTGCATAGATGTTTCTCCAAAGTCTTACGAATGGTGACTAAGCACATGAAAAAACATTTAGCATTGTTAGATATTAAGGAAATGCAAATCAAAACCGCTATAACACTCTCATCCATTAGGATGGCTAAAATAGAAAAAAGTCAAACACCAGACAGTAACAACGTGCGCGAGCTTGCATGTGTGTTTTTTTTCCTGGACTGCTTTATTTATTTATTTATTTATTTATTTATTTATTTATTTATTTATTTTGAGACGGAGTCTCGCTCTGTCACCCAGGCTGGAGTGCAGTGGCCGGATCTCAGCTCACTGCAAGCTCCGCCTCCCGGGTTCACGCCATTCTCCTGCCTCAGCCTACTGAGTAGCTGGGACTACAGGTGCCCGCCACCTCGCCCGGCTAGCTTTTTGTATTTTTTTAGTAGAGACGGGGTTTCACCGTGTTCGCCAGTGTCCTCTCGATCTCCTGACCTCGTGATCCGCCCGTCTCGGCCTCCCAAAGTGCTGGGATTACAGGCTTGAGCCACCGCGCCCGGCCTATTTTTATTTTTTATAAGACTCTGTGTAACTGAGCCACATGAAGCATTAGTTATGTTTGGGTCTCACTGCCATAGCACTTTTCAGCTTATTATGACTTTTACCATGTATTATCTGCCTCACTGATCTTTACAATCATGTAAGGTTGGTGAAATAGTACATTATTTTCTCTTTTTTGAAGATAAAGACACTCAGGCTCAGAGATATTTTGTGACTTGGCCAAATCATCCTCTAAGTGGTTAAACTAGGGCTTCAATTCAGGTTTTCTTTACAATATACCATGTTGCTTCCTAAATAATACTGGCTTATGTTTAACTGCAATGTTTAGATGGCTTTAAAATATTATATTCATGGATATCACTTTATTTTAAACTTTACAACCACCCTATGAGATGAGTAGGCCAAGGAATTTTATATTAATTTTACAGTTGAATATGATGGTCAGAATAATCATGTTTTATTTCAAGCTCTGCCACCCACTTACCTTGGACAGATTATATAATTTCTGAAATTCTAAGCTTTTTTAATGTGTAAACTGAAGGCTCCTACTAGATGACCTCAAAGATCCCTCCTAAGCCTATTGTTCTGTGATCTTATCCTTTAGTATGTCCTTCCATTAGCAGCATATGTACTTTGAGGTGCTCTTCTGGCTGTGGTGAATGAGTTTCTGTTGGATGACCTGTACTTTCTTACTGGATTATTTCTGTAACCCTTATAAACATCTTTAAAAAGCATGGTCAAGATCAGGGGAGCAGGCTTTAGTCATATAACAGAACAGGGCTCCAGTAACTGAACAATATGGGGGTTAAATTTATGGAACCAAGGCTTGGTTTCATTGACTTGGGCTCTAAAGCAAGTAAACTACACATAGACATTCTAGAATGTAATAATTTCATTTAGTTGGATGACAACACCCTAACACATC
The DNA here is from genome assembly GCF_049350105.2 of Macaca mulatta. NCBI lineage: Eukaryota > Metazoa > Chordata > Mammalia > Primates > Cercopithecidae > Macaca > Macaca mulatta. Next base: position 181,666,233 of record NC_133407.1, on the reverse strand, counting down.
AGAGTTAACTTCTTATGGTAAATAATGTGCCTCACATTTTTGTAACAATGAGTTTCTGCTGTTACCAACACTTTGCAACCTGGCTGTAGAAAAAACTTCCTTAATTTGTACCTCAGTATGAAGAGTCCATCAGAGGAGATTCTTTTTATTTCCCATTTACTTTCTGCATTATATAGCACTTGTTTTTATTGATTCACAATGATAATACATAGATGTTAAAAGATACGTTTAAAACACTTCTTATGTTTTCACATTTTCTAGGTATCTAAAAATAAAATAATGAACTAGATATTTAATAAATGCTTCTGGCTAAATAATTCTGGGATCTTTTCCCTTCATTGATTTTGAAGAGGTAAATTTCAGCTTTTTCCAGGATATTAGTTCAGGAAAATAGGTGGGTGTGAATGTTGCATAACAGTTTTTGAGCTAGCCGCACAATCTTTTGATAACAATCAATTAGGTTTCAGATTCTGTCAATATTTCCCCTACAACCCAAGAACCAATGATCTTATGGAAAATAAAATTTGCCCTTTTCCTTTTTAGCAGTTATAATATATTTGTCTCTCTCTGCCCTTTTCTCTCTCCTGTTGAAGAAAGCTATAAATGCACTGATAGGATTTTCAGTTCATCAACCATGTGGGAAATTATCATCCTTCCACTTTCTTAAGAACTGAAAGAAGTTCCCTCAAAGAAAAGAGCTCTCTCAGTGGTTGGCTGAGTTAAATACAGAAAGTCAAAACATATGGGAAAATATTGAAGCCTTTTCCTACAACTTCCTAGAGGTGTTCTCATGAGAAATGAGAGTCAGCTTCAGGACAGCCTAATTTTGGCTGAATTTCTGCCATCTTCCCTTCCATGTCTCTAGAAAGGCCACCAGGATTCAAGAGTAGTAGTATGCCTGCCTAAGATAGTTCAGAGATAAAGCTTATCAGAAGAGATAAGAGTATAAAGTTTTCTTTGAAAACTATGAAGAACTGGTCAAATGTGTAATAGTAAATTTCCAACTAACTTCTTAAAATGGCAATGGCTGTTTCTGGTATGTGTTTACAGATTAGGTGCACATTACTCAATAAGATAGTTAAAACCTATTTCCTCAATTTTTTTTTTTTTTTGATATGAAATCTTGCTCTGTCGCCCAGCCTGGAGTGCAATGGTGCAATCTTGGCTCACTGCAACCTCTGCCTCCTGGGTTCAAGTGATTCTCCTGCCTCAGCCTCCCAAGTAGCTGGGATTAGACACCCACCGTCATGCCTGGCTAATTTTTTTTTTGTATTTTTGTACAGACAGGGTTTCACCATGTTGGCCAGGCTGGTCTTGAACTCCTGACCTCAGCTGATCTGCCCACCTTGGCCTCCCAAAGTGCTGGGATTATAGGTGTGAGCCACCACGCCCGGCCTCATCAAATTATATTATGATGATTTATTCCCATTAGTCAGACCACATTTATTTCATGAAATGTATATATTCCTCTTTCCTAATAATAAGAAATAAAATAAAAAAACACTGTAATAAAAAGTAACTTAAATATGCAAATGCTTACATTGGATTTTAAAAAATCTTATGGGCCAAAAGTTTAAAATCATGATACAAGAATATGCTGAACTAGAACAATTGAGCCTGACCATTGTTTCACAATACCATGGGGCCGTGGGAAGTTTTATAACTTAAACTTTCAAAAGACGGTTTTTTTTTGGCTCTCTTCCAAAAGAATATATTTCACCGAATATAGTTCTGAACTATCTCGCTTAAACATTTTTTTTTTTCAGAATTTACTATATTTTCAAATATATTAATTACTACTCTTTGGCATTTACTGGTTGCTTGAATATATAAATATAGAAAACATTCTGCTAAGCACTTTCCACGTATAATCCTGTGTAATAGCACCACAATCTGAATGAGACTGGTACTATTACTAATTGCAAATGAGAAAACTGAGGCTCAGGAAAGTTAATTGACTTGTCCTAAGAGTGTACATAGCAAAAATGTGGTAGTGGGTTTCTTTTTTAATTTTTCTGGACAGTCTGACTTAAGGGTTCCCGTTAACTACTTTTTAATAGCACCTCTGTGGTATTACTTCTGCCTAACTTCCAACTGATAGTATTTCCATTTGTACAATAGTCTTCATATTATAGAACCATTATTTTTAGCATCTTGGGTCTTAGGCTCACAGTTCTTATGGTGGGCCACTCTGACTTTTAGAATCATGGTTGCCTCACTAACTTGAACTCATTCAAGCATGTTTGGATATCTAATTTTGGGAGGTCCTACTAGTTTCTCATCAGTGCATTCAAACAAACTCATTCTTCATGGGATAAATATGTAAAATCTTTTGTGTAAGTAGTAAGGCCATATCAGGCCCAGATAATGGCATTGTTTGAGGGATAGGCATTTGTACTTAAGAATAGCTGTAAACCAATTAGTGTTATTGGGTCTTTATATTAATGTTCCCCCATACTGTCATTAAAGGGAATTTAGTGTGTACCAGGCACAGCTAGGACCTGTTAACTATAACACTGTTAACTGTAGCACTATTTTACTTCATTCTAGTATTAGCAGTACTAGAGAGGTAGCTAGTGTTATCATGAGGCTGAGTATGTTTCTATCAACCTTCTTGGGGAAAGCAATGGATCCAAGCCTTCTTACTTTTATTTAAATCAATATGTTGAGTGATTTCTCCAATATAGCTAGGAATTTGGCAGAATAAAGGATAGAAATCATATTTTAGATACATAATTCTCTCAATAACTTCCCCAAGTAATTTAAAAAATATTCATGACTTAGTGACTTGACTTTCTTGGTTAAATAGCATTGTTGACTTATTTATATGTATGTTTGCTTCATTGCCCATATGTGTGGATTATTTACTTTTTAGATTAGATTGTGGAGGGGATACTATGGTGTGCCACCCAGGTCCTCCACGTCAAGACTGAGGTACTCATTCTTTCAGCACCCTTAGAATATTGGCTGTTGCTGATAGCTTTTACCCAAGTCCCACTCTAGGGATTGTCCTCAGCTTCCTTGCCCAAGACTATTGGTATGGTTTAGCTGTGACCCCACCCAAATCTCATCTTGAATTGTAGCTCCCACAATTCCCACATGATGTGGGAGGGGCCCAGTGGGACACAATTGAATCATGGGGGCAGGTCTTTCTTGTGCTATTCTCGTGGTAGTGAATAAGTCTTATGAGATCTGATGGTTTTATAAAGGGGAGTTTCCCTATGCAAGCACTCTTCTCTTGTCTGCCGCCATGTGAGACATGCCTATCACCTTCAGCATGATTGTGAGGCCTCCCTAGCCATGTGGAACTGTGAGTCCACTAAATCTCTTTCTTTTGTAAATTGCCTAGTGTCGGGTATGTCTTTATCAACAGTGTGAAAACCGATGAATACACCTATGCTCCTTGCTCAGAAGCAGCCTGCACCCATGACTATGTGATATGCAAAATGTTTCAGGCTCCTTCACCTCCATTTGGAACAACTCTGAAGGGCTATTCCAGACCCCCTGACATCAGCTGAGACCACTGTTGTTTTTATGTAACAGTTCAGTCTCTCCTTCTGCTCAATCCTTTTTTTCTTCAACCCCTTACAGACACTCCTGAGATCACTCTCCAATAAAATCCTCATGCAAATCCCCACTATAGTCTCTTTTCTGGGGAACATGACCTGATATAGTTAGGGAAGAGTTTTAATTCCAAAATTATTTATTCTTGCCACTCATTCAGCCTTCTTCTGGTCTATCTTCCTCCTTTTGACAGTTGTGTACTCTGGGAAATCATTTTTTTTTTTTTTTTTAACCTGAGAGAGAGTCTTGCTCTGTCACCCAGGCTGATGTGTAGTGGTGCCACCACAGCTCACTGCAGCCTCAACCTCCTGGACTCAACGGATCCTCCCACCTCAGCCTCCAGAGTACCTGGGACTACAGGCCTGTGCCATTACGCCTGGCTAATTTTTGTATTTTTTGTAGAGACAGTGTTTTGCCATGTTGCCCAGGCTTGTCTCAAACTCCTAGGCTCAAGCAATCTGCCTGCCTCAGCCTCCCTAAGTGCTAGGATTACAGGTGTGAGCCATTCTGCCCTATTGAAATAAAGCTTTTGGGCCGGGCGCGGTGGCTCAAGCCTGTAATCCCAGCACTTTGGGAGGCCGAGACGGGCGGATCACAAGGTCAGGAGATCGAGACCATCCTGGCTAACACGGTGAAACCCCGTCTCTACTAAAAAATACAAAAACCTAGCTGGGCGAGGTGGCGGGCGTCTGTAGTCCCAGCTTCTCGGGAGGCTGAGGCAGGAGAATGGCGTGAACCCGGGAGGCGGAGCTTGCAGTGAGCTGAGATCCGGCCACTGCACTCCAGTCTGGGCGACAAAGCGAGACTCTGTCTCAACAGAAAAAAAAAAAAAAAAAAAGAAATCAAGCTTTTGATAATTAGCCTAATTACAATGTAAGTGGGAATGCAAATACACTAAAAATAAAATTTAAGAGAGAAATTTGGATTATTGCCAATCCTTCCTCAGCATTAAAAATGATTAGAGATCTTTCCATATAATAGGACATGACAGGAAAATTAAAGCCATTCACTGAATATTTTGGGTGCCTACTGTACTTAAAAAACTATGAAAAATTAAAGAAGAGTAAGATATGGCTCCTGCCCTCGGAAAAGAAACAAATAGCTAGAAACTAAATAGATAAGAGAAACATTAGTTGTTTTAATAACGTATTATGAGTTCTGATTAGAAAGCAATTTAGCTGGGATAATCGGAGTGGGTATCTGGAAAACTTTATATTAAAGGGCACAGCAGGAAGGCTCAGTGTGTCTGAGGACACCTTAGTCAACTTAGCATTTTAAACTCATTAACCAACTTTTTGTAAACTCCTATATGATATAATTGTCAAATTCTCTTCCCCCAATCTGAGTCAGTTGGAGGTGAGCTGATTTTACCAATGGTAGTGTCAGCTACCATTGACGTGCCTCCACACTCCCAATTCTTTCCTTTCATAAGCCTCAAGATCAAATGACCTTCTCAGTAACTTACATTTTCAGTTTGACAAAAGTATTTTCACTGGTTCCTTGTAATTCTGCATGGGAGAAATCATGAGAACATTTAACAAGGGCTTAAGTGTGTCCACTTGTGTCGATGAATCATTTGCTCCTAGCCCTGAACCACTTCTTCCTGCCTCGTTGGCTCTGACTGCTTCTGCTCTGCTAATAAGTGGTTTTGTCTGAGTTGTGCTGGAAGAAAAAGATCTGGTGAGGGTGGAATGTGTCATGAGTAAATGAAAGTGCCAACTGAAGTGAGAACACAAAGAGGTGAATGGAGAGATTGAACCCATATTCCTTTAAATTTAGACCTGAGCTTATCATTTCAAGATGGGGCCTCAATATTTTAAATTGGAAACAGTTCTGAGTTATTGCTCAGAGGATCCAGTAACAATCTGTCAATAAAGTAGTAATCTTGGGAGATTTTCCCAAAGTATAATTTCTGGGCTTTGTACATATGTCTTATGGCAGATATGTACCCAAAGCAGGCTAACCAATCTGACCAAACTGGTGGATTTACCAATTGTGTTTCTTTGAAGCCACACATAGAAACCGCTGAATCTATTAGTGGACTCAATTCAGCTGTTGTAATTTGTCAACTGAAGGACCATATCAAGAATCAAGACCAACTTATCTAATTCACATGCTACTTTAGCTCTTTCTTTCATTTCACCTGGGATTTTATTAAGATTGTAGTTTTGGAAACCAGGGCAGAAGTGGGGCAGGGATAGGGGAGCGGAGTGGAGAGAAAGGAAGAAAAACCCAGGACTGAAGATAGAGCTTCCCTTCATTGCTCAATCCCTGATATCCTGTGGCATTGGCTCCCATTCCTTGCCATTTTATTCCAGACAATAGAACCAGTCAGACCTGCAGTGCTTTACTTCAGACATTACATCCTATGACAAACATGTCAACAGATCATAACTGTGTGGCTTCTCTATTCTTTCCTGAAGCAATATTTCTTTATTATTGGAGCTTGGGAATCAAATAAAGGGAACCTCTCCAAAGAATTAAGGCATTTAAGCTGTGTGTTTTAAAAGCTTATTTTTTGTTCTATTTGGCAGCAGGAATGCTCCAAGGATTTCTGGATAATCAGCACCATAGAAAATTATTCCTCCTTTAAAGTTTCTACTAAAGAATTTACATTATAATTTTACATTTTCTATTATATAGCTCCAACCATCTAAAGCAAAACTGTGGTGTATTGCTTGTGTTTAAAACATGCAGTCACTGGACTGGAAGCAAGCTTTACGGAAGGTCATATTTCTTAAATGTTTTTAAATCTCTGGGGCTATTTTTTTAAAAGAGAAAGTTAAACACTGATGTGATAATATTAAAAGTTAATTTTTTTTTTTTTTTTTTTTGAGATGGAGTCTCGCTCTGCCACCCAGGTGGAGTGCAGTGGCCGGATCTCAGCTCACTGCAAGCTCCGCCTCCCTGGTTCACGCCATTCTCCTGCATCAGCCTCCCGAGTAGTTGGGACTACAGGTGTCCGCCACCTCGCCCGGCTAGTTTTTTGTATTTTTTAGTAGAGACGGGGTTTCACCGTGTTAGCCAGGATGGTCTTGATCTCCTGACCTCGTGATCCGCCCGTCTCGGCCTCCCAAATTCAGCTCCTCTTAGGTACCAGATTTCATTCTAAGGGCTTCACAAGCATTAACTCATTTAATCCTCATTAAACACATTAGTTAAATATTTTTATTATCCTCATTTTTTAGCTTAGGAAACTAAGGCATAGAAAGAGTAAGAAGGTTGTTCAAGGTCTCACAGCTGGTAGGTGGAAGAGCCAGAATTTGTATCTAGGCAGGCTGCTTCTAGGACTATGCTACATGGTGCCATGTGATAGCAAGCTGCCATTTTATAGATGATAAAATTGGTATCCAAAGACATGAAATAATGGCTGGGCGCAGTGGCTCATGCCTGTAATCCCAGCACTTTGGGAGGCCAGGGCAGGAGGATCACGAGGTCAGGAGATCAAGACCGTCCTGGCTAACATGGTGAAACGCTACCTCTACTAAAAGTCCAAAAATTAGCTGGGCGTGGTGACGCATGCATGCCTGTAATCCCACCTACTTGAGAGGCTGAGGCAGGAGAATTGCTTGAACCAGGGAGTCAGAGGTTGCAGTGAGCCGAGATTGCGCCACTGCACTCCAGCCTGGTGACAGAGCAAGACTGTGTCTCAAAAACAAAAACAAAAACGACATGAAGTAACTTGCTAAGATCATATACCTGGTAAGTCATGGAGTTGGGATTTGACCTCGAGTCCCTTGGGCCTCTTTCCAATGCCTTTGTTTTCATTTCACATTGACCTATAGGTAAAAGTCGCAGAAACTGGAATCATACAGTCAGAAGAACAGCTGACAGGCAGTTTGGATTTTCCTCATTATAGACAAACAAAACCTGAAAAATGTAGGCATTTATTTTAATATTTCCAAATCTAATATAAATACAGGCTCAGCACCATTTTTCCTAACCAAACATCTACCTTTGGTAAGTCCTCATTGGTCCTTCTTCCCCCTCGACCTCAACCTCCAAAAGAAGGACTGGAGGCCAGGGACAAATGTTGACTATGAACAATTAAACGTACTTGGGGCTCCATCGATGAGGAATCTCCCACGTTGCTCACCTGTCTAGCGCCAGTAGGGCATCTTTGAAGAGAGTCCCAAGTCCAGGGTTGTAGGACTGTTCATGGGACCTCAGGGTCAACCCCATGGTTGTCGTCACCATCGGGCTTGGGCTTGCCCTACAGAAGCTACCTGACATTTACCTGACCCACATCTACTCAAGATCATATCACATGTTGACTTCTTGATAAATAAGATGAGATGACATGTAAAAATACTGCCAGTAAGTGAACAAAGCAGGATACTCAGTTGAGGTCCTGATCATGATGTGAAGTTCTTTTTGAATTTTATGTTTTTAAGGATTAAGTGAATTAGAGTATCTTAAGCCTCTAACTGTATTTGGGACATAGTAGATACTAATATTCTTTTCTTTTTTTTTTTTTTGATTGAATAAAGTTTTATTTTTCCAAATGTACAGTTGGTTGGACCTATTCATGCATCTTCACCAGCAGCTGGAGCATCTCCGCCCTTGGTATTTCTGGTGTAAATTACTTGAGCTCTGTGCTTTGAAACCAATTTGATAAGTCCTTTACTAAGGAGCTCCTGAAGGGCTGCCCTGGCCAGGGAACCTCGAATCTTCAGTCTCTCAGAGACCATAGCTGGGGTTATAGTTTATAGTTGGGAACTTCCTTACAGAGTTTGTCGTAGGTAGCTTTGTCAAACAAGACTAACTTATTGAGCTTGTCCCGAACTTTGCCTTTGGACCACTTCTTCTTTTTGGCCTTGCCCCCGGATTTGTTCACTGAGTCTTTGTCTTTCTTGGCTGACTTTCCGGCCTCCTTCTTCCTCTTGTCGTCCTTGGGCGGCATTACGAAGCTTGCAGAGCAGCAGCGGACACAGCAGCCTTGCTAAGATGTCGGACAAAAAGCCTAATATTCTTTTCTTTGCTTGTCTTCCATTCCCTTCCCTGTTCATGTAAATAATGATTCTGGCAACCAAGAAACATACGAGCTGATCAATTATTGAGCAAATGTATTTAAAATACCCACTGCGTGCCTGGCATTCCTGGGCTTTGTGTAGAATACTAGAGTTGTTGCTGGCTAGCCAAGTCTTTAAGAAACATACTTTTAAAAATTATTTTTTTTATCATAGTAAAATTTACATAACACAGAAATGATTATTTTAGTCATTTAAGTGTACAGTTCAGTGGCATTAAGTACATTTACAGTGTTGTGCAACCATCACTATCCATTTTCAGAAATTTTTTATTATCACAAACAGAAACTCTGTACCCGTTAAATAATGTCCTTATTCTTCTCTTAGCACCTGGTAACCCTTTCTGTCTCCATGAATTTGCCTGTTCTAGGTATCTCTTATTAGTGGAATAATACAATATTTGTTTTTTTGTGTATGGCTTATTTCAGTTAGCATAATGTTTTTAAAGTTTATCCATGTTGCAGCATGTATCAGAACTTCCTTTTTGTTGAGATGGGGTCTCACTCTGTCACCCAGGCTGGAGTGCAGTGGCATGATCTTGGCTCACTGCAGCCTCAACTTCCTAAGCTCAGGTGATCCTCCTACCTCAGCCTCCTGAGTAGCTGGGACTATAGGCACGTGCCACCATGCCTGGCTAATTTTTTGTAGTTTTGGTAGAGATGGGGTTTTGCCATCTTGCCCAGGCTAGTCTCGGACTCCTGAGCTCAAGTGATCCGCCTGCCTCGGCCTCCCAAATTGCTGGTATTACACTGCACCCAGCCAGAATTTCCTTTCTTTTTTAAGGCTAGTATTCTGTTGTACGTATTTGCTACTTTTGTTTATCCTTTTATCTGATGATAGACACTTAGGTTTTTTCTACCTTTTGGCTATTGTGAATAGTGCTGCTATGAATATGGGTACACAAGTATCTGTTTGAGTCTCTGCTTTCAACTTTTTTGGGCATAAACCTGCAAGTGGAATTGCTGGATCATATGGTAATATTATTTTTAACTTTTTCAGGAAATGTCATACATTTTCCACAGTGGCTGTGCCATTTTACATTCCCACCAGTGATGCACGAGTTCCAGTTTCTACACATCCTTGACAACGCAGTTTGTATTTTAGTAAATGCACTTCTTGCAGTATTTTCCATAAAACATAACCATCCTAATGGATGTAAAGTAGTATCTCATTGTGGTTTTGACTTGCATTTCCCTAATGACTAAGGATATTGACATCTTTTCATGTGCTTGTTGGCCATTTGCGTATCTTCTTTGGAGAAATGTTTATTCAAATCCTTTGTTCATTCTTGAATTGGATTGTTTTTATTTTCATTGCAGAGTTGTAGGAGTTCTTTATATATTCTGGATATTAATCTACAGTCAGATATATGACTTACAAATGTTTTCTCCCATTCTGTGGGTCGTCTTTTTAATCTCTTGATAGTATGCTTTGATGTATGAAAGTTTTTAATTTTGATGGGGTCCGGTTTATCTGTTTCTTCTTTTGTTGTCTGTACTTTTGGTATAGTATCCAAGAAATCATCACCAAATTCAACATCCTTCAGAAACATACTTTTTGTTTGTTTGTTTTGTAAAGAAAAGTCTTGGGGTTGATCCAAAGGGAGTGAGTTATCCAAACTGTTCACAGTGAGTTACAGATCAAACTTCTTGTTCTACTTTTTCCCCGCTTCTCACTACTGCCCTTGACTAGTCTTAAAAAAAATTTTTTTTAAAGTCTTGGGGGAGAAAAGGAGGAGGGCAAGGATTGAAAAACTGAGTATTGTGCTTGGTATTTGGGTGACTGAATCAATAGTACCCCAAACCTCAGCATCACACAAAATACCCAGGTAACAAATCTACACACGTACCCCCTGAATCTAAAATCAAAGTTGAAATTGTTTTAAAAAAGAGAAAACTCTCCAGGGAAATAGAGAATAATTGAGGTCAATGTATAATAATTTCCAGTTGAAGGTGGTAGATAACGAATATATAGTTGTTCAGAGAAGAGGGAAAACAATGTAAGTACCTTAATAAAATCTTAACTTTACATCAGTTTACTCTGAGCGAGAAGAAATAAAGTGCAAGTCCAGAAGACATAGTGCTTGCCCAACTAAAGAGGAGTTCTGGGAATAAGCCAAGCCCTTGGAATAAGCGACAGTTGCATAATCATTTCAAATAAACAATTTGGATGTACGTAGGATCTTGTATATATATTTATTTATTGTGTACACTTTTATCTCCCAAATCCAATTATGCTTTTAAGAATAAGCAAAAGCTTGTTGTGAGGTGATGGATTGATGGTGAATGGGAGTGAGAAGTAAAGCAATTTTTGCAAGCAAGAAGATCAGTTTTGCGATCTGGGAGGCCCCTTACTTTACACTAAAATATCTATTTGTATAGTTTTGTTCCAATGATGAGAGGAAAATATTTGTGATGACATCCATGTGTCCTAAGTTTCTATGGCACTTACAACTTGAGTTGTTCCCCATAATTCCTCATATATCTAGATTATCTATCTATCTATCTATCTATCTATCTATCTATCTATCTATCTATCTATCTATCATCTATCTATCTACCTATCTATCTATCTTAATGCCACCTAATCATCTTTCAATTCAGAGTATGAATTTACAATTAAATTCTGGGTAGTTCCTTGAAGTGGATCTGGGAACGTTGAGAACTCCAAACAGAATTGCTACCCTATTATCCAAAGCCTGACTCCAAATTCCTATTTGTTATGTAATTCTTTGTTGAACTGGTATTTAAACACACATTCCTTTGTATTTGTCCTCCATTTCCTGGAGCTTAATTTTCTTCTTAGAGCAAATCGATCTTCAGCTTTGGGAGGATCCAGATCATAAAGGGTCTTGTGTGTCCGGTCAAGATGTGCAGATATTGTATGTCATAGATTGGGAAGCCAGTGAGAAGACAGGATTATATTGATTTGTTAGAAAGTTCACCCTGGCAGCATGGTGGAAAAGAGTTTGGAAGCAGATGGGATGAGGCTGATGGTTTTACTCTCCCCTTCTTCCCTTCATATTCCAACCTCACTGGGGAAAGGAGCCTTATGTTGGATATTATAATCCCATGAAGAAACAGGGAGAAAGGGGTTTGAGAAACAGAAACACAATCAACACTGACATACAAACATGTTGCTATGGGGATCTATTGTCAAAACCCTGAGATTTCTTTTGCAATGTTTACCAAGCACTCAGCCCATCAGACATGAAACACCTAGGCTCATCACTCCCCTGGTTCTGGCAGGCAGGTTTCCTCACTTCTGGTTTATCTTTCCTACAGAGCAACTGGTCAGATGCTGAGTGTTGGGGATTGGGACAGGCAATTTATATTCAAAAATGGAGGCTTTATATTTTTAATTTTCCCTCAAAAAATTTCAAATGTACAGAACCAAAGAGATAACAAATTATTAAAATAAAATCAATAATTTTCAATATTTAATTAAATATTTAATTTAATATTAAAATAGTAGAGAAAGGAACTCTGCTATTCCTGTCACCATGTTCAATAATTAGTAATATTTTGCCATACTTGCTTTATTAATAAATCTACATTTTTGCTGGTCTTTTTTATTCATATTATTTTGATTGATTGACACATCATAATTATAAATATTTATGAGGTACAATGTGGTATTTTGATATATGTATAGAATGCGAAATGATTAAATCAAGTAAATTAACATATCCATCACCTCAATTATGTATCTTTTTTTATGGTGAGACATTTGAAGTTTACTCTGTTATTTTGAAATATGTAATATATTATTGTTGACTATAGTCATCCTGCTCTGTGATAGATATTAAAACCTATTCCTCCTGTCTGTCTGACACTTTATACTCTGATCAACAGCTCCCTATCACCTCTCCCAGCCACTCTCTGGTAACCACCATTCTACTCTCTACTTGTATGAGTTCAATACTTCTTAGATCCCACACATAAATGAGATCAGATAGTATTTGTCTTTTTGTGCCTGGTTTATTTCACTTTTTGCTGAAGTATTTAAAAGCAAATTTTCTCATGACCTCATGTCATTACACCTCTACATGCTTCATTATGCATCTCTTAAAAAGAAACATTTTCTTACATAATCATAATTATCACATCTAACAATATTAACAGTGATTCTTGGGTAACCTCTAGTATATCCAGTCTACATTTAAATGTCCCTACTTGTCTTAAAAATCTATTTGTGTAGTTGATTTGTTGAGCTAGGATTCAAACAAAATCAAAGATATTTTCTAAACATTTCATTATACTCCAGATATTAGGTTTTCTCTGACAACTTCTTTAACCCCACGTTTTCAGTTTGTATTGGAGTGCTTTTATGTGGTTCATAATTTTGGAAGCCATTTCTATCCATTTCATTAAATCAGTTACCATGTATAGTAGGCTGAATAATGTCCTCTCCCCTCTGTTCTCCATGATATCCAGGTCCTAATCCCTAGAACCGGTGAATGTTAACCTACATGGCAAGAGAGATTTTGTAGATGTGATTAAGTTAAAAATCTTGAGATGGGGAGATTATCCTGGATTATATGGGTGAACATTAAATGCACTTACATATGTCCTTATAAGAAGGAAGTGGAGGTTGGGTGTGGTGGGTCACACCTGTAATCCCAGCATTTTGGAAGGTTGAGGTGGACAGATCACCTGAGGTCAGGGGTTCGAGACCAGTCTGGCCATTTGTGAAAATCCGTCTCTACTAAAAATGCACAAATTAGCCTGGTGTGGTGGCGGGTGCCTGTAATCTCAGCTACTTGGGAGGCTGAGGCAGGAGAATTGCTTGAACCTGGGAGGCAGAGGTTGCAATGAGCTGAGATCATGCCACTGTATTCCAGGCTGGGTGAAAGAGTGAGACTGTGTCTCAAAAAAAAAAAAAAAAAAAAAAAAAAAAAATTAAATAAATAAAGAAAGAGAAGGAAGTGAAGAGAGATTTAATACAGAAGACAGAGAAGACAGAAGGCCATGTGACAGAAGCAGAAGGAAACAGAGTCACAGAGAGAACATGCTACATTGCTGGCTTTGAGGATGGAGGAAAGGGCCAGAGCCAAAGAATGCAGGTGGCTACTAGAAACAGGAAAAGGCAGTGCAAGGGATTCTTTCCTCGAGACTTCAGGGAGCCCTACCTACACCTTAATTTCATTCCAGTAAAACTGATTTTAGAGTTCTGGACTCCAGAACTATAAGAAAATAAATTTGTGCTGTTTTAAGCCACCAAGCTATTAGCAGTTTGTCAGAGCAGCCATAGGAATCTAATACACCATGGTTCAAAGGTATCTATTAAGTAGGAATTCTGTTCTCTGTAGAAGATAGTTCAGAGGCCAGAGCTACTGGAGAGGCAACATGCAGGTGAGGAAATGGTAATGAACTTGGAACTGGCTTCTAGACTACATTCTGTCAAAGACTTTGAACCAAGTTGACCTTTCTGATATTCATTTCCCACATATATAAAAATCAAAGGAATGGGCCAGGCACAGTAGTTCACACTTGTAAGCTCAGCTGTTTGGGAAGTTGAGGCAGGAGGATTGCTTGGGCCTAGGGGTTTGAGGCTGCAGTGAGCCATGATCATGCCAGTGCACTCCAGCCTGGGTGACAGAGTAAGACTCCAACTCAAAAACAGACAAAACAAAACAAAACACAAAAGTCAAAGGAATGGGTGGGATAAATTGTCCTTGAGGGTCCTTTAACCTCCCTACTCTGTCCATCAAGTAAGATGGACAAGGCAACAGAAGAGTAGAACAATGAGGGCAGAGGAAACAACATAGGACACCAAATTCTTATAAAAGGCCTCAAAGCTTAAGGGAATGTGTGGAAGGACGTGGGGAAGGTAGGGAGGAGGGTAACATTGCAAAGTAACCAAAACAATCTTATGACTTTATGTTGGTGTTTGTGCTGGTATGGAGTGTGTTTAAGTGCTGTTTTGTGGACGGAAATGCCTAGGGTCTTACTGAGAAGCATCCCTGCTTTTCTTCCCTGTTTCTTCACTATGTCACAGCATACCCATAGCAGCCTGATCTGCAAATCAGCAGTGTAAAGAGCTCAAATCTAGAGGCTGAAGGCTTATTGCATTGACGTTCCCATCCTAGAGGTCACTGAATGCAGAACATGGGAACTTCTGGGCTTCCTATGCAACAGCTTGCTTAAACCTGGAAGGGACCCCTGGCTGAGAATAGTCACATTTCTCAAATGGTTAATGGATCTTCTACTGGGTTAAAAGCTTTACATTTGAAATCGTCCTATCTTCACAAAAAATCTCTCTGAAGTAGTTATTGGCACCTCTGTTGTGTTAGTAAGGAAACGAGGTTCAGCAGAAGGTGTGATTTTACCCGAGATGACACAGCTGGCAAGTGGTCAAGTCTGAATCCTTTTCTAATGTTTGTTTATGGTCATAAATTCCTCTTTAAGCACAACTTTAATTACACATAATAAATTTAATGTGTCATATTTTCATTAGCATTAGTTCAAAATGTTTTCTACTTTCCATTGTGTTTTTTCATTAGTCTGTAGGTTATTTAGAAGTATATTTAAACTTTCCAGGTAGGTGGGATTTTCACTTATTTGTTAGTTATTAATTCTAGCTTACTTGAACTGTGGTTAGAAAACATTTTTATGTATACTGTTAAGCTTAGAAATGTGTAGGACTTGCTTATGGCTTGCAATATTTGTAAGTATCTGTTTATACTTGACAAGAAAGTGTATTCTCAAGTTCTTAGGTGTCCTTTGTGTGTCAGTTAAATCAAATTCTTTGCTGTGCTGTTCAGATCTTCAATATCTTTAGTAAGATATTGCTAAGATTCTACTGAGATGGTGGATTTGTCCATTTTCTCTTTTAGTTCTGTCATTTTTTTGCCTTATATATTTTGATGCTATGTTACCAAGGGTATATGATGAATTATATTTGTTATATATGTCTATGGACTGAAACTTTTATCTTTTTAAAGTATCCCTCTTGCACCCTTTTTAATAAATGCTATGGGGAAAAATCTGATTGCCATAGACAGAAGAATGAAACTGGATGCCTATCTCTCACAATACACAAAAGTGGTTCAAGATTAAAGACTTACCTGTAAGACTTGAAACTATAAAAACACTAGAAGAAAATCTAGGGAAAACTCTTCTGGACCTTGGCTTAGGCAAAGAATTTCTGACTAAGACTTCAAAAGCACAGTAAACAAAAACAGACAAACGGGACTTAAACTAAAACTCTTCTGCAGAGCAAAGAAAATAAGCAACAGAGTGAACAGACAACCTGCAAAATGGGAGATAGACAATGGAGACTGAGTCAAGGAGTGACCGAGAGGTGGAGGATGAGAAATTACTTAATGAGTACAAAGTATGTTATCTGAGTGATGGATGCCCTAAAAGCTCTGACTTGACCATTATACAATCTCTTCATGCAATGAAATTGCACTTGCCCTCCATAAATTTATATAAATTAAAAAGTAAAATATCCCTCTTTACCTTTAGTAATGATTTTCCCTTTAAAATCTATTTTAACTATGTAGCAGACCCTCTTAATATTCTTCTGATATTTCCCTGTCACTTGCCATTGCTGTGCACCCTGATGGTTTTCCTACTGCCATCACCAATACTCCATTTGAGAGCTTTCTCTGGTAAGCTTGGTTCATGTGCAGGGAAGGGAGGCCAAAGGTTCTGGGAAGTTGAAACGCCAGTAGCAGTCCTCATCTAGTGACAGATGGAAACTGGAGGATAAATAACTCAGCTTCATCATCTATTGGGTGGGACCACTCTGAGGGATATTCTTTATTATCTCTCAGAGGTCCTCAGCAGGACTGACTCCCAGGTGTCCTTTGTGGTAATCTGCTAACTAATACCTGGCATTGGCTTGTTTCTCTTCCTTTTATCACCCTTTCCCCTTCCCATTTCTCCTATTAGAGCTTCTTAGGATCACTTTGCAAATGAACTATGTGCTATGGTTTGAATATTTGTCACCTCCAAAACTCATGCTCAATTTAATCCCCAACGTAGGAATATTGAGTGGTGCAGCCTTTAAGATGTGATTGGATCATGAGGACTCTGCCCTGGTGAATGGATTAATTCATTCATGGATTAATTGATTAATGAATTAGTGAGTTAATGGATTAATGGGTTATCATTGGAGGGGAACTTGTGGTTTATAAGAGAGATACCTGAGCTAGCATCTTAGTATGCTCAGCCCCCTGTCTGTGTGATGCTCTGCACTACCTTGGGATCCTCTTTATCCTTTTCTTCCAACTTTAAAAAACATTATTTCTTTTAAATAATAGAGACAGGGTCTCACCATGTTGCCCAGGCTAGTCTCAAACTCCTGGGCTCAAGCAGTCCCCCAACCCTGGCCTTCTAAAGTGCTGGGATTACAGGCATTAGCCACCATGCCTGGTCTCTCCCCAGTTTTATTCCTTATAACTAGGATGCTATTCATCCTGGTATGTCCAGGAACAGTCCCAGTTTACGCCCATTATCACAGTGTAATTATTGATAATGCCCCCTTCTACTTCCAAATCGTTCTGCTTTAATGATGAGTTAAATGATTGCCCTACTTAGAGTGTTTTCATAACACTTAGACCTGCCTCTATCACTACATGATTCACAATGTGCTATGTTGTTGTATTTTAATTGTTTTTTGGATTTGTCTCCTTCATGGGATTTAGTGTAGTCACTGGGAATGATTTTCTTTACTTCTGTAGACTCCAGCATATATACCTGGCATTGGGAGGAGCTCAGCCATGCTCGTCGGACATGTGAATGTTTTTGAAACCTTGCTTCTTTCATTTTGTGCACAGTAGGTGCTCAATAAATCATTTTTAATTGAAGTAGATAGCTGTCTGTTATGAAAATGAGAAATGAGTCTGACAAGAACACTGCTGCTTCTCTCTGCCCTCCTTTATTTGTGGTCGTCAGCTCAGAGATCTCATGTTACCTCCAGATTCGTGAGTCATCTCTTCCTCTTGCCTCACCCATAGCTATTTGAATTCTTTGAAAACTGGAGTTAGTTATCCTTTTCAAGCCTCCAGTGAGTGCTGTGCTGACCTGATTTCCAGTTGCTGGGTGCTTGCTTTGGGCAAGTGTACCTCCACAGTTGAAATCTTCCCTCCACCCCATGCTCCTGAGGCTCTCCCCACTCTGTCATCTGTTTCAGAAGCAGCTTTTGTACCATCTTGCTTTTACCTTTGAGGCCACACCCACTGTTGGTTACTTCATCCTGTGGCTATGTCTATACAAGTGAAATGAAGTGCATAATGAAGTCAACGGTGGGTGTAATTCAGGCCACTTTTGCCTGACACTTCTTCCTGTTGCTGTCAGCTCATCGCCTCAGCACCCCCGCCTCCATCCCCCTTATTGTTTGGAGGCTGGAATCTGCTATGCCACAGGAGTATTTTCTGGGCCTTGTCATTTACTTGAAATGATGGAAGCCATTTTCTTTCTTCAGGAATTATGAGACCTAATCCACCTGGATTGAGCAAATGGGTTGTTCTTCCTGCTGGTTGCTAAAAACCATCACGTATTCAGTTTTCAACAAACAATTGTTGAGAACTTACTAGGTACAAGCAATAATGCCAACAACATTTTGTCTTCAGGGAGTTCTCTAGAGGCTGTGGGCATGCACGGCTCAAATCCACTTGCATGAGAAGCTCATGAGGAGGGTAGTTAGCTGATATTTCCAGCTGCGGCCCCTCTGGATCCGCCCCTGCTTTCATGCTGCCAAGTCACACTTTTCTGGGGATTCTTCTACCTAGTAACTGAATGTGGTAGTTGTATGGTACCAGAGTCAGGCTATTTCTGGCTGGCATGGGACTCCTCTAATGAGAAGTCTTCGCCTGAGGTCTCCTGGTCGGCCTGGCTGAGACTCAGCGCTGCAATGTCATCTGACTCCTACTACCCCGTCTTCCTCCTTTCCTCCTCGTCTGAAGGCCCTCCCTGCCCATGCTGGCTCCCCCTCCCCAAATCCTTCAAGGCATTTCTCCCAAGAAATCTCCTGCATGACTAATTTTGTCTTGGCATCTTCTTCTTAGAAGAGTTGAGCTGACACAGGTTTCCAGTCCAGTATTGTAGATTAAACATGTGCACAAAGAACACAGAATATTCTTCATTGTATTCCTCTCCAACATTAAGTAGTGAGATTAAAGTACAACAGGGACAGATAATCTTAGATTGCAAAAAGAGGTATATTTTATATTTACCATAGTTTGTCATTTCTGAGAGGACAAGGACCATGACCAATATAATTATTTGTTCAGGTGAACAATTCTTTGTTCACTTGTCATGGGTGATAAGTAAAAGCACTTAAGAGAAGAAAAATAATAATAGTTTTATAATTGTAATAATCATAATAATTTATTGAGGGCCTTATCTCTGCCAGGCATTAGGTATTTTGTACATCTTTTTTTCCAGTCTTCATAACAATCAAAGAAGATATTACTGTCATCTCATTTTGCAGATGAAGAAAGTGAAAAATAAAAGAGGTTAAATAGATTCCTTATGGTCAGCCAGATACAGTGGCTCACATCTGTAATCCCAGCACTCTGGGAGGCCGAGGTGGGAGGATCACCTGAGGTCAAGAGTTCAAGACCAGCCTGGCCAACATGGTGAAAATACATGGTGAAAATCTCTACTGAAAATACAAAAATTAGCCAGGCATGGTGGCACATGCCTGTAATGTCAGCTACTCAAGAGGCTGAGGCAGGAGAATTGCTTGAACCGAGGAGGTGGAGGTTACAGTAAGTTGAGATCGCACCACTGCACTCCAGCCTGTGCAACACTGCGCCCAGCCTAATTTTGTATTTTTAGTAGGGATGGGGTTTTGCCATGTTGGCCAGGCTGGTCTCACACTTCTGACCTCAGGTGATCCACCCACCTCTGCCTCAGATTATTCTTTTTTCTGTCTTAAAAAAAAAAAAAAAAAAAAAAAAAGATTGCTCAAGGTCACCCTGGGGCTAGTGAGTGGCTGTGTCAGGGTTTGGGTTTGTGAGGCTCTGATGCTCTTGAATTTCCCATGACACCATGCTCTGTCTTAAGGGTGATCTTCAGACTTAGGCCAAGTGGTAATCAGTCGGTGGAATTTGAGGAATATCTCTCCCAATGGGCTGGGGAGTCTATAGTCTAGACCAGATCTTAGTCCATGAGTTCTACATTCTTAGTATTTCATACTGTATTTTTAGGAACTTCTGAAAAAGAAAGAT
The DNA here is from genome assembly GCF_049350105.2 of Macaca mulatta. NCBI lineage: Eukaryota > Metazoa > Chordata > Mammalia > Primates > Cercopithecidae > Macaca > Macaca mulatta. The sequence goes on along the minus strand of NC_133407.1, from coordinate 181,646,454 downwards.
GATGTCTTCAAGATGGGCTTCTCCTTTTTTATTAGATCCTGTTGTCCAGAGTTGTAGAGCAAGAATGTACCCTAGAAAAAAGCCAGATACAAAAAGCCAATATGGTATGATTCCATTTATATGAAATTTCCAGAATAGGGAAGTGACTTAATGAGGGTGGGGTTTCTTTTTCGGGTAATGAAAATGTTCTGAAATTAGATAGTAATAATGGTTGCACAACTCTTTGAATACACTAAAAACCACTGAGTAAGTATACTTTAAAAGAGCAAATATAATAAATATATATACAGTGTATTAGGCTTCTAGGCTTTCTTTAGGACCTCAAAAACTTCTTACATTACAAATGTTTAATGCTAAACTAAATTATGATTCATCTCTAGGTTTTTACCTTACTTTTAGAGGTCGAATGGCTTTTTTACTCTAAAATGGGTGCATACAGCTCATACTTTCAGATTATTTCTTTTTTATATTTGGAGATGGAGTCTTGCTCTGTTGCCCAGGCTGGAGTGCAGTGGTGTGATCTTGGCTTACTGCAACCTCTGCCTCCAAGGTTCAAGTGATTCTCCTGCCTTAGCCTCCCAGGTAGCTGGGATTACAGACATGTGCCACCATGCCTGAGTAATTTATTTTTATTTTTATTTTTTATTATACTTTAAGTTCCAGGGTACATGTGCACAATGAGCAGGTTTGTTACATAGGTACACATGTGCCATGTTGGTTTGCTGCACCCATCAACTCGTCATTTACATTAGGTATTTCTCCTAACGCTATCCCTCCTCCAGCCCCTCACACCCCAACAGGCCCTGGTGTGTCATGTTCTCTGCCCTGTGTCCATGTGTTCTCATTGTTCAACTCCCGCTTATGAGTGAAAACATGTGGTATTTGGTTTTCTGTCCTTATGATATTTTGCTGAGAATGATGGTTTCCAGCTTCATCCATGTCTCTGCAAAGGACATGAACTCATCCTTTTTTATGGCTGCAGAGTATTCCATGGTGTATATGTGCCACATATTCTTTTTCCAGTCTATCATTGATGAGTACTTGGGTTGGTTCCAAGTCTTTGCTATTGTGAATAGTGCTGCAATAAACATACATGTGCATGTCTTTATAGTAGAATGATTTATAATCCTTTGGGTATATTCCCAGTAATGGGATTGCTGGGTCAAATGGTATTTCTAGTTCTAGATCCTTGAGGAATCGCCACACTGTCTTTCACAATAGTTGAACTAATTTACACTCCCACCAACAGCGTAAAAGTGTTCCTATTTCTCCACATCCTCTCCAGCATCTGTTGTTTCCTGACTTTTTATTTTTATTATTTTTGTTTATTTATTTAATTATACTTTAAGTTCTAGGGTACATGTGCACAATTGTGCAGATTTGATACATAGGTATACATGTGCCACGTTGGTTTGCTGCACCCATCAGCTCATCATTTACATTAGGTATTTATCCTAATGCTATCCCTCCCCCAGCCCCCTACCTTCTCACAGGCCCCGGTGTGTGATGTTCCCAGCCCTATATCCAAGTGATCTCATAGTTCAATTCCCACTGATGAGTGAGAACATGCGCTGTTTGGTTTTCTGTCCTTGTGATAGTTTGCTGAGAATGATGGTTTCCAGCTTCATCCATGTCCTTGCAAAGAACATGAACTCATTCTTTTTTAAGGCTGCATAGTATTCCATGATGTATATGTGCCACATTTTCTTAATCCAGTCTATCATTGATGGACATTTGGGTTGGTTCCAAGTCTTTGCTATTGTGAATAGCAATGTAATAAACATACATGTGCATGGGTCTTTATAGTAGCATGATTTATAATCCTTTGGGTATATACCCAATAATGGGATTGTTGGATCAAATGGTATTCCTAGTTCTAGATCCTTGAGGAATGACCACATTGTCTTCCACAATGGTTGAACTAGTTTACACTCCCACTGACAGTGTAAAAGCATTCTCATTTCTCCACATCCTCTCCAGCATCTGTTGTTTCCTGACTTTTTAATGATGGCCATTCTAACTGGCGTGAGATGGTATCTCATTGTGGTTTTGATTTGCATTTCTCTGATGACCAGTGATGATGAGCATTTTTTCATATGTCTGTTGGCTGCATAAATGTCTTCTTTTGAAAAGTGTCTGTTCATATCCTTTGCCTACTTTTTGATGGGGTTGTTTTTTTCTTATAAATTTGTTTAAGTTCTTTGTAGATTCTGGATATCAGCCCTTTGTCAGATGGATAAATTTTCTCCCATTCTGTGGGTTGCCTGTACACTCTGACGATAGTTTCTTTTGCTGTGCAGAAGCTCTTTAGTTTAGTTAGATCCCATTTGTCAATTTCGGCTTCTGTTGCCATTGATTTTAGTGTTTTAGTCATGAAGACTTTGCCCATGCCGATGTCCTGAATGGTATTGCCTGTTTTCTTCTATGGTTTTTATGGTTTTAGGTCTTATATTTAAGTCTTTATTCCGTCTTGAGTTAATTTTGTATAAGGTGTAAGGAAGGGATCCAGTTTCAGCTTTCTACATATGGCTAGCCAGTTTTCCCAACGCTGTTTATTAAATAGGGAATCCTTTCCACATTGCTTGTTGTTGTCAGGTTTATAAAGATCAGATGGCTGTAGATGTGTGGTGTTATTTCTGAGGCTTCTGTTCTGTTCCATTGGTCTATATCTCTGTTTTGGTACCAATACCATGCTGTTTTGGTTACTGTAGCCTTGTAGTATAGTTTGAAGTCAGATAGTGTGATTCCTCCAGCTTTGTTCATTCGTTTTGCTTAGGATTGTCTTGGCTATGTGGGCTCTTTTTTGGTTGCATATGAAATTTAAAGTAGTTTTCTCCAATTCTGTGATGAAAGTCAGTGGTAACTTGTTGGGGATAGCATTGAATCTATAATTATTTTGGGCAGTGTGGCCATTTTTGTAATATTGATTCTTCCTATCCATGAGCATGAAGTGTTCTTCCATTTGTTTGTGTCCTCTTTTTATTTCATCGAGCAGTGGTTTGTATTTCTCCTTGAAGAGGTCTTCACATCCCTTGTAAATTGTATTCCTAGGTATTTAATTCTCTTTGTAGTATTTGTGAATGGAAGTTCACTCATGATCTGGCTCTCTGCCTGTTCTTGATGTATAGGAATGCTTGTGATTTTTGCACATTGATTTTGTATCCTGAGATTTTGCTGAAGTTGCTTATTAGCTTAAAGAGATTGTGGGCTGAGACTACGGGGTTTTCTAAACATACAATCATGTCATCTGCAAACAGAGACAATTTGACTTCCTCTTTTCCTATTTGAATATGCTTTATTTCTTTCTCTTGCTTGATTGCCTTGGTTAGAACTTCCAATACTATGTTGAATAGGAGTGATGAGAGAGGGCATCCTGGTCTTGTGCCGGTTTTCAAAGGGAATGCTTCCAGTTTTTGCCCATTCAGTATGATACTGGCTGTGGGTTTGTCATAAATAGTTCTCATTATTTTGAGATACGTTCCATGAATACCTAGTTTATTGAGAGTTTTTAGCATGAAAAGCTGTTAAATTTTGTTGAACGCCTTTTCTGCATCTATTGAGATAATCATGTGGTTCTGTCTTTGGTTCTGTTTATTTGATAGATTACATTTATTGATTTGCATATGTTGAGCCAGCCTTGCATCCCAGAGATGAAGCTGAGTTGATCGTGGTGGATAAGCTTTTAGATATGCTGCTGGATTTGGTTTGCCTGTATTTTTTGGGGGGATTTTCACATCAATGTTCAACAGGGATATTGGCCTAAAATTCTCTCTCTCTTTTTTCTGTTGTGTCTTTGCTAGGCTTTGGTATCAGGATGATGGCGGCTTCATAAAATGAGTTAGGGAGGATTCCCTCTTTTTCTATTGATTGGAATAGTTTCAGAAGGAATGGTAGCAGCTCCTCTTTGTACCTTTGGTAGAATTCAGCTGTGAATCTGTCTGGTCCTGGACTTTTTTTGGTTGGTAGGCTACTTCTTATTTTTAGTTTTTATTATACTTTAAGTTCTAGGGTACATGTGCACAGTGTGCAGGTTTGTTACACATGTATACATATGCCGTGTTGGTGTGCTGCACCCATTAACTCGTCATTTACAGTAGGTATATCTCCTAATGCTATCCCTTCCCCCACCTCCTCCCCACAATAGGCCTCAGTGTGTGATGTTCCCCTTCCTGTGTCCAAGTGATCTCATTTTCAATTCCCACCTATGAGTGGGAACATGCGGTGTTTGGTTTTCTGTTCTTGTGATAGTTTGCTGAGAATGATGGTTTCCAGCTGCATCCATGTCCCTACAAAGGACACGAATTCATCCTTTTTTATGGCTGCATAGTGTTTCATGGTGTATATGTGCCACATTTTCTTAATGCAGTCTGTCACTGATGGACATTTGGGTTGATTCCAAGTCTTTGCTATTGTGAAAAGTGCCGCAATAAACATATGTGTGCATGTGTTTTTATAGCAGCATGATTTATAATCCGTTGGGTATATACCCAATAATGGGATGGCTGGGTCAAATGGTATTTCTAGTTCTAGATCCTTGAGGAATCGCCACACTGTCTTCCATAATGGTTGAACTAGTTTACAGTCCCACCAACAGTGTAAAAGTGTTCCAATTTCTCCACATCCTCTCCAGCACCTGTTGTTTCCTGACTTTTTAATGATTGCCATTCTAACTGTTGTGAGATGGTATCTCATTGTGGTTTTGATTTGCATTTCTCTGATGGTGAGTGATGATGAGCATTTTTTCATGTGTCCGTTGGCTGTATGAATGTCTTCTTTTGAAAAGTGTCTGTTCATATCCTGAGCCCACTCTTTGATGGGGTTGTTTGTTTTCTTGTAAATTTGTTTGAGTTCTTTGTAGGTTCTGGATATTAGCCCTTTGTCAGATGAGTAGATTGCAAAAATTTTCTCCCATTCTGTAGGTTGCCTGTTCACTCTGATGGTAGTTTCTTTTGCTGTGCAGAAGCTCTTTAGTTTAATTAGATCCCATTTGTCAATGTTGGCTTTTGTTGCCATTGCTTTTGGTGTTTTAGACAAGAAGTCCTTGCCCATGCCTATGTCCTGAATGGTATTGCCTAGGTTTTCTTATAGGGTTTTTATGGTTTTAGGTCTAACATTTAAGTCTCTAATCCATCTTGAATTAATTTTCATATAAGGAGTAAGGAAGGGATCCAGTTTCAGCTTTCTACTTATGGCTAGCCAGTTTTCCCAGCACCATTTATTAAATAGGGAATCCTTTCCCCATTTCTTGTTTTTGTCAGGTTTGTCAAAGATCAGATGGCTGTAGATGTGTGGTATTATTTCTGAGGGCTCTGTTCTGTTCCATTGGTCTATATCTCTGTTTTGGTACCAATACCATGCTGTTTTGGTTACTGTAGCCTTGTAGTATAGTTTGAAGTAGGGTAGCGTGATGCCTCCAGCTTTGTTCTTTTGGCTTAGGATTGTCTTGGCAATGCAGGGTCTTTTTTGGTTCCATATGAACTTTAGAGCAGTTTTTTCCAGTTCTGTGAAGAAAGTCATTGGTAGCTTAATGGGGATGGCATTGAAACTATAAATTACCTTGGGCAGTATGGCCATTTTCACAATATTGATTCTTCCTATCCACGAGCATGGTATGTTCTTTCATTTGCTTGTGTCCTCTTATTTCACTGAGGAGTGGTTTGTAGTTCTCCTTGAAGAGGTCCTTTACATCCCTTGTAATTTGGATTCCTAGGTATTTTATTATCTTTGAAGCAATTGTGAATGAGAGTTCATTCATGATTTGGCTCTCTGTTTGTCTGTTACTGGTATAAAGAATGCCTGGGATTTTTGCACATTGATTTTGTATCCTGAGACTTTGCTGAAGTTGCTTGTCAGTTTAAGGAAATTTTGCGCTGAGACGATGGGGTTTTCTAAATGTACAATCATGTCATCTGCAAACAGGGACAATTTGACTTCTTCTTTTCCTAACTAAATACCCTTTATTTCTTTCTCTTGTCTGATTGCCCTAGCCAGAACTTCCGACACTATGTTGAATAGGGGTGGTGAGAGAGGGCATCCCTGTCTTGTGCCAGTTTTCAAAGGGAATGCTTCCAGTTTTTGTCCATTCAGTATGATATTGGCTGTGAGTTTGTCATAAATAGCTCTTATTATTTTGAGATACGTTCAATCAATACCGAATTCATTGAGAGTTTTTAGCATGAAGGGCTGTTGAATTTTGTCAAAGGCTTTTTCAGCATCTATTGAGATAATCCTGTGGTTTTTGTCTTTGGTTCTGTTTATATGCTGGATTACGTTTATTGATTTGCGTATGTTGAACCAGCCTTACAATCCAGGGATAAAGCCCACTTGATCATGGTGGATAAGGTTTTTGATGAGCTGCTGGATTTGGTTTTCCAGTATTTTATTGAGGATTTTTGCATCGATGTACATCAGGGATATTGGTCTAAAATTCTCTTTTTTTGTTGTGTCTCTGCCAGGCTTTGATATCAGGATGATGTTGGCCTCATAAAATGAGTTAAGGAGGATTCCCTCTTTTTCTATTGATTGGAATAGTTTCAGAAGGAATGGTATCAGTTCCTCCTTGTGCCTCTGGTAGAATTTGGCTGTGAATCTATCTGGTCCTGGACTTTTTTTTGGTTGGTAGGCTATTAATTATTGTCTCAATTTCAGAGCCTGCTATTGGTCTATTCAGGGATTCAAATTCTTCATGGTTTCATCTTGGGAGATTGTAAGTGTCCAGGAAATTATCCATTTCTTATAGGTTTTCTAGTTTATTTGTATAGAGGTGTTTATAGTATTCTCTGATGTTAGTTTGTATTTCTGTGGTGTCGGTGGTGATATCCCCTTTATCATTTCTTATTGTGTCTGTTTGATTCTTCTCTCTTTTTTTCTTTATTAGTCTTTCTAGTGGTCTATGAATTTTGTTGATCTTTTCAAAAAACCAGCTCCTGGATTCATTGCTTTTTTGGAGGGTTTTTTGTGTCTCTGCCTCCTTCAGTTCTGCTCTGATTTTAATTATTTCTTGCCTTCTGCTAGCTTTTGAATGTGTTTGCTCTTGCTTCTCTGGTTCTTTTAATTGTAATGTTAGGGTATCAATTTTAGATCTTTCCTGCTTTCTCTTGTGGGCATTTAGTGCTACACATTTCCCTCTACACACTGCTTTAAATGTGTCCCAGAGATTCTGGTATGTTGTATCTTTGTTCTCACTGGTTTCAAAGAACATCTTTATTTCTGCCTTCATTTCGTTATGTACCCAGTAGTCATTCGGGAGCAGGTTGTTCAGTTTCCATGTAGTTGAGTGGTTTTGATTGAGTTTCTTAGTCCTGAGTTCTAGTTTGATTGCACTGTGGTCTGAGAGACAGTTTGTTATAATTTCTGTTCTTTTACATTTGCTGAGGAGTGCTTTACTTCCAACCATGTGGTCAATTTTGGAATAAGTGCGATGTGGTGCTGAGAAGAATGTATATTCTGTTTATTTGGAGTGGAGAGTTCTGTAGATGTCTATTAGGTCTGCTTGGTGCAGAGGTGAGTTAAATTCCTGGATGTCCTTGTTAACTTTCTGTCTCGTTGATCTGTGTAATGTTGACAGTGGGGTGTTAAAGTCTCCCATTATTATTGTATTGGAGTATAGGTCTCTTTGTAAGTCTCTAAGGACTTGCTTTATGAATCTGGGTGCTCCTGTATTGGGTGCATATATATTTAGGATAGTTAGCTCTTCCTGATGAATTGATCCCTTTACCATTATGTAATGGCCTTCTTTGTCTCTTTTGATCTTTGATGGTTTAAAGTCTGTTTTATTAGAGACTAGGATTGCAACCCCTGCTTTTTTTTGTTTTCTATTTTCTTGGTAGATCTTCCTCCATCCCTTTATTTTGAGCCTATGTGTGTCTCTGCAAGTGAGATGGGTCTCCTGAATACAGCAAACTGATGGGTCTTGACTCTTTATCCAATTTGCCAGTCTGTGTCTTTTAATTGGACCATTTAGCCCATTTACATTTAAGGTCAATATTGTTATGTGTGAACTTGATCCTGTCATTATGATATTAGCTGGTTATTTTGCTCATTAGTTGATGCAGTTTCTTCCTAGCCTCGATGGTCTTTACATTTTGGCATGTTTTTGCAATGGCTGGTACTGGTTGTTCCTTTCCATGTTTAGTGCTTCCTTCAGGATCTCTTTTAGGGCAGGCCTGGTGGTGATAAAATCTCTCAGCATTTGCTTATCTGTAAAGGATTTTATTTCTCTTTCACTTATGAAACTTAGTTTGGCTGGATATGAAATTTTGGGTTGAAAATTCTTTTCTTTAAGAATGTTGAATATTGGCCCCCACTCTCTTCTGGCTTGTAGGGTTTCTGCCGAAAGATCTGCTGTTAGTCTGACGGGCTTCCCTTTGTGGGTAACCCGACCGTTCTCTCTGGCTGCCCTTAACATTTTTTCCTTCATTTCAACTTTGGTGAATCTGACAATTATGTGTCTTGGGGTTGCTCTTCTCAAGGAGTATCTTTGTGGTGTTCTCTGTATTTCCTGAATTTGAATGTTGGCCTGCCTTACTAGGTTGGGGGAGTTCTCCTGGATTATATCCTGCAGAGTGTTTTCCAACTTGGTTCCATTTTCCCCACTTTCAGGCACACCAATCAGACGTAGATTTGGTCTTTTCACATAATCCCATATTTCTTCGTGGCTTTGCTCATATCTTTTTACTCTTTTTTCTCTACACTTCTCTTCTCGCTTCATTTCATTCATTTGATCTTCAATCACTGATAGTCTTTCTTCCAGTTGATTGAGTTGGTTAGTGTAACTTGTTCATTTGTCACGTAGTTCTCGTGTCATGGTTTTCATCTCTGTCCATTCGTTTATGGTCTTCTCGGCATTGATTATTCTAGTTATCCATTCTTCCATTCTTTTTTCAAGGTTTTTAGTTTGTATGCACTGGGTACGTAGTTCCTCCTTTAGCTCTGAGAAGTTTGATCAACTGAAGCCTTCTTCTCTCAACTTGTCAAAGTCATTCTCCATCCAGCTTTGTTCTGTTGCTGGTGATGAGTTGCATTCCTTTGGAGGGGGAGATGCACTCTGATTTTTTGAATTTCCCGTTTTTCTGCACTGCTTTTTCTCCATCTTTGTGGTTTTATCTGCCTTTGGTCTTTGATGATGGTGATGTACTGATGGGGTTTTGGTGTGGGTGTCCTTTCTGTTTGTTAGTTTTCCTTCTAACAGTCAGGACCCTCAGCTGCAGGTCTGTTGGAGTTTGCTTGAGGTCCACTCAGACGCTGTTTGCCTGGGTATCAGCAGTGGAGGCTGCAGAAGATAGAATATTGCTGAACAGCGAGTGTTCCTGTCTGATTCTTCCTCTGGAAGCGTTGTACCCAGCCGTGTGAGGTGTGAGGTGTCATTCTGCACCTAGTGGGGGATGTCTCCCAGTTAGGCTACTCAGGGGTCAGGGACCCACTTGAGCAAGCAGTCTGTCCTTTCTCAAATCTTAACCTCTGTGCTGGGAGAACCACTGCTCTCTTCAAAGCTGTCAGATAGGGACATTTACATCTGCAGAGGTTTCTGCTGCTTTTTGTTTAGCTATGCCCTGTCCCCAGAGATGGAGTCTGCAGAGGCAGGCAGGCCTCCTTGAGTTGTAGTGGGCTCCACCCAATTTGAGCTTCTTGGCGGCTTTGTTTACCTACTTAAGCCTCAGCAATGGCGGGGGCCCCTCCCCCAGTCTTGCTTCCTCCTTGCAGTTAGATCTCTAACTGCTGTGCTAGCAATGAGGGAGGCTCTGTGGGCGTGGGACCCTCCCGGCCAGGTGTGGGATATAATCTCTTGGTGTGCCGTTTGCTAAGACCCTTGGTAAAGCACAGTATTAGGGTGGGAGTTACCTGATTTTCCATGTCTCAGTTTCCCTTGGCTAGGAAAAGGAATTCCCTTCCCCCTTGTGCTTACCAGGTGAGGTGATGCCTCACCCTGCTTCAGCTCTCGCTGGTTGGCTGCACCCGCTGACCAGCACAGACTGTCCGACACGCCCCACTGAGATGAACCCGGTACCTCAGTTGAAAATGCAGAAATCACCTGTCTTCTGTGTTGCTCATGCTGGGAGCTGGAGGCTGGAACTGTTCCTATTCAGCCATCTTTGGTTTTTAGGCTATTAATTACTGACTCAATTTCAGAACCTGACATTGGTCTATTCAGAGATTCAACTTCTTCCTGGTTTAGTCATGGGAGGTTGTATGTGTCCAGGAATTTATCCACTTCCTCTAGATTTTCTAGTTTATTTGCATAGAGGTGTTTGTAGTATTCTCTGATGGTAGTTTGTATTTCTGTGGGATTGGTGGTGACATACTCTCATCATTTTGTATTGCATCATTTGATTCTTCTCTCTTTTCTTCTTTATTATTCTTGCTAGCAGTCTATTTTGTTGATCTTTTTAAAAAACCAGGTCCTGGATTCATTGATTTTTTGAAGGGTTTTTTGTGTCTCTATATCCTTCAGTTCTGCTCTGATCTTGGTTATTGCTTGTCTTCTGCTAGCTTTTGAATTTGTTTGCTCTTGCTTCTCTAGTTCTTTTAATTGTGATGTTAGGGTGTCAATATTTGATCTTTCTTGCTTTCTCTTGTGGACATTTAGTGCTATAAATTTCCCTCTACACGCGGCTTTTAATGTGTCCCAGAGATTCTGGTATGTTGTCTTTGTTCTCATTGGTTTCAAAGAACATCCTTATTTCTGCTTTCATTTTGTTATGTACCCAGTAGTCATTCAGGAGCAGGTTGGTCCATGTCCATGTAGTTGTGTTGTTTTGAGTGAGTTTCTTAATCCTAGTTCTAATTTGATTGCACTGTGGTCTGAGACACTCTTTGTTATAATTTCTGTTTCTCAGCATTTGCTGAGGAATGTTTTACTTCCAATTATTTGGTCCATTTTAGAATAAGTGTGATGTGGTGCTGAAAAGAATGTATTTTCTGTTGATTTGGGGTGGAGAGTTCTGTTGATGTCTATTAGTTCTGCTTGGTCCAGAGCTGAGTTCAAGTCCTGGATATCCTTGTTAATTGTTTGTCTCATTGATCTGTCTATATTGACCGTGGAGTGTTAAAGTCTCCTATTATTATTGCATGGGAGTCTATATCTCTTTGTAGGTCTCTAAGAACTTGCTTTATGAATCTGGGTGCTCCTGTATTGGGTGCATATATATTTAGGATAGTTAGCTCTTATTGTTGAATTGATCCCTGTACCATTATGTAATGGCCTTCTTTGTCTCTTTTGATCTTTGTTGGTTTAAAGTCTGTTTTATCAGAGACCAGGATTGCAACCCCTGCTTTTGTTTTTGCTTTCCATTTGCTTGGTAGATCTTCCTCTATCCCTTTATATTGAGCCTATGTGTGTCTTTGCACATGAGGTGGGTCTCCTGAATAAACACACTGATGGGCCTTGACTCTTTATCCAATTTGCCAGTCTGTGTCTTTTAATTGGGGCATTTAGCCCATTTACATTTAAGGTTACTATTGTTATGTTTGAATTTGATCCTGTCATTATGATGCTAGCTGGTTATTTCACCTGTTAATTGATGTAGTTTTTTCCTAGCATCGATGGTCTTTACAATTTGGCATATGTTTTCTGTGGCTGGTACTGGTTGTCCTTTCATGTTTAGTACTTCATTCAGGAGCTCTTGTAAGGCTGGTCTGGCAGTGACAACATCTCTCAGCATTTTGCTTGTCTGTAAAGGATTTTATTTCTCCTTCATTTATGAAACTTAGTTTGGCTGGCTATGAAATTCTGGGTTGAAAATTCTTTCTTTAGGAATGTTGGATATTGGCTCACACTCTCTTTTGGCTTGTAGGGTTTCTGCTGAGACATTTGCTGTTAGTCTGATGGGCTTCACTTTGTGGGTAATCTGCCTTTTCTCTCTGGTTGTCCTTAACATTTTTTCCTTCATTTCAACCTTGGTGAATCTGACAGTTATGTGTCTTGGGGTTGCTCTTCTCAAGGAGTATCTTTGTGGTGTTCTCTGTATTTCCTGAATTTGAATGTTGGCCTGCCTGGCTAGGTTGGGGAAGTTCTCCTGGGTAATATCTTGAAGAGTGTTTTGTAACTAGGTTACATTCTTCCCATCACTTTTAGGTACACTAATCAAACATAGATTTGGTCTTTTCACATAGTCCCATATTTCTTGGAGGCTTTGTTCATTTCTTTTCACTCTTTTTTCTCTAATCTTTTCTTCTCTCTTTATTTCAGTAACTTGATCTTCAACCGCTGATATCCTTTCTTCCACTTGTTGGAATTGGCTATTGAAGCTTGTGTGTGCTTAACGAAGATCTTGTACTATTGTTTTCGGCTCTGTCAGGTCATTTAATCTCTTCTCTACGTTGGTTATTCTAGTTAGCCATTTGTCTAACCATTTTTCAAGGTTTTTAGCTTCCTTGTGATGGGTTAGAACATGCTTCTTTAGCTTAAAGAAGTTTGTTATTACTAACATTTTGAAGCCTACTTCTGTCAACTCGTCAAACTCATTCTCAATCCAGTTTTGTTCTCTTGCTGGCAAGGAGTTGTGTTCCTTTGGAGGAGAAGAGGCGTTCTGGTTTTTGGAATTTTCAGGCTTTCTGCTCTGGTTTTGCTCCATCTTTGTGGTTTCATCTACCTTTGGTCTTTGACGTTGGTGATCTATGGATGGGGTTTTGGTGTGGATGTCCTTTTTGTTGATGTTGATGCTATTCCTTTCTGTTTGTTAGTTTTCCTTCTAACAGGCAGGCCCCTCAGCTGCAGGTCTGTTGGAGTTTGCTGGAGGTTCATTCCAGACCCTGTTTGCCTGTGTATCACCAGCAGAGGCTGTAGAACAGCACATATTGCTGCCCGATCCTTCCTCTGGAAGCTTCATCCCAGAGGAGCACTCACCTGTATGAGGTGTCTATCGGCCCCTACTGGGAGGTGTCTCCCAGTCAGGCCACATGGGGGTTAGCGACCCACTTGAGGAGGCAGTCTGTCTGTTATTGGAGCTCAAACACCATGCTGGGAGAACCACTTCTCTCTTCAGAGCTGTCAGGCAGGGACATTTAAGTCTGTAGAAGCTGTGCTGCCTTTTGTTCAGATATGCCCTGCCCCCAGAGGCAGAATCTAGAGAGGCAGTAGGCTTTGCTGAGCTGTGGTGGGCTCTGCCCAGTTCAAGTTTCTCTGCTGCTTTGTGTACACTGTAAGCATAGAACCGCCTACTCAAGCCTCAGCAATGGTGGATGCCTCTCCCCCTGCCAAGCTCCAGTGTCCCAGGTTGATTTTAGACTGCTGCACTAGCAGCGAGCAAGGCTCCTTGCCTGTGGGACCCACCGAGCCAGGCATGGGAGGGAATCTCCTGGTCCTCCAGTTGCGAAGACCATGACAAAAGCACAGTATTTGGGCAGGAGTGTGCTATTCCTCCAGGTACAGTCACTCACGGCTTCCCTTGGTTAGGAAAGGGAAATCTCCTGACCCCTTGTGCCTCCCGGGTGAGGTGACTCCCTGCCCTGCTTCAGCTTGCCCTCTGTGAGCTACACCCACTGTCCAACCAGTCCCAGTGAGATGAACCAGGTACCTCAGTTGGAAATGCAGAAGTCACCAGTCTTCTGCATCAGTCTTGCTGGGAGCTGTAGACAAGAGGTGTTCCTATTCGGCTATTTTGCTTCATTTATTTATTTATTTATTTATTTATTTATTTATTTATTTATGACAGAGTCTTGCTCTGTTGTCAAGCTGGAGTGCAGTGGTGCAATCTTAGCTCACTGCAACCTCTGCCTCCCAGGTCCCAGTTCAAGCAATTCTCCTGCCTCAGCCTCCTGAGTAACTGGCATTACAGGTGTGCGCCACCACACCCAGCTAATTTTTGTATTTTTAGTGGAGATGGGGTTTCACCATGTTGGCCAGGCTGGTCTTGAACTCCTGACCTTGTGATCTGCCCACCTCGGCCTCCTGAAGTGCTGGGATTACAGGCTTGAGCCACCATGCCCCGCCTAATTTTTGTATTTTTAGTAGAGATGGAGTTTTGCCATGTTGGCCAGGCTGGTCTCACACTCCTGACCTCAGGTGATACACACATCTCTGCCTCAGATTATTCTTTTTCAAGGTTTTCAAGTATTCCGTTTGAATGGGGTGGTTAAGTCAAGTGGCCAGTCAGGTTCTCAACTTGGAACTTGGTCCTGGATCTAGTTGTCAGACTCCAGCGAAGCTCCAGTGACTGGAGCAAATAGGAAGACCTAGACAAGACTCCTGTTTTTATAGGTGGAGCTTGAGCAATTTCTGCCAATTGCTTAATATTGATTAAAACATCCCTGCATGGGGACATTAATTAAGACATTCTTGCATGTCTACCAGGAATCCCAGAGCTGTGATTGTACTGAAAGCTGATACTATGCAATTAGTTGGCTCCTGCAGATGTGAGAACTTCCTGTTCTTGGCAGAGGACAGAGAAGCTTTGCTTTTCCCTAAAACTCCCTTGTCCCACCAGGTGTAGGGTGACTCTGCAGGGCTGGGCCCCAGACAGGGAGACTTTCCATCCATCTTCAGTCACTAACTATGGGTGCCAGTTGCTGTAAAACTCTTGGATGAGTTGGTTGTGGTTTTGTGTCTCAATTGTCCTAGCTGTGGAATGAGGCTAATGGCAATGGATCCAGATATTGTGCTTGTGTGAGGAGAAGTTTGAAGAGATCTTAGGAATCATTATGTCTGACACAGACTTAGAGACAGGAAGTGACACAGGCAGTTGATAGCAGAGCTGGGACTAAACCCAGATCTCTAAATTCATAGTCTAAGGTCCTTTCCACTCCGACTTACTCACAAGCAACGTGTGATCACAGCAGAGGAAACCCAAATAGAGCAGGGATTGATTTATAAACCCAGAATGTTCTACTTCCTATATTATATCTACAGCAATCCCCCAATCTTGCTTCCTGTACTTTTTTTCCTCTGGCTTTCTCTGTAGGCTGTTTTCTAGCCATTTTGGGGATCATTTTTCTAGATATTTCTCAAGTGGAACCTCAAAATTCAATTTATTTCTAATCTATTCTACAAACACTTTTAAAAGTGTGTTCTAGGCATTGTGGTAGTAGGAGATGAAAGATGAATCAGACCTAGAGCCTGCCCCGAGGCATGTACAATCTAGAAGAGGAAACAGGCATCAATATTTGGCAACACAGAATCCTACTTACTACAATGAAAACATGCCAAAGGTACAGAGAAGAGAAAATGAGTGAGTAACTTCAGGGTATGGGGCATGAAAGGCAGGGAGATGGAAGTAGGATTCACAGAAGAGAGTGACATCTAAGTTGGGATTGAAAGAAAAACAGCAATTAGAATAAAACATTTGCTGATATGCTTTTACTTCTTATGCTTCTATTCAGGCACTATTTACTACATTTGGCATACCAAAAATTGTATAATGAATGCTTCTAGAAGATGACACACAGATAGGTACAAGTTGGAACTAAGTTTCATACTGAAAAGTTCACCAAAGAAAGTTTAGAACTTAACACAGATGCTGTTTCCATAACATGCCATTGCCAAGGGGGCTGATTGCAAGCAGTGCTTTGCCTATAGCCAGAGAAAAGATGGATATGATCATTAAGGTTATTTCAAGGGCAGCAACAATATCAGTAATTAAACTTTTTTCAAGCATGTAGTTTTTTTTTTTTTTTTGATACAGAGTCTTGCTTTGTCACCCAGATTGAAATGTGGTGGGCGATCTTGGCTCACTGCAACCTCTGCCTCCTGGGTTCAAGTGATTATCCTGCCTCAGCCTCTTGAGTAGCTGGGATTACAGTGTGTGCCACCACACCCGGCTAAGTTTTGTATTTTTAGTAGAGGTGTGGTTTCACCATGTTGGCCAGGCTGGTTTCGAACTCCTGACCTCAAGTGATCCGCCCACCTCGGCCTCCCAAAGTGCTGGGATTACAGGCGTGAGCCACCGGGCCGGGCCCTTGTGCTGTTGTATATGTTACAAGCATCGTGTTATTTAATTCTCATAATAACCATATATAAAGTAGGTGCCAGTATTACTGGTGGCTCAGAGAGGGAAAGTAATAACTTGTCTAAGGTCAGAGAACTAAAAAATGGCAAGCCAGAATTTGAACCAGGGGTTTCTAACTCCAGGGACTGAATTTTAACTCCTATCCTGACCCATGGTAGGAACAGAGTTGGAATGTAACCCAGAATTCATCGGGATCAGTTAAATCTCTGCGTAGAAGTCCTAGCCATGAGAACATGCTAGGTCCATGGGGTTAGACTCTTGAGTGAATACCTGCTGAGTCCCTGCTTAACACCGTGTGCCCTATAAGGAGTGCAGAGAAATGTGAGCTGACATCCTAGACGATGAAACAAAACAAAGCTGTGGCCCTAAGAGAATAAGTGCCTGGCCCAAAGTCACACGGCTGGTGAATGAGACCCATAACTTGAATGGAGGACTTTTAACATTGAAACTAGTGCTCTTTAATCTACAATCCTTCTATATAGGCTTTGACATTTATGCATAGGAGAATTGGCTCCTGTAGGACCAGAACCTCAAAAAAATCTTACACAACTTTTAGGGTCAAGGTTTATTATAGTTTCTTTTCTGACTTAGAACAGGCATTCACAAAATTTATAATAGTGGTGATGCCAGAAAAAGGTGTTTTGAGACTGTAAGCCAGAAAGATTTCTAAGTCCCCCTTTGATGTAACTCCTTATTTTCTTTTCTGCTCTTCAATTCTGACCTATGAACTACTTGATATTAAAAAAGTCCTGCTACATAAACAGACACTTCTCAAAAGAAGACATTCACGCAGCCAACAAACATGAAAAAAAGCTCCTCATCACTGGTCATTAGAGAAATGCAAATCAAAACCACAGTGAGATACCATCTTATGCCAGTCAGAATGGCCATTATTAAAAAGTCAAGAGACAACAGATGCTGGTGAGGTTGTGGAGAAACAGGAACACTTTTACACTGTTGGTGGGAATGTAAATTTGTTCGACCATTGGGGAAGACAGTGTGGTGATTCCTCAAAGATCTAGAACCAGAAACGCCATTTGACCCAGCAATCCCATTACTGAGTATAAACCCAAAGGAATATAAATCATTCTATTACAAAGATATATGCACACGTATATTCATTGCAGCACTATTCACAATAGAAGAGACATGGGTTCAACTTAAATGCCCATCCCTGATAGAGTGGATAAAGAAAGAAAATGTGGTACATATATATACCATGGAACACTATACAGCCATAAAAAGGAATGAATTCATGTCCTTTGGCAGGGACATGGATGAAGCTGGGAGCCATTATCCCTGGCAAACTAACACAGGAACAGAAAACCAAACACCACATGTTCTCCATGTTCTCACTTATAAGTGGGAGCTGAACATTGAGATCACATGGACCCAGGGAGGGGAACAACATACACTGTGGCCTGTCAGGGGTTGGCTGGGGGCGGAACATATTAGAAAAAATAGCTAATGCATGCTGGGCTTTACACCTAGGTGATGGGTTAACCACTATGGCACACGTTTACCTATGGAACAAAGCTGCACATCCTGTACGTGTACCTCAGAACTAAAAACTAAAAAAAAAAAAAAAATAAAGGGGGAAAGGACATAAACAGATACTTCTCAAACCAAGACATACATAATGAAAAAATGCTCAGCATCACTGATCGTCAGAGAAATGCAAATTAAAACCACAGTGAGATGCCATCAGTCAGAATGGCTATTAATAAAAATTCATAAAACAACAAATATTGGTTAAGTTATGGAGAAATGAGAATGTTTATATACTGCCTGTGGGAATGTAAATTAGTTCAGCCACTGTGGAAAGCAGTTTGGAGATTTCTCAAAGAACTGAGAACTACCATTCCACTCAGCAATCCCATGACTGGGTATATATCTAAAAGAAAATAAATTGTTCTACCAAAAAGACACATCCACTTGCGTGTTCATTGCAGCACCATTCACAATAGCAAAGACATGGAACCAACAAAGGCATCCATCAATAATGGACTGAATAAATAAAATGTGGTTCATATACACTAGCCACAAAAAAATAGAAATACTACACAGCCACAAAAAAGTGAAAATATGTCCTTTGCAGCAACATGCATGCAGCTGGAGGCCATTATCCTAAGCGAATTAATACAGAAACAGAAAACCAAATATCACATATTCTTACTTATAAGTGGGAGGTAAACATTGGACGCTCATGGACATAAAGGTGGGGACAACAGACATAGAAGATTACTAAGAGTGGGGAGAGAGGGAAAGAGGCAAGGGTTGAAAAACTAATGATTGGGTACTATGCTTACTACTTGGGTGATGGGATCAGTCATGACCCAAACCTCAGCATCATGCAAAATACCCTTTTAATAAACCTATATGTGTACTCCTGAATCTGAAATAAAATGACATTATAAATAAAATAAAATAAAATGAAAAAAGTCCTGCTTAGCTTACTTTTGAAATCATGCTGGTACACATTCTTTCCATATTTCAATGACAATATAACCATGGAATGAGCTAAACTAGTTTTCATATAGGGCAGAGTTTAAAATCTGTGGTTGAAAGATCTAAAATTGTATTTATCTCCTGACTTCAGGGGGAAAAATTAGCAACAGCCCTGGTCAACAAAAAAGAGTAAAAATTAAGTTGAAAGATAAAGAAGCTAGAAAAGGAGGTTAGTATTACACACTATTCTGGAAAGCTGGTAGGACAATTTGATTCGTGTGTTCAGAGCTGTGAAGGCCTTTGTGAAGGCCATGACCTTATGTGGTCATATAACACTATCATGACTGCAGTGTAGCCAAGACCAGCTTTATGACTAGGTGTCTGTGATGGAGGGGCTTCAGAAAGGGTTTCTAAAGAAAACCTTCTCTACCCCTGAAATCCTATGGTTACAGTTTCATTCTCCTGATTCTAAAAAATTTTTCGAGAGTTTTCTACTAAAACATAGTTCCTCTTTAAATCGGTAGCACATCATGCTCTTGCTTAAAATTTCAAAGGTTGGCTAATAATTCATTTACCATTGTATAGTGTTATGAATTAATAGATTCAATTCTTGGACTATCAAGCAGGAATGGCTTCAAGTATCACTGAGTCCAACTCTTTCACTTTATACATGAGGGAATTGAGGCTGTAGGGCGTTCAGTGATTTACCCAAGGTCCATTACTAGAGCAGGAAGGAGAACTCAGGATTTCTTATTCCCATTCATTATTTTGAAAGTTTTTTTATACTTCTTTTATGAGACTACATACATACATACATAGATACATATATATATGTGATATGTATATATGTGTGTGTATTCTTTATAAAAATGCTTATAATATTAAGCCATAAGTGGTAAAAAGATTAAAATCCTCTTTCTGCCTTTCCACTCCCCCACAGAGATACTGTTGGAACCTTTCTATACACTTACGTATATGAATACATTTATAACAAAATAATAAAATATAGTTTTTAATATTACTAGAGATCACATTGCGTGTATTGTTCTGTAGCTTGCTTTATTTAAAAAATTTGTATTTTATATACATATCACATATTTAATACATGTAAATATTATATATTAAATATTTTATATACATATTTTATGTACACATTAAATAATTACATACGATATATATAAAAATTCAAAAGATTGAAAAGAAGTGAAAAGCCTCTCACATACCTATTTTGGTGTCTCAATCATGTAGTTTTCCTTGGAGGCAACCAGTGTTACCAGATTCTTGTGTGGCTGCCTACAGCTATTCTTTGCATATACAAGTCTGTAAACCCCTGCTTTCAAAAAACAAACTGTAGCATACTATACATATTTATTTGCACCTTGTTTTTTTAAACTTAATGTATCTTGACGATTATCCCATACTAGCAGATGAAAAGCCTCCTCTTCTTCTTTTAATTGTTGTAGTGGTATAGTATGTCATACAGTTGATAGTAATGCATTTTATAAATAGCATTGTATAGTATTACATTATGTGAATTTCTCATCCTTTATTTAGCCTGTCACCTACTGATTTAGTTTTTCAATATTTTCCTATTTAAAAATTGTGGTAATAAAGAGCTTTGTACATAGGGCATTTCATATACACTAGAGAATATTTACAGAATAAATTTCTGGAAGTGGCATTTCTGGATCAATTGTGCGCATTTATGATCTTGACAGTGAAAGAATTAAAAATATATCACTCTGGCGTATTGACTATTTAAGTTAAAGGCACTTGAGAAACAGCAGGGGCAAAAAGAATACTCTGCTGTTTCTTAAAAGCAAAAGATGAAATTTCCCGTGAAAAAGATACACCATCCTTATCCTCAAAAGCTGAGACGTTGAGACCAAGAGAATTCTGTACAACCTTTTTTTTTTAAAAAAAAAAAAAACAAGGCTTAACTCATCTTTTAAGCCTCCCAACATAATTTAATTGCTTCTTTACAAATTACTGTTTTTTGTCTAATTTAATAGATAAGCAACTAACTAATTGATTCTTTGGGGCTTCATTTCCTTCTGAGGGAGGGCTTCCCATGCCATGTCAAACTTAAATAAATAAATCTGTGTGCTTGTTAATCTATCTTATGTCAATTTAATTACTGGGCCCAGCAGAATGGAAGTAAAAATTTGCCATCCCTACAACGGATATTGCCAAATTGCCCTGTATGGAGATATGCAGGCTGTATCAATTTACTTCCCTCTAGCAATGTATGGGAGCAACTTGCCTTCCCATGACAGTGCATAGAAATTGTGTTCTTCTTTTTCACACCTTCTTGGTCTTCCACAGAATGGCCACACCATTGTTTATTTAAGCATTCTCTTTATTGATGGATGTTTAACTTATTTCCAGTTTTTCAGTTTTACAAACAGCTGCACTGAACGTTCTTGTGCAAATTTTCAAACACCTCTTTAGATAGTTTTTCCAAAGGGTATCTGTTTCCAAGAACTGAACATTCTTGTGCAAGCGTGCAAATATCTTTTTAGAACATACACAAAAGTGGAAAACTTGTTTCAAAAGTTATGAGCATGTTATACTTTGGTAGATAATGTCAAATTGCTCCACGAATAGGCTGAAGCAGATCATGTCCCAGACAATGGATAAAGGGTATCTATTTCCAAAATTATCAGTTTACTTAATTTTTGCCACTCTGATAGTTAAAAACTTAACTCCTGTTTTAATTTTCATTTCCCTGATACTAGTGAGGTCAAGCATATTTTCGTGTATTCATTTCCTGAAAAAGGTAGTCAGTAAGAACAAAGCCTCTGGAGTAATAGTGTTTGGTTGCAGACTCCAACTGTTACTTGGTGACTTTTGTCTAAACAATTACCCATGGGCAGGTTTCTTAACCTCTCTGTGACTCAAGGGATGGTATGAAGACTTTATGAGATAACAATTGCAAAGTTCTTAGAAAGGTTTCTGGTTTATGTTAAATGCTCACTAAATGTTACTCTTTTTATTAATATAATTATTTGTATTTCCTCTTCTGTGAATCGCCAATCTGTATCCTTTGATGTAAGAATGGTCGGTGTCTTGTTAATTCACATACACTCTTTTATATTGTGGTTATTAAACTTTTTTCTTTTGATTTATCTGTATCGCTAATATTTTCTTCTGGTTTGTTGGTTGGTTGCTTATCTTGTTTTCGTTTTTGGTGTTTTTTTTTTTAAATAATGCATAGGGTTTAAATTTTTATATAGTTGTATAATTAGTCAATTAAAAATGAATTTTAGGTTTTATGAAGAACTTTACCACTCTAATATTGTAATGATATCTTCCCATAATTCTTTCTAATATTTTTAATTTCTTTTAAATGCCTAACTCTTTAATGCCTCTTATCAGGTAAGAATTTTACTTCTTTTATTTTGTTTTAAACAAACGAATAGCAAATTGTTCCATAGTATAGCTACACCAGAATTTATCTGATTTTCATTTAATTTTACTGGAGAAAATTCATATTTGTGTACTCTGTGTCCTCCTATCCAGTTATGTGCTGATTTCGCTCATCTTTAAGTTTCTTTTTCTTTATTTAGGTCTTACACGTTTCTTATTAACTTTATTCCTAGGCATTTTATAGTTTCACTACTGCTGTGAAGAGAATCATTCTTTGGATATTTTTCAACTTGCTATAGTTCATTGCAGAAAGGAACAGATTTTTCTATGCTGTATTTTAATTAAATTTTCTAAGATATGTACATTCTGAGAAAAGTGTGTAAAAAGTCTCCCATTGTTTACTGATTTGTAATTTTCTTATAATTTTTGTGAATTTTGATTGATATATTTCAAAACTGTGTAAAGAACACAAAACCTTCTAAACAGATTTTTTCCTTTGTCTTGATTAGACATTGGCTATAAACATTGCCACATTTGCTTTCTTATGCTTAGGATTTGCACACTGTATCTTTTTACATCTGTATTTTTAAACATTTTGTCATTTTCTTTTACATCTAAAACTAGCATAGTTTTGTGCTTTTTTCCTAACTTGAGCACCTTAATAGGTAAATTTAGTGCCTTCAAATTTATTGTGACTTCTAACATATTTGAACTTACCTTTTCATCTTCTCTCTCTCCTTCCATGTCTCTCCCTTTCTCCTCCTTCTTTTCTTCCTTCTTCCTTTCTTTCCTTCTTCGTTCTTTCTGTCTTCTTCTGGTTCTTCAGAGGTGGTGAGATGTGTGGAAACTTCTTTCTTATTGTATCTTGGAGAGGGCAGAAGTGTTGGTGGAAGCTCATAATTTGTGACTGAACTTTTTCCCTACGCAGCTTCTATGCTGATCTGCAGAGTTGCATCTTGGAACTTATATAAAAATGGATATTGGATTCTACATTAAGCCTGCTGAATCTGCTGGACAGGATTAATGTGCCCGTGTTCTTTTTTTGTTTTTTTTTTGTTTTTTTTTTTTTTTTGAGACGGAGTCTCGCTCTGCCGCCCAGGCTGGAGTGCAGTGGCCGGATCTCAGCTCACTGCAAGCTCTGCCTCCCGGGTTCACGCCATTCTCCTGCCTCAGCCTCCTCAGTAGCTGGGACTACAGGCGCCCGCCACCTCGCCTGGCTAATTTTTTGTATTTTTTAGTAGAGACGGGGTTTCACCGTGTTAGCCAGGATGGTCTCGATCTCCTGACCTCGTGATCTGCCCGTCTCAGCCTCCCAAAGTGCTGGGATTACAGGCTTGAGCCACCATGCCCGGCCAATGCCCGTGTTCTGAATCCTTTCCTTTGTATATAACCCTGTGCTATTACATTTTTTATATAAACATTTATTATATAATTTTTAATGCTTGTGTAATTTTTTATTCCACTATTATTCAGTATTAAATTGTTTCCTGCTTTATGCTATTATAAATAATTATGATATAAACCTCTAAATGAATTAAAGGTTTTTACATAATTAATAATATTTAATTTCCTAGGAAATCTTAAAAGTGTGATTATTGTATCAATTGAGCCTGAATATTTTGAAGACTATATATAAAAATTATATTAGGCCAGGCGAGGTGGCTTACGCCTGTAATCCCAGCACTTTGGGAGGCCGAGCTGGGCAGACCATGAAGTTAAGAGATTGAGACCATCCTGGTCAACATGCTGAAACCCCATCTCTACTAAAAATACAAAAATTAGCTGGGTGTGGTGGTGAGCGCCTGTAGTCCCAGCTACTCGGGAGACTGATGCAGGAGAGTCACTTGAACCTGGGAGGCGGAGGTTGTGGTGAGACGAGATTGTGCCACTGCACTCCAGCCTGGCAATAGAGTGAGACTCCATCTCAAAAAAATATATATTAATATACAATATTAAAATATATAATATATAAGTATTATGTATTTTACATTAATATAATTACTATAAATTAAATATATAAATCACTATATTTATATAAATATTTACATATTATATATTAATATATATTATAAATTTATATTTATAATATATATTTTAATAGTTTAATAGTTTATTTTATTTTTAAAGGTAAAGTTTCACATTTATTGCAGTATTTATGTGTTTTATAATCATCCAATATATGTGAAAGTGTGCCACCTTTTTACTGGTTTTCTATCTTCATGTGCCACTGATGCAGTTTTTTAAATTAACTTTTATTTTGGGTTCAAGAGTACGGGTGTAGGTTTGCTATATAGGTAAACAGGGGTTTGTTATACAGGTTGTTTCATCGCCCAGGTATTAAACCTAGTACCCCATAGTTATTTTTTCTGCTCCTTTCCCTCCTCCCACCCTCCACCCTCAAGTAGACCCCAGGGTCTGTTGTTCCTTCTTTGTGTTCATGAATTCTCATCATTCAGCTCCCACTTATAAGTGAGAACATGCAGTATTCAGTTTTCTGTTCCTGTGTCAGTTTTCTAAGGATAATATCCTCCAGTCCATCCATGTTCCTGCAAAAGACATGATCTCATTCTTTTTTTTTTTGGCTGCATAGTATTCCATGGTATATATGTACCACATTTTCTTTATCCAATCTGTCATTGATGAGCATTTAGGTTGATTCCATGTCTTTGCAATTGTGAACAGTGCTGCAAAGAACATCCACATGCATGTGAAAGACTATGTATTATGAGAATGATTTCTACGAATTATTATACAATAATTTCTAGAACTTTTATGTGTTAATAAAAAGACCATTTTCTCAAAAAGCAAAGGCAAGAACAATAAAAATAGAAAATAAATTTAAGAGAACTTAAAACTGAAGATAACTTAAACTGTATTTCTCATAATTGCCCACATGGCTTTACTTCAGAGTGATACTTGATTAATGAAACAGTCCAGCAAGCAAAAACTAATTCTAAAATACTTTAGAATTACTTAAATACAAATACTGAATTTGTATTTCTTAAGTTCTGGAAGAAGATACACCACTCAGAGTCATCCCTCTTACTGTTCCCTTTCATTTCTCATCCTCTTTTTCTTTCATCTTCTCATCCTTCTTTTGCACCTTGTGGTGCTTCTCTTTTCCAATGCAGGAGAATCTTTCCTGCGTCATTTGTGTTGCGTCTCCCTCACCATTTCCTTCTGATTCTGTGTTACAAAAGACGGGATGAGTCTGGCTATGGCAGAGGGATTCTCAGAGCGCAGGGTTGGCAGAAGCCAGGACCCCATATGAATGGGAAAGGGCAGGAAAAATGCCAGGAACATTCCCACTTAAATAATATGTCCCTTTATACCTGGGAATCTCATCTCTCTGGCTACCTATAATCATCCAATATATGTAAAAGTATGCCAGCATTTTTATTGGTTTTCTATCTTTGTGTGTCACTGATGCAGTTTTAAAAAAGATTCTTATTTTAGGTTCAGGGGTACATGTGAAGGTTTGTTATAGAGGTAAACTCGTGTCACAAGGGTTTGTTGTACAGGTTATTTCATCACCCAGGTATTAAACCTAGTTCCCAATAGCTATTTTTTCTGCTTCTCTCCCTCCTCCCACCTTCCACCCTCAAGTAGACCCCAGGGTCTGTTGTTTCCTTCTTTATGTTCATGAGTTCTTATCATTCAGCTCCCCACTTATAAGGTTTGTTATATTGTCCAGGGAAGGCAAGATACAGCAACTCACCTCTTCTCTGTAGTATGATTAACCTTGTTACAAGTTTATAAAATGCATCTCCTGGGAAGGAAAGAATAAACAAACTGTTAATTGTTCTTCTTAGCTCAGACACACCTGAGCCTTGTCTGATTGCCCAAAGAGAGTTTAACACACTAGAGTTAAACAGAGAATAATTTGTAACAAAATAATAAACATTGTTGCTATTAAGCATTGATTCGTTGTATTAATAGTTCATAAAATGTTATAATTTCTCAGGTTACTTTTATTACTATGTATCATTGCACTAGAACCCAGTGTCAATATAATTAGGAGGTCTGGATTCAGATCCTAAATTCTGATTTTAACGAGCTTTGTGACCATCTAATTTTGTCTCTCTTGGCCATGTTTCCTTACTTTAAGTCAAAAAATTAGAATCCACCATCTTAAAGTCCCTCTAAAATTTTATTATATTTTATATTCTCAAAGGACCTAGTGGTCAAATTGCCTAACCTGTGCATTGAGGTTAAGTTATCATAAACATTTTAGCAGGAAATCCTATGGACACAGGGTATAGTGAACAAGAGAGTAGAAATTCATCTTCCCTCATCCCATGTTCTCTAGTAAGATGTGCACTTTGCTTTGAGAAAGTTGCTCCTCATTTTCTTCCAGAAATTCATGATCAATGCATACCTCAGAGGCTTAGTTCAAAGCTCCTCTCTAGAAGGCATCCCCCTATTAGCTTCCTTTGATATAGCAAATGTCACAGTGGATGAGAGAAGGTTTCCTTCTTCTTCCAACCCATGGTGCAAATCCATACACAATAGAATGTTGAAACCCAGAACTCTAGAGAAGATGCAGAATCTCACAGGGTTTAAGTTCCAGGAAAACTTGGGGGTGGGTTTGAAATAAAATGCCTCTGTATGAAACATAGCACCATGATTTCTTTCTAAGGCTGATGTGGCCGGCCCCATGGCTACAAATATTAGGTCAACCCAGATGGAATTGAGTAAGTGATCCCTTTATAAAGGTGGTGTATTGAAACATCCTCATATTACATTTATACTTTCATGTTTGGATCCTTAAGTGGTTAAGTGGGTAGGGGTTGTGGTGAAGAGGAATACCATGGGAGGAACTGCAGAAAGTAGTAATGGGGCCAGGATGTGACCCCCAAGGTACAGCTCCTCCTTTGGAAGAGACACTTCCAGGTCTTTGGGAAGGGATAGCAAAATGTTAGTTGTAATAAAAGCTGGAATGTGTTTGGTTTGGGGTTTGCCCTGGGCCATTCTATGATCTCTCTAGAGCAGCCATAAGGATAGGAAATAGAGCCAGGTGGTAAGGACCCAGTAAGGTGAGTTCTAAGAAACAGAGAGAAATAAGCAGAGGTGACAGGGCACATAGAACAGTCAAGATGAGTCCAGAATGATAAGCCACACCTGCTGTGGTGACAGAAGAATGGGGAAATAGAAAGATCAGCCTGTTGGGTGGGACCCACATATTTTTCAGTCAAATAAATGCTTTTCTTGGAGTGCAGGCTAGATATTATCTAGTTAGTAACTGACCTTTTAACTTTAAGCTGAGCTTTTTAACTCCACCTCCTCATACCTTTTGCTTTATTTATTTACCAGAATTTCCACACTTATATATGATCAGGAATGTGCTATTTACTGTTAGAGTCTCTGGTCCCTAAGAATTTGCAATCACATATTAAACCAAAAAAAATAAAGAGATTTATATACAAGTCAAGTGCTGCAGTATTGTCGGGGAAGGAATGACTAATAATCCTTAAATACAGAGATATCAAGTAAGGAATACAAAAGCAAGTTAGAATAGCTGCCTTCTAAAATCTCTTCTAATTCTTAACAGTATATAATTTTGCTTGTTCCTGTCTTTCCTTTTCAAGTCCCATTACCTCATTTATTTATTCAGCAAACATTTAATATATGGCTTGCCATGTTTCAGGCATTACATATGCCTATTCATTTTATGTTCATAATAACTCTTTGTGATAGGTGCTATTATCTTCATTTTATCTATGAGTAAATGACAGCACAGGGAAGTGAAAGTTACTCTTAACAGCTGGTAAGTGACTGAGCTGAGATTTGAACCAGAGACTATCTCCAGAGTCTGTGGTCTTAACCATTTTATCATGTTGCATGGTTTTGAATTTAAATAGATATTTGTTCACAGAAAAAGATAAAATTTGAGCAATGAACACAACACCTAGTTCTTATTAATTTCCTCTTGGATAGAAAAAGAGTTCATTTTCTCTCTTTTTAAAAAAACAAGAGTCAATTTCTTCTGAGTAGTTTTGGAACTTACATCATTTTAATTTTTGACTGTTCAGAAAATGAAAACAGAGTGTGAGATGAGGGAATGATTTAGGTGTCCTTTAGGATTTTTTCCAAAGTGCAGAGTATACTTTTGTGGAGCCAAAAGGGGCCATTCTTGTGTACACTTGGGCTAAAGCGACTCTCAGATCCACTATTCTCTAGGATATTCCAGTCTTTCCCTCACCAGACAACTGCTGATGGGATGACATTTATGCATTCATACTATGCTGGTTGAGAGATGGGTGTATGTAGAAATGTAGGCTTGGTACCTGCTATTAATGAGCTTATAATTTAATCGGGGAGACCACACACACACACACACACACACACACACACCCTTTTTAAAAATTATACTTTATGTTCTAGGGTACATGTGCACAACGTGCAGGTTTGTTACATATGTATACATGTGCCATGTTGGTGTGCTGCACCCATTAACTCATCATTTACATTAGGTATATCTCCTAATGCTAGCCCTCCTCCCTCCTCCCACCCCACAACAGGCCCTGGTGGACACACACACACCCTTAATTTACCTTCACAATCACAATCTAACAGTATCCCAAACAAGGGATTCAAGAACTGAAAGCTCCAGTGGGCAAACATTATGGCTGGGCTGTTTGGCTAGATGAGTAGAAGGCATATTAAACATACACAGTTCTGCAGATTCTCTTGGCTGAATCTGTCTCTAGAACCTTAACTTCTTCCACTCATTTGCTCTGCCTTAGCTGCTGTTGCTGCTGTGCCTCATGACATAATCTCATGACAGGTCCATGAGGGTCTAGCACCTGAGACAGACCCGTTTCTTGCTAGGAGTCTCTGGCTTCTTCCACCACTTTGAGATTTGTATATTGTATCACACAGCTATACATGAGCTGTGGCTTCTGAAGCAGCTTCCAAAGAGTCCAGAGAATACAATCTAGAAGTGTGGGAAAGTTGAGTTTGGTGAGAGAAAAATAGGAGCTGGAAGAATTTGGGCAGATGAGTGTTGTCATCCCTTGGTATCCATAGGAGATTGGTTTCCAGACCTCCCTTGGATACCAAAATCCATGAATGCTCAATGCCCCAATATAAAATGGTATAGTATTAGCTTATAACCTATACACATCTTCCCATATACTTTAAATCATCTCTGGTTACTTACAATACTTAATATGATATAAATGTTCAGTAAATAGTTGTCATACTGTGTTGTTTAGAGAATATTGACAAGAAAAAGTGTACATGTTCAGTACGGATGCAATTAAAAAATATTTTTGATCTACAGTTGGTTGAATTCACAGATGAAGAACTCAAGGATATGGAGGGCCAACCACACTCCTTTCCTTTCCTCCTCTAATAGACTCATGTGAGACACAGCTTCTCTGACCAGTCCGTCTAGAGACATTCTGGGTAGCTGAGCAGGTGACCTCCAATGGAGTGGCTGAGACTCTTCCAGCTCATTGTGAAGAAGAGGTCTTTGTTATGCATTGTCTCACATTGCTTGACATCTTTTCCTGTCTCATTGTCCTTCTCCTTCACTCTTGTTGTCCCAGGATTGTACTTCCCCAAATAAAGGAATACCCTGTAATGTTTGCTCCAGTTTCCGTTTTCTAGAGATCTTGGAATAAGGAAGAAGAAAGGACAGTCTTTGCAGAGTGTAGAATATAGAAAGGAATGATCTGGGCTGAAAACATTTATGCTGGAGGTAGCCAGGGTCAGGTTTTGGAGGGTCATGCTGAGGGCCATGTAGATTCTTTGAAGACCTTTGAGCAGAGGAGTGACATGATGGAAAGTGTGATTTAGGAAGGTAGATCAGGTGCGAATAGAAAATTGGAGTGCTATGAAGTTGGGAGAACTGCAGGCAGAAAGACTAGTAGGATGAGTATAGGACCAAGTTGTAGAAATGAAATGGCAGATGGAGAATCTTAACATGGCTTTAACTACCTTGGTGAACTAGGAAGCAAGGTAATTCACTAGAGGTGAGTAAGAGGAAGACAAAACTGAGGGGTGGATGGGGAGGAGAACTTCAGTGTACCCTCCTGAGGTCAAGTGGCATCATGGTGTTTCTTGCTGGGCCTGGCTGTGTGGCTCTAGGTCTTCTGCTCTCAGTGTGCAACCTAGGGCAACCGCAGAATTTCTCTTTTCATGATTAGTTTGTGTATTATAAGCAAATTGCCAAAAGACTGATATTTATGTGGTCTATTCAATTTGGGTTTTGTTAACTAAATGTTGTTAATTTTGTAAATTAACTTTTTTTTTTTTTTGAGACAGAATCTTGCTCTGTCGCCCAGGCTGGAGTGCAGTGGCACAATCTTGGTTCACTGGAAACTCCGCCTCCTGGGTTCAAGCGATTCTTCTGCCTCAGCCTCCCAAGTAGTTGGGATTGCAAGCATGTGCCACCACGCCTGGCTAATTTTTGTATTTTTAGTAGAAATGAGGTTTCTCACCATGTTGGTCAGGCTGGTCTTGAACTCCTGATCTCAAGTGATCTGCTCACCTCAGCTTCCCAAAGTGCTGGGATTACAGAAGTGAGGCACAACAATTAAAATTAAAATTAATTTGTCAATTTTTGTTAATTAAAACTACTATCACAGAAACTGTTATTTACAGCACTTTTAATGAACAAACAGATAAGCCCTGTGGTTACATAGCAATTCTGGTTGTGAAGCCAGAGTAACCACAGAAGAGTCATTTAGTTATGACTTTTGTCTAGATTTTGCTGTTCATGAGAAGGCAGAAGCAGACTGAACAAGTCATATATTCATTCTGGACTTGAAATGCAGAAGTGTGTGCTCAGTTAGGTTAGTTAAAAAAAATTCTCAGTTACATTTAAAAATATTTTTGAGTATTTAAAAAAATTTAAGTACTTTATACACTGGCCAGTTATTGAATGCTTGAATGTTTGTTGACGTTCTCTGCGTTCAGGACTGTTTGCTTCCCTAGAGGAGAAAATAATTAATGTTCTAAAACACGAATGAACGTATTTTATATGGTGAGACAGATGCGCAGCAATATACTATAAACTAGATGAGATAGTGTATCTACACAGCCCCTGAGTTGAGAAAAATTAAAGAATCCATAAGTTAAACACACACACGTGCACACACACACACACACTCACACATACCCAGAAACACAGAAATAGGTCCCATAAGGAAAAAAGTAATTTATTGTACATGATGCTGTGGTTTCTAGAGACTTAGAGTGTTGTCTGGCTAGTGACTAAAGTAAGAGTCTGGTTTTGACTCCTAGCTGAGCACAGGTGCCAAGGTGGGCCATTTTTCAAAGGGCAGTGTTCTCATGGTGGTAGCCCTTTTTCTCTAGTGTTGAGGTGGTGATGTTGAGCTTCTGAGGACATTGTATTTCCTCTGAGCCCTGACAACTGCGCTTGCACAGATCAAGCCTGACCAGAGATAGTGTCTCACAGCTTTTTGGCTGTATTCATTGGTAAAGAGTCAGTTGCTTGTCATCAGTAATAACAAGTTTCAGTTTCGTCACAGGAAAATGTGAGCCAGGAATGGCATTTAGAAATCAACCAAAGTTGGCTGGGTGTGGCCGCTCATGCCTGTAATCCCAGTGCTTTGGGAGGCCAAGCTGGGATGATTGCCTGAGGTTAGGGGTTAGGAGTTTGAGACCAACCTGGGCAACATAGTAACACTGACTACAAAAAAAAAAAAAAAAAAATATATATATATATATATATATATATATATATATAGAGAGAGAGAGAGAGAGAGAGAGAGAGAGAGAGAGAGAGAGAGAGAGAGAAATCAACCAAAGGCCTGTGGGAGACGGACCATTGTCATAGGTGGAAGGCTAAACAGGGTTGTGGGAGTTTCAGAAATAGGGGGAGCATTGTAGTTTGAAGTGATGGAGGAGGGCCAAAAAGAAAAATAAAAAAAACCACCTCAGCAGGGAAATGTGAAGTACAAGAAACATATGGAGGAAAACAGAACAAGATATGAAAACTTCTTTAGTTTTTAAATTTCTGCACACAGGAGAAAGTATGTACTATGAGTTGGCTCCTTTCACCACACCAAGAAGCCTATGCTAGAAGCTTTGAGTGCTGCTTAAAATATTGCCACAAGGTCGCGCAGCCTCTGAAGGAGCTTCTCAAGCTGGCCCTAAGTATTATGTTCTTATCTTTCTGTGCTTTCTTTCTTCCCTGGAGAATAGGTTTAGTTTATGATCCCAACTCCTACTTCTCTGTAGATAATGCTTGCCTCTATTTCTCCAGCCCCCAATTTTCACCTGAGTTCAAACACTACTTTTAGCTGCCTTCTTAGATGCCTTCATTGTTATGAAATCATTCAGAAATCATTGTGTCCAAGGCTGAATTTATCGTCCTTTAAAGCCTCCCTAAGTTGCTCCCAGTTTTATCTGTGTAATCCTGAAATAGCTTGTCTTTCAGTCCCTATATACATTCATTACCTCATCCTATACAATTTCCTTGAAATAGTTCTTTATTTACTTTGTTTTATCTTCCTTCCCCTTTTTACTGTCACCTTTAAAACCTCACATTCTCAAATAACAACCTCTCACCTTATTTTCCTACTGCTAGATAGAGCCTCTCCAAACATTATTTCTACTATGAAACCATTTATTGCTTTCCATAGCCTAAATGGGAGACCTTGGATCCTGAGTGGCCTACGGAGAGGTAGGCTCAATAAGTACGAGATGGAGCATGTCATAAAGGCGGCTGTCACCTCACACATATGGATTTCTCCAGTTTCATAGTGAGCTGACTCACTGTTCCATCAAAGTTGGAGACAATGATTGAAGTCAGAAACCTGGTGCAAATTGAGACACTTGGTGCAACCCAGTCAGAGGCCTGGGTTAAGTAGCCTGGTACGAATTTCAGATAAATACGTGGTCTCTGTTGTACTTATCACACATGAAATGGGAAAGTGAGGAATAGAAATGGGATTATGCCACTGCAGGGTGAATTTGAATGAGACAAAGGAGAGACAGCTGAAGGGACACAGGGCTGTGAGACCATGTATAAGTTAGTTTTTCCATTCCTTAAACCAGCACTAAGGCCTTTCCTGACAGGCATTTCCCCCTTCCTTGGTTTATTTTTCTCCATACCAGTTATTCCTACCTGACACATTCTATGTTTTACTTTTGTTTTGTCTCCCCCGAGTAGAATGAAAGCTCCATCAAGGCAGGAATTTTTGTCTGTTTTGTTCACTGCTGTCTCCCCAGTTCCCAGACCCATAACTGGCATAAGGCATGTGCTCAATATTTATATAACTATTTATAAATATTTGTTGAACAAATGAATGCATACACTCTCTAGCATGAAATCTTATTTATTTATTGGTAAGTCTGATCACTTCTACCCTCAAACATGTTAAATTTCTTTCTTTTCTAAATAATTCCTGGTAGAATTTTCTACTTTCTCCTCAGCTATCCAAATTCCATCCTGTTTTGGGTTCTGGTCAGGTTGCATTATTACTGGGAAGCTTTACCGGATGGAAAGCTGGAAACCTGGAAACCTCCCAGGGCACAGTAATCGCGAGTCTCTCAGCTCTCTGCAGACTCTTGCTTTTTCTATCATTTGTCTTTGGAATTATCACATCCTCAGAGGCTGGCGTGCATTGCTTTTCATTGCCTTCCTCTGACCCTAATCACACCTTTTCTGAACTTGATCTTCTCTTCCTCTCAGTGTTATACTCCCACAGGGATTGCTTCAGGTATGTGCATTTTGCTCATTCATGCGTTATTTAATTATTCAATACACACTCATCTAAACACTGTGGGAGACAGAAATAAATTAGGCCCAACACAAGCACTTAAGGAAATCATAGTCTAGTTCGATCCAGAGTATTAACTGATTAAGTTTTAAACTCCTTGAAGGTGGAAGCGTTTAAAAATATATTTGTGTGTGTGTGTGTGTGTTTTTTTTTTCCCACCATGCCTCCAATAATGCTAGGTACTCAGGAAGCTCAGTAAATGTACCAAATAATGGAAGGACCTTAGAATTGGCTGGAATTTAGACTATTCAAATCTAACCACCCCACTGTATGGGGGAAGATATAAAAAGAGTGGTTTATTTATGACTTGCCTGCCAGATAGCTAACCAATGACTATGGGAGGGTCTGGGTTGAGAGAAACCAGGGTCTTAGACTCCCAGATCAAATACATGACTGCTAAGTCTCTATACCATTGTCAGAAACATGCTACAGAAAACCAGGCTGATTTATGTAAAAATAATTGTGTTTGAAAGTACTGATTAAAATTGGCCGGGCGCGGTGGCTCAAGCCTGTAATCCCAGCACTTTGGGAGGCCGAGACAGGCGGATCACGAGGTCAGGAGATCAAGACCATCCTGGCTAACACAGTGAAACCCCATCTCTACTAAAAAATACAAAAAACTAGCTGGGCGAGGTGGCGGACGCCTGTAGTCCCAGCTACTCGGGAGGCTGAGGCCGGAGAATGGCGTGAACCCGGGAGGCGGAGCTTGCAGTGAACTGAGATCCGGCCACTGCACTCCAGCCTGGGCGACAGAGGAGACTCCGTCTCAAAAAAAAAAAAAAAAAAAATTCTAAAGGGCTAGTATTATTAAAAAGAAATGTCTTGGGTAAAAGTGCTTAATATTCCTTGGATGCTCTCTTTCTTTAGAACTAGAGAGTATAATGGGAGTAAATGCATCACAACAATGTAAAATTCTTTGTGATTACCAGGGTGTGACCCTGCCTCCAATAATCTACACAGCCGTTACTTCTGGAACCATTGCTTGAGATATTTAGAAACACTCTGGTGGCCCTGCCTTGGCTATTCCTGGCTATGACTCTCTGCTCCAATCTCCTGCCTTACCCTCTTTACTTCTATTTAGTTAGTAGACATCCTTGGGAAGTCATAAACCAGAGCTTCAGGGGACCCAGCTTCCTGGTTCCTCCTGTGCCATCTTTAGAATACTGTGGCAGAAACCCCAATCATCTTGGACATTTGGGTTTGCATGTTTCATCTCTCTTCTGGATCTATGATCTTAATTTTCAGCAAGGCTCAGCCCTCACTCACTCTATGTATTTTTTCAAATTCCTAGTGGTGTGCCAGTCGCTACATGAAGAAGGGAAGGTTTGGTGACAGAGAAGGTGATATGGTTTGGCTGTGTCCCCACCCAAAATCTCATCTGGAATTATAATCTCCCTAATCCCTACATGTCAAGGGAGGGATCGGGTGGAGGTAATTGGATCATAGGGGTGATTTCCCCCGTGCTGTTCTTGCGATGGCGAGTGAGTCTCACAAGATCTGATGATTTTATAAGCGTCTGGCCTTTCCCCTGCTTGCACCCAGTCTATTCTGCAGCCACGTGAAGAAGGATGTGTTTGCTCTCCCCTTCAGCCATGATTGTAAGTTTCCTGAGGTCTTCGCAGCCCTGCAGAATTATGAGTCAATGAAACCTCTTTCCTTTAGAAATTACCCATTCGTGGGCAGTGCTTTATTGCAGTGTGAGAAAGGACTAATACAGAGGGCTTCTTCTGAAGTAGACTTTAGGAGAAGGGTTTAGAAGTAGATTTTCTCATTATTAAAAACTGACTAATTTTGAGTGGTAGGTAAGTTACAGTACCTCTTTGACTGCATTTATTTCTGGGAATCTTGTGTGTAGAAAATCAATGAAAGACAAAATATATCTGTAAATACAAATTCATAAATTAAGGCTGGGAGTTGTGTGTTTGCCCTTAAAGAGTGAGATTAAAAAACTATTAGCTGACCATAGAGACCTAGGAGTAGCACGTGAAAGAGAATTTTGAGGGAGGCACTAGCAACCCAGAGGAATGTGGTCATTTGTTTTTTTTTTTTTTTTTTTTTTTTACATTTTTTCTATGGTTATCACATACTGTGCGGCAAGTAAAGACTGAGTTCTGCACAGAGGTGGAGCATTTCCCAGAGCTATTAGGGAGATGACTTGCATTTATCTAGGAGAGGCTGTTACTTTTCCTCAATTTATTCAGTGATTAGAAAACAGCCTGTGATTTTTGTCTTCAGAGATGCATAGTTGTTTTCCATGAACAATAACCCACTGGCCAGATTTGGTCTAATGTTCTGAGAGGCTCTGGCTGTGGCAGAGATAGAAAAACTCTACCACCCACAGGCATAGGAGGCTGCACCAGATTTGAAGGATGGAAGTCAGGAACAATTAAAGGGCATGCAGACACTGGAGTGAAGTGCTGGTTTGGAAGCATGATTTATGTGTGGGTGTTCCCAGCCTGGCATGTGGATAGGTGTCCTGAGGCTAACTTTACCCTTTTATTTTTGAAGTACACCGAGTGCTAGTCTCTGTGGATAGTTCCTTTCCAGAAGAGAACATGGCAGCAGTTGGGCTGGTGGCTTGCTCATAGCCACAGAGGTCAACCCACAATCCTGGGTATGTGAGTGATGGTGGTGAGATGAGGGGAAGAGGGAAATGCTTTGTACATTGAGTACCTCACCTTCCAGCATGGGATCCATAGCAGCTTTTGAACACTGGTCCCTTTAGAATCAAACACTGGCAATTTCACTTTAATCATAGGGCTATTTACTCTTTTTCCGCTACAATCTTGCAAGTTTTCAACAAAATTATGTGAAACTGCAGTTGACAATCTGTAAATTATGTCTCTTCAGACCAAATTGTTCTTTGCTGTTGATGAAAGGCTGTAAAAGCGTTCTAGTTTTTAGTTCTTAGATGAGCTAGAACTGATGGTGACTCTCTAGCTAAACTGAAACAAACTGTCTTTATCTCATCTGACCTTTCATAGGAGATGTTTATGTGTCTTCCTTACATTAGTAGAGTACATAGTTTAGTTGGAGGACAGGACAGGGGCATTCTATTTTTTTATTATTCTACTTTAAGTTCTAGGGTACATGTGCACAATTTGCAGGTTTGTTACATATATATACATGTGTCATGTTGGTGTGCTGCACCCATTAACTCGTCATTTATATTAGGTATATCTCCTAATGCTATCTCTCCCCCATCCCCCGACCCCATGACAGGCCCCGGTATGTGATGTTCCCCTTCCTGTGTCCAAGTGATCTCATTGTTCAGTTCCCACCTATGAGTGGGAACATGTGGTGCTTGGTTTTCTGTTCTTGGGACAGTTTGCTGAGAATGATGGTTTCCAGCTGCATCCATGTCCCTACAAAGGACATGAACTCATCCTTTTTTATGGCTGCATAGTATTTCATGGTGTGTATGTGCCACATTTTCTTAATCCAGTCGGACAGAGGCATTCTTGTACCATGTTGTTGACTGAGAAAGAAGCAAGCAAGTGGCCTTATCCTTATGATGCTTGGTGAAGCAATAAGTGTTGTGGAATCAATGTTATAAAAGCTGGCTCCCTATAACCTATTGCAGGCATCTAAAATCTAGATTAGGTCTAACCCAGATACAGTTTCAAGTAAGGCGGGGTGTCATATCATGTGATATTGTTACTCATCCCCATCATTTCTTCTTACTGTTATAAATAGGAAGATTTTGAATCTAAAATTAAGACTTACTTGTTTGAGGCCGGGCGCGGTGGCTCAAGCCTGTAATCCCAGCACTTTGGGAGGCCGAGACGGGCGGATCACGAGGTCAGGAGATCCAGACCATCCTGGCTAACCCGGTGAAACCCCGTCTCTACTAAAAAATACAAAAACCTAGCCGGGCGTGGTGTGGGCGCCTGTAGTCCCAGCACTCCGGAGGCTGAGGCAGGAGAATGGCCTGAACCCGGGAGGCGGAGCTTGCAGTGAGCTGAGATCCGGCCACTGCACTCCAGCCTGGGTGACAGAGCGAGACTCCGTCTCAAAAAAAAAAAAAAAAAAAAAAAAAAAAAAAAAAAAAGACTTACTTGTTTGAACCTGTGATTCTGGCCCAAACTGTACCCACTACATTTCCACAGAGAAGGTTCAAGTCCCTGAATGCCTATGCCAAATGGATTCCTCCATTCTCCCAAGAATGCAAATGATGACGAATTGACCAAAGCTTCTGGACTTTTCTCTCTAGAACAGGTTCAATCCCTGAGTTAAGATAGAATTTCAAGTCTGTGAATCTCAGCTTTGGTTCTGCTGCTTCTCTGCAGTTGAGAGAATTTATGAAGCCAAAAAATGTACAATGTGACCCCATACAGAATCATGTATTTATTTTGCCCTTTGGTATTCCATTCAACACTGAGATATGTATTTCTCCAAGTCAGGGTGGGAAAATATTTTCTAAGGCAGAGTGGGAGAGGTGCTGATTGGTGAAGAGTTTGCAGAGGTGAAAGTAGAAAGACTGACTTGTGAGCTGTCTCCAAGAGGAATGAAGGCAAAACATTTGATTTCCCTGTTTGTTTTTGTTGCAGATACCTTGACTATGAATAATAGTTTCAATAAGGAAGACAGAATGAGTTCTGACAGGAAGGTTGGGAGCTGTGACAGGCAGACGAAAAATGGAGCCAAATGGCATGGAGATGTGTCATCACTGCTGGGTTTTACCTTGATCTACATTCAGTTATCTACTTCTTTGCAAAATGCTGGGCACTCATTCAAGAAACAGCATATATGTTCTGACTGTGAAGTAATGGATGAACTTTTATGTGCAGTATGTGGAAATAAATTTTATTACCTTCTTCTCACATTAACTCATCCATCCATTCAATAGCCATTTATTAAGAGCTCACTCTGTGTTAGGCACAGTGGTAAGTACCATAGGTTATCAATCGTGTATTTCCTAGAAATGTTGTAGTAATTAACAAAGTACTTTTATTTTTAAATTTGCTTTGGTTTTATGACACATGCTAAAGGCTTCAAACAAAGAATCCCTGCATGAATAGAAAAGGTGAAGATCCACATTTCAGTGGACCTTAAAAGGAACTGCCTTATTCAGTCTTTGAAATATTGTCTTGTTATTGCAAGCCAATTAAGAGTAAGATAAGACATTGATTGACCCTAGAGATGCTCTAGTAGTTGCTTAGAAGTAAAGGTAAATAGCCTCCTGTGTGCTTACTCTTCTGCATAACCAGCAGCAATTATAACAATTAAACACTTTCTGTTTTTCAGCAGGGATTTTGTGCCTATCATTATTTGCTATGTGATGCTACTGTAATACCTGTGTAAGCTCACAGCCATGAATGTAGGAGGTGTAATAGGAAAAGGAGACTGTGGATCAAAAAAATATTGAAACATGATAGAAAGGCACTGATGAAAGCATAGAATTACATATTATTGGGTGGGATGGTGGAGGAGGAGAAACAAAACTGTGACCACCAGTGAGAGAAATTATGAATAAGTTACCCTTCTGATAGTTACAATGGAAGGAATGTAGGTGATGAGGGCCTCCAGTAGAGAGGAAGCACAGTAAGCAAGAATCAGTAGGTGACCCACGCCCTTCTAGTATCTGGGAAGGGAAAAGGTCAAAACCGATGCAATTGAAGCCAGAGTCACTGTTAGTAGAGAGGAAAGTTAGTGTGCAGCTGAGGGGCTCAAGGGAGGTTTCCCTGGCCACCTCCAAGGTCTAGTATATGGAGTGCCAGAGGGTGTTCTATGGAAAGAGTGGGCTGCCTACCCGGTGAAGAATGTGGCTAAGCATGGGAGAGGACCAAATATATAATTTGCAGCAATGTCTTGGGAAAGCTGAGAGGACCCAGATCTTGTGTGTCTGCCAGGGAAAGGGAGAATGAATTACTAGTTGCAGCACTAAGGTTACCCAGGAAATTTTATCATCTACGTGTAGACTGTCACTTAATGTTTGACTTATGTGATAATTTGGAATATTATTTAAACATCTTAATAAAACTTTGTTAATAGACTTCTTAGTAGGAGGATTTGTCCCATATTTTGAATGTTTCTCAATGCTGGGAAGTGAAAATTTCCAACTGGCAGAATTTCATAATATGGTTTACCTGGGAAAATTAATATAAGAAATACAGTGATTTAAGTTTTATTCTGGAATTACACATCCCCCTTCTCCCAGGAAATGTCCCCTTAATTGTTCACAGCTGCTCAAAGCTCAGTTTCACAGAAGGTTGAGCAGCAGCATATTCTAGATAAGAACAATGTGTCATGGAGCAATCTAATGTGAGCTCTAATGTGATCCCTCAGACCTTGGAGAATCAAAGAAAGAACCTCTCAGTTTGGAATAAACAATCAATTCTCAAGTAAAGCTTATAGGCATTTGAAAAACACTCTGGTGTTATTTCTTCAGAGGTGCATGTTAATAAATGTCTTGGGTCCTCTCTTGACTCAGGTGTCGTGATGCTGGAAGAGTAACAATAACTCAGCCAACCAGGGCCTGTCTGAATACAATCCTACAGCAGCAGGAGCTGTGGAGATACAGAAGCCAAGGAAGACCAGATGGTGAGGGAAGATGAATTTACTCCCAGGAATGTTGTGATTGAGAGTAATATCCTCCAATAATGATGGAAGACAGAACAGTAAAAGCCCACCAGTTCATTCTGCATGGTGAGATAACAGAAAAGTCAAGGGCAGAAGTGAGATAAAAAACCATCACCAATGGCACATGTATACATACGTAACAAGCCTGCACATTGTGCACATGTACCCTAGAACTTAAAGTATAAAAAGAAAAACCATCACCAAATTGAAAAGAAAACCTTTATAACAAAAACTAGGTTGATACCTGACCTTTAGTAGTGGAAAGGTACCATTCCAATGAAGCGTGAATTGAAAGGATTTCTTCTGAAAGCTAATTTACATTTTTCTTTTCTTTTTTTTCATTTTCAGTGTATTTTAGCAGGTGTGTCGTTCTACATGGTTAGTTTCTTTACCTCTTTGGAAAAAAAATGGGTCAACTTGACACATCTGGATGAAAGAAATCCATCAGGTGATTATGATTGACGCCAGATTAAGCCTTGTTATGAGGGGAGTATTAAGCCTTGTTATGAGGGGAGTATTTGGGGGCTTACCCTGAGGTGATATTTGATGATTTAGCTGTGGCGGAATTTCCCTCCCAAGCTCAGCGTGACTGACACTGAACTTGCTACAGGGGAAGAGGACCTTTCTAAGAGGCGACAAGGACCTTTACCTGATACAGCACAATGGTTCTGGACTGGAAGGCCAGTCCCATTGATGAGGTTCCCAAAAGATGTCCAGGTCCTAATCCCTGGAACCTGTGAATATGTCACCTTATACATCAAAAGAACTTTGAAAACGTGATTGAGGTTAAGGACCTTGGAATGAGGAGATTACCTTGGATTATCTGTTTGGGTCCAAGCTAATCACATGAGTCCTTACAGGAGGATAACCTTTTTTAGCTGGGTCAGAGAGAGATGTGATGATGAAAACAGGCTCAGAGAGATGCACTGTAAGAAGGACTTGATCAGTTGTTTTTGACTTTGAAGATGGAGGGAAGGGCCAGGAGCCAAGGAAGCTGGGTAGTTTTTGGAGGGTGGAAAAAGCAAGGGAACATTCTTCCCCAGAGCCTCCAGAAAGGAGATCAGTCCTGTTGACATCTTTGTTTTTATTTTTTATTTTTAGTAGCGTTGAGGTCTCACTATGTTGCACAGGCTGGTCTTGAACTCCTGAGCTCAAGCGATCCTCCCGCCTTGGCTTCCCAAAGTGCTGGGGTTACAGGCATGTGCCACCATATCTGGCCTCCTACTGACATCTTAACTTTAGTGCAGTGAGATTCATATTTGAATTTCTGACCAACAGAACCATAAGACAGTAACTTTGTGTTGTTTTAAGATACTAAATTTTTGGTAATTTGTTATGGCAGCACAAGAAAACTAATATAGCATTGTATTATGCCAATATCATCTCTTTGTTGACTATTGCTATTATAATTTGTTTTATGGGTCTTGTGTAAAGAATCAAGCTATAATATTGGGTTAGCTTCCTAAGGAAAACTTGGAATATAGAACATTATTTTAAAGACTGAATTAGGTAAATATACCTGCCAGTAAATACATTAATGAATTAATTAATATATTCACTCTTTTCACTCACAAATACTTTTTGAGCCCCTATTACTAGCCAAACATTTTGTTAGATTCTGAGAAAGGTCTGCTGGACAACATTGTGACTATAGTTAATAACAATGTATTGTACTCTTGAAAATTACTAAGAGAGTAGATTTTAAGTGTTCTCACCACAAAAAGTAAGCATGTGAGGTAATGCAGATGTTAGTTAGCTTGATTTAGCCATTCCGCAGTGTATACATATTTCAAACCTTCATATTATACATGGATAAATATATGCAATTTTTATTTGTCAATTAAAAACCCTTCAATGAATACAGATTCCATTCTGTCCTCGAGGTGGAGCTTGTAGACTTGGTGGCGGGCCGGGGATCAACTTTCAAACAGGCAGTTCCAATGTGTGGAGTGGATAGGCTTATTCTCTTTGTTGTTTTCATGATAGATATTTAGAGCACACGTTCCTCTATTAAGTTAAGCCAGCTGCCAATCCCTCATTCAGTTTCCATCCTCCATGAATTTGCTCACATCTGTGGTCTACTGTCACTCATTCTCTTCTCTTCCTGAGGGCTTGTGTGGCTTATCTTCTTGGCTTTCTCTTAGGAACATGGTACAGCTTGACCCTGTATTATACACCTGGAAAAATAGATCATAAAACAGTCCTTCTCTGTACTAAGTGCTAAAGTAGGAGGAAAGGCGTAAGTCAGCGCCCTGAGCTATACACCCTTGTTTTCAGGAGCTGAGCTAGACACAAGCAGAACTTGCAAATAATTTACATTTCTTTCTGCTGAGGTGATTCAGAATAAGTTGCAACCAACATAAACAGGAATGGTGCAGTAAATAAAATAATAATTTAGGTCATTTAAAAATTACTACCCATTATTTTCTAGATTGTAAATCCTAAGGGTGTTAGCTGCTTAAATTTGTGAAGACATGTCTCCAAGTGATCAGCTTCCTAATTATGAGTGATACATCTGCTCAGGCAAGTACCTAGACAAAGAATAACTAGATTAATTCCTCAGGAGTCTTTTTATTTCCTCCCACCTCACTTGTTAACTATATAGAGAGATGGTAATAGGCATAGGGAAAAATACATCTGTTATCAGGAAAAAGTGTTTGGGAGTCTTAAACCCATGGAATTCTCTGCCTGTAAACTCTAATTGAGTATTTTTGTCTGGAGGGTTGGCCTTTAATTTTTTTCCTGTGTTTTAAGGTGATATCCTTTTCAAAACGTGGTCCTGATTTATAGATTCAGCAGTGTTTAAATTGGCCAGAAAGATAGTGTGAGAAATGGATGTACTATAACTCATTTGTTTTCTGTTGGTCTTCCTTTTTCATTGCTGTCATGGTACATCACTGAGGCAAGTCTAGTTTCTTTGGCTAACCTCTGAATAAAGGGCACTGTGGCTACTGGAGGGGAGCATGCAGAAGTGATGAATGAATGACAGAAAAAATGTGAGTTGAGTCCATTCAGGGTGGTGATTTGTGGCCATATGATAAAATGTGCAGATGTTAATTGCTCTTCTATTTCTCACGCATGATTACCTTGTTGCTGTACACCGCCTGTGTGTGCCTGCAGAAAGTACATAATAGATGTTGCAGATAGGAGGCACCAAGAGGGTGTAGTGTGAGAACACAGGCACTGGGAGTGGGCAAGTGACAGATCAGAGCAAGAGGAGGTGGCAAGCCTGGGCAGAGGAAAAGAACAATATTCAGGCTAGGAGGGCAGGCAACTACAGCTTGAGAATATCACAAAGCCCCTAAGGCAAGGCTATGAATTTGATATGGGGTTTCCCAGTATTCCACCTTGCACATGAATAAATCATTTCATCTATTCTGAAGTCTCAAGTGTCTAACCAGAAATTTCATTTGAAATGGAAAAGTCAGAAATCATCCCCACCCTCTAACTGATTTGGTCATGGCAGTTTCTATACTGAAGTAACATGTCAAGTCTAGCATAGATTGCGTGGGTTGCCTAAGGAGACTAAATGCCCAGGATACATCTCTGGGCCACTCAAAATGCAATCATTTCGAGACAATGAGGAGCCTGTAAAGAGTATCTAATAAAAGAAAACACAGTGGAACCAGGGAAAAATCTGGAAAGAGTGGTCTCATGAAAGCCAAAAGAGGAGAGTTTCAAAGAGTGAATTGTGAATAATTGGGAAATGGAATAACATGTATAGAGAAATGTGTCTATTGGATTTGGAAACATGGAACAGCTTCATGTGCATGATTTGGAAGGAAGGCAGATTAGAGTGGGTTTGTTCATTAACTGATTCGTGATGTTCACACATATTTCTTTGAGTACCTAACATGCACCAGACATTACTTTGGTTGTGGGGGATTCATTCATTGGTGCAAAAGCAAGCATGATTCCTTGTGGGATCATGGTAGCTTATGTGGGAAGACAATTTTCCAATCACATTCCTCCTAGGTTCCTGGCCATCTAGCCAAACCATAGGTCACAGCCCATGAATTGGTATATACTCAACTATTTGGCTGTTTCTCCTTCAAAGCAATGAATGGTCAGGTGCACTGCTCAGATTTCTGTCCCCTGGGAAAATTTCCCTTCACTATTTTCCTCCAGGAATGTTCCAAAGAGGGCCTGTTGTACTGTAGCCATCCACTTTCAAGTAGTGCTTGCATATCATGCAGAACCATCTGCAAACCAGGTGCAAGTCTTCCCGTCTTCTGTCAAGTGATCATA
The DNA here is from genome assembly GCF_049350105.2 of Macaca mulatta. NCBI lineage: Eukaryota > Metazoa > Chordata > Mammalia > Primates > Cercopithecidae > Macaca > Macaca mulatta. The sequence goes on along the minus strand of NC_133407.1, from coordinate 181,602,110 downwards.
GGGAACTCCCCAGGAGGCCCTAGGTGCTGTCTGGGAGAGAGAAGTTAGCATAGCAGACGTGGGAGTCGTGGGCATTTGGGTCACTTCTTTATGTAATTTACTGATGCTTTCGGGGTCTTCTTGGGTTCCATTACATACATTACTTCCATTTGATGATGCAGTACTGCTGTGCACACCCAACTTTATGGCTTGGTAGGTGAGATAACATCTACTTCATAATGGGGAGCTTAGATTGCATGGTAAGTTAGTGGCTCATGGTTAAGCATTCTGTCTCCACCAAGGTCTAGTAGTAGGCTAGGAGCAGTTTCTCAAAAGAGGACTAGTCATCCACAGAGGATAGGCAGGTCTTTGCTCCAAAATCCTAAGGGCTTGTGCAGCAGGTACTTGCAAAAGGCTTTAAACAGCATTCCTATCTGTCACTGACACTTCAAGCACAATCTGATCTGCTGGATCTTATGGTTCAGGTGCCAGAGCAGCTTGCATGGCAGCCTGGACCTGTTGTAGAGCTTTCTTTTGTTCTGAGCTCTGTTCAAAACTAGCTGCATTTTGGGTCACTCAGCAAATGAGCCAGAGTAACACAGTCAAAAGAAAAATATGTTGCCTCCAAATCCAAAGAGGTTCACTAGATATTTTGTCTCCTTTTCGGTCATACAAGGGTCCAGTTGCAACAACTTACCCTTCACCTTAGAAGGGATATCTCAACTTGCCACACACCACTGTAACCCCAGAAACTTCACTGAGGTAGATACCTGATTTTTTCTTGGATTTATTTCCCTCCCTCTGACACTCAAATGTCTTACCAAGATGTCTAGAGTTGTAGCTACTTCTTGGTCACTAGACTCCATTAGCATGAAGTCATTAATGTATTTGCTCAGTGGAATAGAAGGGAAGGGAAGAGTGATTAGGAATCTTGCAAACAGCTGGTAATAGCATGGTCATTCATGCCTGTAATCCCAGCATTTTGGGAGGCCAAGGCAGGCTGATCAGTTGAGGCCAGGAGTCAAGATCAGCCTGGTCAACACAGTGAAAACCTGTGTCTACTAAAAATACAGGAAATGAGCTGGGTGTGGTGGTGCATGTCTGTAATCCCAGCTACTTGGGAGGCTGAGTCATGAGAATTGCTTGAACCTGGGAGGTGGAGGTTGCAGTGAGCCAAGGTTGCACCACTGTACTTCAGCCTGGGTGACAGTGTGAGACTCTGTCTGAAAAGGAAAAAAAAAAAAAGATTCCTGCAAACAAAATTATGATGTAGGGAAGAAGAGTTGATATACCCCTGAGGTGGGACAGTGAAGATGTACTGCAGGCTCTGCCAGCTGAAAGCATACTGCTTCTGGTGGTCTTTACTAATGGGTATCAAGAAATACCAGGAAAATAAAAGGTATCAGGGGATGTGTTGGTGTGGTCAAGCTATGAAACCACACCTGGTATAGCAGCTGCAGTGAGAGTCATTGTATTAATCTCACAACGATCTGTCATTCATCTGTCTTTTACAAAGGCCAAATAGGTCTTTGAATGAGGATATGGTGGGAATCACCACCCCTGAATCTTTCAAGTCCTAAGAGTGGACTGATCTCTGCAATCCATCCAGGAATGTGGTATTGCTTTTGGTTTACTATTTTCTTAGATAGAGGCAGTTTTAGTTATTTCCACTTGTCCCTTTCTACTGTAGTAGCCCTTTCTACTGTAGTAGCCCTTACACCACAGGTGAACGAACTAATGTGGGGAGGCTGTCACCTGATGAGTATATCTACTCCAATTACACATTCTGAAACTGGGAAAATAACTACAGGATAGGTTCAGGGGCATACAAGGCCACTGTGAAATAGACCTGAGTTAAAACTCCATTGATTACCAGACCTCCATAAGCCCCTTCTCTGATGAAACACAGTGATGTTTGAAGTGTCCTGGAATTAGTGTCAGTTCAGAGCCAGTGTCCAGTAGTCCCTGAAAGGCCTGATTTTCCCCTCCCTTCAGTACATACTTACTTTTGTAAAAGACTATAGATCTCTTTGGGAGAAAGATTAACAGTCTAAATATTTGGCAGTATGCTAGTTCCTTCCTCAAGGGGAACCATCTTCCCCTTTATTCAAGGGGTCCTTGATCTATAAATTGGCTCATCAGAAAGTTAATTGAGGGCCTGTGACTCCTTTGTTTTTTTGATTCACTTTAGAATTTGGTTCACTTGACCTAGATATTTTCTGCTTACATAGATGAAGTAAGAATTTAGTAGGCTTCTTATCTCTTTAGCTTGTAGGAACACCATGATCATTTAGTCAATTACACAGGATGATTACCACTTTGACTCTGCTCTTCATCATGGTGACCACACTCACCTTGCCTTTGGCTTCTGCCACCCTGGGATCCAATTACTACTATTGTATTTAGATTTCCCAATTCAGGGGCTGCAGTTGCCATTGTAGGATCTGGTCTACAGAGAAGAGCAATCATAGCAATCTTCACATGTTGGAGCTCCCCTCAAAAATTTATTTCTCACAGTTGTGGTGAAAGGTGTGTCTTCTGGACTCTGCCAGGGTGGGTGAGTAGACCTTAAATGACACATTTACTCCAAAATTCCAATCTCCTTAGGCCTTTGAATCCCTTTCTCTACATTAAACCAAGGCAAGTCCAGCATTTCTAACACTGTAGGCCACCTTTTGATCCACGTTTTAGCCAACCACACAAACTGTTAGAGCTGCAACATTAAGTGTAGAATCTCTGCTTAGTGGGCTCATATCAATGAGCCTTATCCAGCTTTATGTTTTTTCCACCATTATACCACACCCTTAATATCCATTCCCACATATATTCCCCAGATTTCTGTTTGTACAAATTAGAAAACTCAAGTAGTTATTTTGGAGAGTAGCACACCTCAAGGGTCACAATTTGTACCTCACCATTAGGGTCCTGCTGAGACTTGAGTCTAGGTATAAGTCTAAAATTCAAAGGGATTTTGGGGATGAGTCCTGAGGAGAATCAGCATTGCCTTGTGAGGCAATGGACTCAGAGGAGGCCATTACCTTTTCTTCAGACAATGCAGGGTTAATCCCTACAGATAAGGGTGGAGAGGCTGCTGCTACTGACAAAGAAGACTCATCAGAATGTACAGGCTTTTTGTCCCTCACCCCATTAGGTTCTTCCCACATATTCCCATTGCAACTTCAGGATCCCATTCTTTCTTAATCGATGCCTTCACTCTATCAGTGGACAAAATAACCAAATAAACTTTTTTTTAAAAAAGAGATATATAAATGGTGTTGAAAAATATAACTTACCAGGTATCAAAGCATAAAATAATGTTACAGGAATTAAAGAAGTATGTCTCAGGCTGGGTGTGGTGATTCATGCCTGTAATCTCAACACTTTAGAAGGCCAAAGCAGGAGGATCACTTGAGGCCAAGTGTTCAAGACCAGCCTTGTTAACATAAAAAGAAACTGTCTCAAAAAAAAAAAAAAAAAAAAAAAAGGCCAAAACAAGTATGTCTATGACTTCCAGATAAGCAAATAGATGAATGGACCAAAATAGAGATTCCAAATCAGACTTACACTTATATGAATGAGTAATACTTTTAATGAGCAGCAAAATGAAGAATCACAAATGCTTCTTCACCTTTACCTAGAATGGATAAGAGTGGATATTGATTATATATATTTACCTTCATCACTTGGACATCCCTCAGAACATCAGAGAATAGGAGACAAATCCTACAAATATTCAGGGTCCTATCACATCAATAAAATATTTAGGGGTTTAGTGGCCTGGAGCATGCCAGGACATCACTTCCAAAATAAAGGGCAGATTATTGTACTTTGTCCTTCCTATCAAGAAGGAAAACAATACATGATAGGCTGGGAAAGTAATTTGCTTTGTAATTCAGTCACTCACAGGATACAGAGTTTGGGTATGGTTTTCAGTTACGTCAGTTCTGCAGCTACAGGAAATAAATGTCTTAGGGCAGATACAGAAGCTTTCACGTCATTTATGCAAAAAACTTTAATCCTTGAACTCATCCTTTTGTTTCTCCATTTTGTTCAGTGACAAGGAACAACCAGCTAATCTCATTATACTCGTTAGTTTGACAACGATGCTCAAATTTATTATATACATGGTTGCTAGATACTTGCTCCTTATCAGTGTTTGGTTGGGAGTATTCAATGGCCATATTTTTTGTATCTCCATTATTTGTGATAGTTGAGATCACACTAGGGACTACTAATGCTCTTTTTACTACTGGAAATAGAGTCTTCAGTATCTTTAAAACTAGCCAGATTACAGAGCCAATTTCAGAAACTCTAGAACCAATTCAGAAAATTCATCCTGCAGATTCTGTTCTTCTAGAATCACTTTCAGAACCAAAATCTGTTATTAGTCAGCATTCTGCAGAGAAGCTGAATTAATTATATCTATCTATCTATCTATCTATCTATCTATCTATCTATCTATCTATCTAATCTATTTACCTGTTTCCTAAGGTATTGGTTATAAGGAATCAACTCATGACTTTGAAGACTGGCAAGTCCAAAATTTGCAGAACTCTTTTCTCAGTTAGAAGGCTGTCAGGCAGAAGAATTCTTTCTTGGAAGAGGTCAACCTTTTTCTATTGAGGCTTTCAACTGATTGGATGAGGCTCACTTACATTGTGGAGGATCATCTGCTTTACTTAATCTATTGATTTAAATGTTAATCTCATCCCAAAACATCCTTATGAAAAGACTCAGAATAATATTTGACGAAATGTCTGTGCATCCTATGGCTCAGTCAAGTTGACACATAAGATCATCAAAGTGAGCTAGTCACATGGTAATTGCTATGTGACTATATATATGAGTTGGTGTAGTAGTGGTGGATGACAATGACATGTAGATCTAGGCTAGCTGCTCATATGTCCTTTTTGAACTCTCTGGCTTTGTTTATGCTCAATCCAGATGTGGCACTTGCACATTTTAATGGCCTGTTTCTGGTTCCATCTGACCTCATGATTTTGTGGATCTGACCGCTCATGATCAGTAGTTCTGGCCACTTGTCCACTTGATGTCCCATGAACAAGCTCTCCATCTCTACTAGGGTTCACTAGAATAGCAGAATGTGTTGTTCATAAGCTACATAATTCTCCACTGCAGGGAGCATAATCTTGCTCTCTCGTTAGTGTTTGTCATAAACTTTGCACGACATCTTTCCCCACCAATGATGTCTCTAATGCAATAATGACTACTGGTTATAGGATTTAAAAAGCAGTGCCACTTGCACCAGAATCTAGTCCTATTTCATAGCTTTTCTCTGCTCTAGGCCCTACTCAAAGCTGTAAGCCTTTCATGTATCCCAGTGAATGGGTAGAACCAATATCTTAGGTATGCAATACACTATCTCCAGAACTTGAACAAGTCTATTACGGGTTGTATTCCTTCTTGGTGGGAGGCGCAAAGTACAAGAACCTGTCCTCTATTTTGGAGGTAACATCATGGCATACTTCAGGCCACTAGCCCCTACAAATTTTATTGATGTGACAGGACCCTGAATATTTGTAGGATGTATCCCCTATCCTCTGTTGCTCTGATGGATGCCTAGGTGATCCAGGTAAATGTATATAGTCAATATCCACTGTTACCCATTCTAGGTAAATGTGAAGTCCTTGTGAACTTTTTATTTTGATAGGGTTGGAAAATAATGCATTTATTAGATATATTTTAGTAACATTTATGGAACATTTCTTCATTTTACTACTTGTTAAAATGTTAATTCTTATATTCGTAAGTCTGATTTATAATTTCTGTATTGGTCAACTCATCTTTTTGCTAAATTTAGGGCAGATATATACTTCTTGAATTCCTGTGACATTATTCTATGCTTTGATGCCTGCTAAGGCATGTTTCCCCACACCATTTATATATTTCTTTTTAAAAAATATTTTTGGTTATTTTTGCAAATTTTTTATTCCACAAACACTTTGAGATTAGTTTGAAAAGTTCCAAAAAAGAAAGCCATGGTGGAAATTGCTGGGATTAGACTAACTTTATAGATGATTTTACTGTTGAACAAATGACTCAGAGAATATGAATGTACGAACATAAAAAACTTAGAGGAAGTTTGAGTCATAGACACACTGATAACTTCTGATAGAAGTAAACAGACAAAACTCTATCTTTAAATAAATGTTCTAAAACTCAGCAGCCATATAGCTTCCCCTCTGATAGGGACAACCTTCTTCATGAGCTACAAAAGACATTTGCCCACAATTTCTAGTGAGAGGCTTTCCTAGCACTGTTTCTGGGCATTTTTTTTTTTTTTTTGTTCTATAATTGTTTTTAACAGGTCATGTAGAGGATTCAGAAACAAAATATGTAATGGGCACAGTAATAAGACCCTTAATTTCTCCCTCAGGAGTGAAGCTCTTACCAAGTTCTGGGAGTACTGCCAGCAAATAACCCTCAGCTTTCAGTCCACACTGCGGGAAATGCCTCAGCTGAAGTCACTTCTCTCAAGAGCAAGCTCCCTGCTCAAGGAAGCCAATCCCCAAACATAATGTTGAATAAAAACAGTAAGAGCAGATGTTTTTACCCTGTTCCCAGTTTTAGGGAGAAAACATTTAATATTTCACCATTAAGAAAACAAAGGGCCGGGCGCGGTGGCTCATGCCTGTAATCCCAGCACTTTGGGAGGCCGAGGCGGGCAGATCACGAGGTCAGGAGATCGAGACCATCCTGGCGAACACGGTAAAACCCCGTCTCTACTAAAGATACAAAAAAAGTAGCCGGGCGTGGCGGCGGGTGCCTGTAGTCCCAGCTTCTAGGGAGGCTGAGGCAGGAGAATGGCGTGAACCCGGGAGGCGGGGAGCTTGCAGTGAGCGGAGATCCCGCCACTGCACTCCCCCCGGGTGACACAGCGAGACTCCGTCTCAAAAAAAAAAAAAAAAAAAAAAAAAAAAAAGAAAACACAAGCTTTTTGTTTTCTTAATGCCTAATTATGCATTATGCCTACTAAAGGCATAGATGCCTTTATTAGATTGTAGAATGTCCATTCTATTCCTAGTTTGTGGAAAGGTTTTTTCCTTCTTTTCAATCATGAACAGATTTTTGCGTTTGGTTAATATTTTGCTTTTTCTTGATAATATAAAGTTTCTCCTTTAATCTATAATTTAGTGTGATACATCCGACATTCCTTTTTTTTTTTTTTTTTGATGACAGAGTCTTGCTCTGTTGCCCAGGCTGGAGTGCAGCTATGCGATCTATGCTCACTGCAACCTCCACCTCCCAGGTTCAAGTGATTCTCCTGCCTCAGCCTCTTGAGTAGCTGGGATTACAGGCATGTGCCACCATGCCCAGCTAATTTTTGTATTTTTAGTAGAGACAGTATTTCACCATGTTGGTCAGGCTGGTCTTGAACCCCTGACCTTGTGATTTGCCCACTTCAGCCTCCTGAAGAGCTGGGATTACAGGCGTCAGCCACCATGCCCAGCCTGGACATTTTGATATGTTAAGCCAATCTTGGATTTTTGGAATAAATCCTTTAATCATGATGCATTTAAAAAAAAAGTTTTAATTGATTTGCTAATGTTTAGTTTTTTAAAATCCAGGTAAGTTAGTCTGTGTTTTGTTTCTCTTTAAAAAGTCTTTGTCTTGTTTTATTATTTGTTTTGTCAGTTTTGTTGTTATATTTTTCAAGAAATTTGTGCATTCATCTAAGTTGTCAAATTTATTGATAAAAGTTGGTCAAAATGTCTCATTATTATTATTTTTAATATCTATACACTCTGTAGAAATGTACTTTCTTTTTTCTGATATTTGGAGATTCTTCTTTATTTTTTGTTACTCTCTTGCTAAAGATTTATCAATTTTATTATTCTTAAAAACACAAACCTTTGACTTTTTTTTTTTTTGTGATTTTGGGATTCCAGTTTATAATCTTCTTCTTCTTTTTTTTTTATTAGACTTTATGTTCTAGGGTACATGTGTACAACGTGCAGGTTTGTTACATATGAATACATGTGCCAAATGATGAGTTAATGTATTAACTTGTCATTAACATTAGGTATATCTCCTAATGCTATCCCTCGCTCCTCCCCGCACCCGACAATAGGCCCCGGTATGTGATGTTCCCAGCCCTGTGTCCAAGTGATCTCATTGTTCAATTCCCAACTGTGAGTGAGAACATGCGGTGTTTGGTTTTCTGTTCTTGCAATAGTTTGCTGAGAATGATGGTTTCCCGCTGCATCCATGTCCCTACAAAGGACACAAACTCATCCTTTTTTATGGCGGCATAGTATTCCATGGTGATTTTGTGCCACATTTTCTTAATCCAGTCTGTCGTTGATGGACATTTGGGTTGATTCCAAGTCTTTGCTATTGTGAATAGTGCCGCAATAAACATACGTGTGCATGTGTCTTTATAGCAGCATGATTTACTATCTTTTGGATATATACCCAGTAATGGGATGGCTGGGTCAAATGGTACTTCTAGTTCTAGATCCTCGAGGAATCGCCACACTGTCTTCCACAATGGTTGAACTAGTTTACAGTCCCACCAACAGTGTAAAAGTGTTCCTATTTCTCCACATCCTCTCCAGCACCTGTTGTTTCCTGACTTTTTAATGATTGCCATTCTAACTGGTGTGAGATGGTATCTCATTGTGGTTTTGATTTGCATTTCTCTGATGGTGAGTGATGATGAGCATTTTTTCATGTGCCTGTTGGCTGCATAAAGGTCTTCTTTTGAGAAGTGTCTGTTCATATCCTTTGTCCACTTTTTGATGGGATTGTTCTTTTCTTGTAAATTTGTTTGAGTTCTTTGTAGGTTCTGGATTTTAGCCCTTTGTCAGATGAGTAGATTGCAAAAATTTTCTCCCATTCTGTAGGTTGCCTGTTCACTCTGATGGTAGTTTCTTTTGCTGTGCTCTTTAGTTTAATTAGATCCCATTTGTCAATTTTGGCTTTTGTTGCCATTGCTTTTGGTGTTTTAGACATGAAGTCCTTGCCCATGCCTATGTCCTGAATAGTATTGCCTAGGTTTTCTTCTAGGGTTTTTATGGTTTTAGGTCTAACATTTAAGTCTCCAATCCATCTTGAATTAATTTTTGTATAAGGAGTAAGGAAGGGATCCAGTTTCAGCTTTCTTCATATGGCTAGCCAGTTTTCCCAGCACCATTTATTGAATAGGGAATCCTTTCCCAATTTTTTGTTTTTGTCAGGTTTGTCAAAGATCAGATGGTTGTAAATGTGTGGTATTATTTCTGAGGGCTCTGTTCTGTTCCATTTGTTTAATCTCTGTTTTGGTACCAGTACCATGCTGTCTTGGTTACTATAGCCTTGTAGTATAGTTTGAAGTCAGGTAGTGTGATGCCTCCAGGTTTGTTCTTTTGACTTAGGATTGTCTTGGCAATGCGGCCTCTTTTTTGTCCATATGAACTTTAAAGTAGTTTTTTTTCCAATTCTGTGAAGAAAGTCATTGGTAGCTTAATGGGGATGGCATCAAATCTATAAATTACCTTGGGCAGTATGGCCATTTTCATGATATTGATTCTTCCTATCCATGAGCATGGAATGTTCTTCCACTTGTTTGTGTCCTCTTTTATTTCACTGAGCAGTGGTTTGTAGTTCTCCTTGAAGAGGTCCTTCACATCCCTTGCAAGTTGGATTCCTAGGTATTTTATTCTCTTTGAAGCAATTGTGAATGGAAGTTCATTCATGATTTGGCTCTCTGTTTGTGTGTTATTGGTGTATAAGAATGCTTGTGATTTTTGCACATTAATTTTGTATCCTGAGACTTTGCTGAAGTTGCTTATCAGCTTAAGGAGATTTTGGGCTGAGACAATGGGGTTTTCTAAATATACAATCATGTCATCTGCAAACAGGGACAATTTGACTTCTTCTTTCCTAATTGAATACCCTTTATTTCTTTCTCTTGCCTGATTGCCCTGGCCAGAACTTCCAACGTTATGTTGAATAGGAGTGGTGAGGGAGGGCATCCCTGTCTTGTGCCAGTTTTCAAAGGGAATTTTTCCAGTTTTTGCCCATTCAGTATGATATTGGCTGTGGGTTTGTCATAAATAGCTCTTATTATTTTGAGATACATTTCATCAATACCAAATTTGTTGAGAGTTTTTGGCATGAAGGGCTGTTGAATTTTGTCAAAGGCCTTTTCTGCATCTATTGAGATAATCATGTGGTTTTTGTCTTTGGTTCTATTTATATGCTGGATTACGTTTATTGATTTGCGTATGTTGAACCAGCCTTGCAATCCAGGGATGAAGGCCACTTGATCATTAACCTTTTTGATGTGCTGCTGGATTTGGTTTGCCAGTATTTTATTGAGGATTGTTGCATCGATGTTCATCAGGGATATTGGTCTAAAATTCTCTTTTTTTCTTGTGTCTCTTCCAGACTTTGGTATCAGGATGATGTTGGCCTCATAAAATGATTTACGGAGGATTCCCTCATTTTCTATTGATTGGAATAGTTTCAGAAGGAATGGTACCAGCTCCTCCTTGTACCTCTGGTGGAATTCTACTGTGAATCCGTCTGGTCCTGGACTTGTTTTGGTTGGTAAGCTATTAATTATTGCCTCAATTTCAGAGCCTGCTATTGGTCTATTCAGGGATTCAAATTCTTCCTGGTTTAGTCTTGGGAGAGTGTATGTGTCCAGGAATTTATCCATTTCTTCTAGGTTTTGTAGTTTATTTGCATAGAGGTGTTTATAGCATTTTCTGATGGTAGTTTGTATTTCTGTGGGGTCGGTGGTGATATCCACTTTATCATTTTTTATTGCATCTATTTGATTCTTCTCTCTTTTCTTCTTCATTAGTCTTGCTAGCAGTCTATCAATTTTGTTGATCTTTTCGAAAAACCAGGTCCTGGATTCATTGCTTTTTTGAAGGGTTTTTTTTTTGTGTCTCTATCTCCTTCAGTTCTGCTCTGATCTTAGTTACTTCCTGCCTTCTGCTAGCTTTTGAATATGTTTGCTCTTGCTTCTCTAGTTCTTTTAATTGTGATGTTAGGGTGTCAATTTTAGATCTTTCCTGCTTTCTCTTGTGGGCATTTAATGCTATAAATTTCCCTCTACACACTGCTTTAAATGTGTCCCAGAGATTCTGGTATGTTGTATCTTTGTTCTCATTGGTGTCAAAGCACATCTTTATTTCTGCCTTCATTTCGCTATGTATCCAGTAGTCATTCAGGAGCTGGTTGTTCAGTTTCCATGTAGTTGAGTGGTTTTGATTGAGTTTCTTAGTCCTGAGCTCTAGTTTGATTGCACTGTGGTCTGAGAGACAGTTTGTTATAATTTCTGTTCTTTTACATTTGCTGAGGAGTGCTTTACTTCCAACCATGTGGTCAATTTTGGAATTAGTGCTATGTGATCCTAAGAAGAATGTATATTCTGTTTATTTGGGGTGGAGAGTTTGTAGATGTCTATTAGGTCTGCTTGGTGCAGAGTTGAGTTCAATTCCTGGATATCTGTGTTAACTTTCTGTCTCATTGATCTGTCTAATGTTGACAGTGGGGTGTTAAAGTCTCCCATTATTATTGTGTGGGAGTCTAAGTCTCTTTGTAAGTCTCTAAGAACTTGTTTTATGAATCTGGGTGCTCCTGTTCTGGGTGCATATATATTTACGATAGTTAGCTCTTCTTGTTGAATTGATCCCTTTACCATTATGTAATGGTCTTGTCTCTTTTGTTCTTTGTTGGTTTAAAATCTGTTTTATCAGAGACTAAGATTGCAACCCCTGCCCTTTTTTGTTTTCCATTTGCTTGGTAGATCTTCTTCCATCCCTTTATTTTGAGCCTATGTGTGTCTCTGCACGTGACATGGGTCTCCTGAATAGAGCAAACTGACGGGTCTTGACTCTTTATCCAATTTTCCAACCTGCGTCTTTTAATTGGACCATTTAGTCCATTTACATTTAAGGTTAATATTGTTATGTGTGAACTTGATCCTGTCATTATGATGTTAGCTGGTTCTTTTGCTTGTTAGTTGATGCAGTTTCTTCCTAGCATCGATGGTCTTTACATTTTGGCATGCTTTTGCCATGGCTGGTACCGGTTGTTCCTTTCCATGTTTAGTGCTTCCTTCAGGATCTCTTGTAGGGCAGGCCTGGTGGCGACAAACTCTCTCAGCATTTGCTTGTCTGTAAAGGATTTTATTTCTCCTTCACTAATGAAACTTAGTTTGGCTGGATATGAAATTCTGCATTGAAAATTCTTTTCTTTAAGAATGTTGAATATTGGCCCCCACTCTCTTCTGGCTTGTAGAGTTTCTGCTGAGAGATCTACTGTTAGTCTGATGGGCTTCCCTTTGTGGGTAACCCGACCTTTCTCTCTGGCTGCCCTTAACATTTTTTCCTTCATTTCAACTTTGGTGAATCTGACAATTATGTATCTTGGAGTTGCTCTTCTCGAGGAGTATCTTGGTGGCGTTGTCTGTATTTCCTGAATTTGAATGTTGGCCTGCTTTGCTAGGGTGGGGAAGTTCTCCTGGATTATATCCTGCAGAGTGTTTTCCAACTTGGTTCCATTCTCCTCATCACTTTCAGGTACACCAATCAGATGTAGATTTGGTCTTTTCACATAATCCCATGTTTCTTGGTGGCTTTGCTCATTTCTTTTTACTTTTTTCTCTACACTTCTCTTCTTGCTTCATTTCATTCATTTGATCTTCAATCACTGCTACTCTTTCTTCCAGTTGATCGAGTCGGTTAATGAAGCTTGTTCATTTGTCACGTAGTTCTCATGTCATGGTTTTCATCCCTATCAGGTCATTTATGGACTTCTCTGCATTAGTTATTCTAGCTATCCATTCATCAAATCTTTTTTCAAGGTTTTTAGTTTCTTTGTGTTGGGTTTGTAGTTCCTCCTTTAGTTCTGAGAAGTTTAATAGACTGAAGCCTTCTTCTCTCAACTCATCAAAGTCAGTCTCTGTCCATCTTTGTTCCATTGCTGGCAAGGAGCTACGGTCCTTTGGAGGGGGAGATGCACTCTTATTTTTTGAATTTCCAGCTTTTCTGCACTACTTTTTCCCCATCTTTGTGGTTTTATCTACCTTTGGTCTTTGATGATGGTGATGTACAGATGGAGTTTTGGTGTAGATATCCTTTCTGTTTGTTAGTTTTCCTTCTAACAGTCAGGACCGTCAGCTGCAGGTCTGTTGGAGTTTGCTTAAGGTCCACTCCAGACCCTGTTTGCCTGGGTATCAGCAGTGGAGGCTGCAGAAGAGAGACTATTGCTGAACAGCAGGTGTTGCTCTCTAATTGTTGCTCCAGAAGCTTCGTCTCAGAGGTGTACCTGGCCGTGTGAGGTGTGAGGTGTCTGTCTGCACCTAGTGGGGGATGTCTCCCAGTTAGGCTACTTGGGGGTCAGGGACCAACTTGAGCAGGCTGTCTGTCCGTTCTCAGATCTTAACCTCCATGCTGGGAGAATCACTACTCTCTTCAAAGCTGTCAGACAGGGACGTTTACATCTGCAGAGGTTTCTGCTGCTTTTTGTTCAGCTATGCCCTGATCTCAGAGGTGGAGTCTACAGAGGCAGGCAGGCCTCCTTGAGCTGTGGTGGGCTCCACCCAGTTCGAGATTCCTGGCCACTTTGTTTACCTACATAAGCCTCAGCAATGGCCGGCGCCCCTCCCCCAGCCTCACCGCTGCCTTGCAGTTAGATCTTAGACTGCTGTGCTGGCAATGAGGGAGGCTCCCTGGATGTGGGACCCTCTGAGCCAGTTGCAGGATATAATCTCCTGGTGTGCCGTTTGCTAAGACCCTTGGTAATGTACAGTATCAGAATGGGAGTGACCCAATTTACCAGGTGTTGTGTGTCACGGTTTCCCTTGGCTAGGATAAGGAATTCCCTTCTCCCTTGCCCTTCCCAGGTGAGGTGATGCCTCGCCGCTTCGGCTCTCGCTTGTTGGGCTGCACCCACTATCCTGCACCAACTGTCCAACACGCCCCAGTGAGATGAACCTGGTACCTCAGTTGGAAATGCAGAAATCACCTGTCTTCTGTGTCACTCACGCTGGGAGCTGGAGGCTGGAGCTGTTCCTATTTGGCCACCATCTGCAGTCCCCACCCTTGACTTTTTTATTGTTTTGATAATTTTAACTTTATTGATTTCCATTTGTATTTTTATTTCTTCTATTCACTTTGAGTTTTATTTGCTCTTTTAAAAAACTAGTTTCTTATGGTGGAAACAGAGTTTATAGCTTCCTTTTTTTCTAAACAGGTGCTGAAAGCAATATGTTTCTCCATATGGACTGTTTACATCCCATGTATGTTGTGATTTTACTATTCAATTCAAATGTTTTAAAATTTAGCATTTCTTATTTTACTCATTATTTATTTAGAAGCATGTTGTTAATTTTCAACATATTTAGATTTTAAAGCATTTATTATGTTTGATTTCTTATTTAACACTGATTTGAGCAGAGAACATAATGTCAGATTTTAATCTCTTCAGATTTATTGAGACTTTGTTTTATTGTGCAGCATATGGTCAAGCTTAGTGAGTGTTCCATGAGCACTTGAGAAGAATATGTATTCTGCTCTTGTTAAGTAGATTGTTCTTTCAATGTCAATTACATAAAGGTGGTTAATACTGTCTTTAAAATTTTCCAGTATCTTTGCTGATTTTTTGATTACTTGTTCTTTCAATTATTGAGAGACAAGTTGTATTTATTAGGATTCAGTCAGAAAAGTGGAAACAGTAAGTGATATGGAAAAAGAAAACTAGACTTTATGCAATTATAAAACAGACCTTACTTTTTAGAGCAGTTTGGGACTTTACACAATTTTAAGAGCTGGTAAAGAAGCCTATGAACTGTTGTTGCCTCTCTTCCTGGTGCTAGCTCTAAACTTGATCTGGATTAGTGGGGCTGGTAGTGAGAAATAAAAATTGGATTGAAGCAGAGAAAGGAAATTACAAATTGAAATCTGTGAGGAAAAAATGGACTCCATGAGGATAGACCAGAACATGAATCTTTAATTCATTTTAATTAACATGAAGCATAACTAAAAAGTAAATGCAGAGGTAAAATGGAATACTAAAAATACTTAATTTAAGAAAAGAGACAGAGTAGGAGACATAGAAGAAAAATGTCTTTTAATTCCTCTCATGAAACAAGTGACCTGCAGAAGGAACTGTCAGCCTTCACCATAGACGTGCACATAGGCATTGTTCAGGACTCAGAGAAGTTAAGAGAGCAGATCCAATGGGAGATTGAGTTGCTGTAGGATCCATGTGTGCCAGATGAGCCAACAGCTCAGTAACAACATGTGTGAGTTACAACAGCACCTGGTGTTCTACATCAACATTCAGAGTGTAATGGCTACGGCTTCACTTTAGCTCTCTAAATCTCACTTCAGTTTCTCTTGTGACCAAAAGTGAGTTAAAACCACACAAAAGGGGGTTCTATGAAACATATCTAGCTTTGCTATGTCAACACAGGAATGTTAAATTCTCTAATTATATTTATAGATTTGCATAATTTTTCTCTTTAGTTCTGCCACGTTTTGCTTCCTGTATTCAGTAGCTTTGTTGTTTGGTACATACATATTTAAGAGATTTATGTTTTAATGACTTAGTCATTTCATTTTTGTGGAATATTGTTCTTCAAATTTGTTAATACACTTTACCTTAAAGCCTACTTTCTCTGATATTGATATAGCCACAGCAACTTTCTTATGGTTGGTGTTTGTGTGTTATACCTTTCTATCCTTTTATTTTCAACTTGTCTCCTTAATTTTAAAGTATGTCTTTTTAAAACAGAATATAGTTCCATCTTGTATTTTTGCCCATTCTGACATTTCTACTTTCTAATTTGGGTTTAAGTTTATTTGCAATTAGTGCTATATTAATATTGGGTTTAATTCTACAATCTTGTAGTTTTCTATTTTCCTTTTATGCCTTTTTTCTTCTTTGTCTCCTTCTCTGTCTCTTTTCTTAAATTGAGTATTTTTAGTATTCTATGTTACCTCTGCATTTGCTTTTTAGTTATGCTTCTTTATGTTAATTTTGGTGATTATTTTAAAGATAACAATATGTATCTTTAATTTATTACTGCTTATTTTCAAAAAATGTTCTAATACTTCACAAACTCTGTAAAAACCTTACAATGATTTCCACCCTCTGCCTTTTTTGCTTTTGTTATTTATTTTATTTCTACACAGACTATAAACTCTACAATAAAGTGTTGTTATTTTATTTTTAATAATCAATAGTCTTTTAAAGAGATTTAAAGATGTATATATGAATATATATATATATATATATCTTTTTTTTTTTTTTTGCTTCTGGTGGGATTAGATGCATATATATTTTTAGAAGTTTTATATATGTTCCAACATATTTACTCTTTGGTGTTTCTCACTCCTTGTAGAACTGGATTTCTATCTGGTATCATTGCCTTTTAACTTAAGAAACATCATTTTTTGTAATCCAAGTATGTTGGGGATTTTTTCTTTCATTCGACTTTTATGAGTCAAAGAAGTATTTATTTCACTTCTGTTTTTGATGGATAGTTTTTTTGGTTATAGGTTGCTAACTTGACAGTGCTTTTTCTTTTAGCACTTAAAAATGTTGTACCACTGTCTTCTGGATTCCGTTATTTTGGATGAGAAGTTAGCTATAATTCTTATTATTGTTCCTTTGTATGTAATTTGTCTTTTTTCTCTTGTTGCTTTTAAGGATTTCTGCTTATCTCTGTTTTTCAGCTGTTTGATTACAATGTGATTTTGTGTGGTTTTATTTAAATTATTCTGCTTGAGTTTCCTGAACTTTGTAGAACTGAGCGTTGATATATTTTATCAGTCTTGAAAGATTCTCAGCCATTTTCTCTTTAAATATTTTTCTGCTCTCCTTTCTCTTCCTTTTCCTTCTAAGACTCCAATTATTTCTAAGTTAAACTATTTGATATTATTACACAACTCTTGGATGTGGTGTTCCATTTTTTTCACTATTTTTTCCTCTTTGTAATTCATTTTTAATAATTAGTTTCAGTTTATTAATTATTTCCTTCTGATATGTTCAATCATACCAGATATATTTCAATGGGCTTATCAGCACCATCAAACATCTTCACATGATGAAGCTTTGGCTCACTTCTGGGTATTTGCCTGGCCCTTCAAATAGTTACAGGTTTATTCCTAGCTATACATTATATATCAGATACTTTAACTGTCTTTTCATCAGTCACACAAATCTGCTGAGATGTAAATTATAGCTGAGTCATCTGCTACCTACACTCTAATGGGGCTTTTAATTTCCAGCATTTTCATTAACCTCTAAAAATATAGTTTCCATCTCCACGTTGAAATTCCCCATCTGTACATACATGTTGTTCATCATTTACATTAGCTCCTTTAATATAACTTTTTTATTATAGGTATTTTAAAATCCCTGTTTTATTATAACCTCTAGACTATATCTGAGTCTGATTTTATTGGATGTTTCCTCTTCTGTATTAGTTATGTTGGCTGCTATAACAAGATACTACAGATTGGGTGGCTTACACAACAGTCATTAATTTTCTCACAGTTCTGGAGGCTGGAAGTCTAAGATCAAGGTACCAGCAGGGTTGGGTATTGGTGAAGCATCTCTTCCTGGCTTGCAGATGGCCACCTTCTTGCTGTGCC
Source organism: Macaca mulatta (assembly GCF_049350105.2). Taxonomy (NCBI): domain Eukaryota; kingdom Metazoa; phylum Chordata; class Mammalia; order Primates; family Cercopithecidae; genus Macaca; species Macaca mulatta. The sequence goes on along the minus strand of NC_133407.1, from coordinate 181,584,510 downwards.
CTCACATGGCACTTTTTTGGCGCAAGTGCAGGGAGAGAGAGGAAGAAAGAGAGAGGGAGAAAGAGAAGGGTCTCTGGTATCTCTTCCTCTTCTTAGAGGGACACAAATTCTATCAGATTAGGGCCCCATTGTCATGACCTCATTTTATCTTAATTACATTCTTAAAAATCCTATCTTCAAGTATAGTCACACTGATGGTTAGGGCCTCAACATATGAGTTTTGGGAGACATAGTTAAGTCCATAACACTCTCCCAAGGAGAGGTCACATTACCTTGCTTCTTTGTGTGTCTCATAATTTTTATTAAATACTGGACTCTGTATGTGTAAAAGAACAGTAAATCTCGAAGTTCATAATATTTTTGCCCATAAAATGCATATCTCTTCTTTAGTTTCATTAGGGGACTGAGTTAATCTAGTTTGTAGTTGAGCTGGGTATGGACTTAGTGGTTGTGTTAGTTATATTCAGTTTACTTCTGGCTTCAAATTAATTGAAGATGGTATAAGACTCTTCCCTCTAGCAGACTTGGGTTCTAAATGCCTGGATATGTCCTTGCCCTAAGCATTCAGCAGGCCCCACATGCCTGTGCCTCAGGGAGTCTCTCTCAGGTATCCTGTTTTCCTCAACCACAGTTGGCTGCTGCCTTTGTACTCAGTGTAAGGCTCAGAGTGCCCAGAGTGTCTCTCCCAGTTCTTCGGCCCTGGCATCAGACTCCATCAGACCCCTCATAACTGAACCTTCAAGGGGGTCTCTCTCAGCTCTCCTCACCTTCCTCAGCTATAGACTGCTACCTCCTTGTACTCAGTGTAGGGTTTAGAGTTTCTGGAATGTTTCCTTCAGTCCTTCTATTCTGTCCTCAGACTTCAGTGGGCCTCACATGCTTGCATCTCATGGGGGTCTCTGTCACCTCTTTTGCTCCTATTCCAGCTACAGATGACCACTTCTTCATACTTACTTAGGGCCTAGGGTACCTGGAGGATTTCTCTTAGATTTTTCATTCTTTCTTCAGATACCAGTGGGTCCTTTATGCCTGGGTCCCAGGGGATTTTCTCTCAGAAACTGTGGTCTGTCCCCAGTCTTCTTGTAAGCACATGGTGAAGGCCTATGGGTAAAAGCTGGGAGGTGGGTGTAGACTCTGTTTTTGAGAAGCTTAGGGATGCTGAACCATCAGGCTTAAAAGCTTATTAAAAGTTCAGCTGTTTTTGTTGTTGTGTTTTACCCATGTCAATGGCAGCTTCTTGCTTCTCCTTCTGCTCAAGCAAGGAAAAGAGAAGCCACAGGTGTTTTTCTTTTCTTTTTTCTCCTAGGAGAGTGAGATAAAGCAAATTGTCCAATCAGGTTCTGAAGAATCGGAGACAGTAACCACTGTTGAGTTTTACTTCTAATTTTAAGTATGCAAGTCAGGTAATAAAGAGCCTCAGACAAAGCAGCAACAGATCAGAGATGCTGAGAGTGGCTCTCAGATCCTCTCTACATCAGAGATGTGTGCTTGGTTCACAGTAGACAGGATCTCTAAGTAAAATATTGGGTTATGATCTCACATAGCAAATGTTTAATAATGGTACATCTCCGTTTTATACTGTGGTTTATGTGCCATTTTCTAAGGAGCTATGACTCCTAAATCCATATATTATGGGTCAGTAATAATCCTTAACTAGTGATAAGAATATTCTTACGTCAAGAATAGTCCACAGAGAAGGACCCTTCTCCTATAAAATATAATTAGCTGATTCATTTGGAATTATAGTTACTTTGTCAACAAGGATTAGACTAGGTTACCCACCTTCTTTAATGTTTTCTATTATAGCAGCACCTCCCTGGTAAAGGAAGTAAATGAATCACAGTTCAACTGCTTTAATTTCCAGAGGGGCTTATTCTGGAGTCCTTAGTTCATGGTGGTGATGGTGGTGGTTCTTCCTTTTCATTCTCAGCGGTTTGATGGCTTAAAAAATACTATCATTTGTGTTAAAGCAAACTAAATATTGCCTGAGATGGACTCCGTACTTCTATATTTGAGTCCTTGTGGATGAACTGTAACCTAGCTTGATAGTCAGACAAGATTGAAACCCTAACTTAGGAGTATGCGCCTGTAAAAATAACTGAGTCTTGGCCAATCTCAGTGGCCAGACTTCAGCCACTCACAGACTGCTAAGTGTTCAAACTGTGTTCAAATAAGGGAAATGCCAACTGTAACCTATCCAGCTGTTTCTGTACCTCACTGCAGACTTCTGTACATCATTTCCCTTTTTTTTGTCTAAGAATCTTCTTCTATCACATGGCTGGACTGGAATCTCTGTGAATCTGCTGTGATTCTGGGGGCTGCCCGACTTGCGAATCATTCATTGCTCAATTAAACTCCCTTAAATTTAATTTGGTTGAAGTTTTTCTTTTATCATTTGTAAGTTATCCATTTCTTATTGTTAGAGTGAGAGTGACATCACACATTTTTAGCTGAAGTGATGCTTTAATATGGCATTTGATGTCATTCAATTTGGAGAAAATTTCCTATATTACTTATTTTATAATATTTTGTTTTCTTCTTCTAGATTCCTTTTTATTGGATATTAAATTTTTTAGACTAATTCTCTAATTTTCTTATATTTTCTTTTTTATCGTTCATCTCTTTTTCTTTTTGTTCCTTCAAGAGCTTCTTGACTTGTTCAATTATTCTACTGAATTTATGTCAATTTAAAATGTATAATTTCGAAGAGTTCTTTCTTGTTTCCTGACTGTTCCTTTTATAGCATACTTTTCATATATCATGAGTTTATTTCTTTTATATCTCTCTGAGAAATTAATATGCTTATTCTAAAATCTTTTTCTGCCCTCTGTCTGACCTGTCTTACCTATGTTTCTTTCTTTTCTGCTTGTTTTAGTTTCTTTCACAATGAAAGTTTTGCTTAAGTGTCTGATGATCCTTGCTTCCCACTCATATTTAAGAGTCAAGCAATAAAAAGCTCATTGGAATATTTTCCACTGGATAAGGGAACTCTGGTGACTCCCTCTGAAGGGTAATCAGGTATGAACAGCTTTTCTTTTGGGAGATTCCAAGATCCAGTGTCTGTAAGATGCTCTTCTAAGTGGTCAGTCTCTCTAGAGAAGAATTATCAACGCTTTGGTCTGAGAAGTGAGACCTGGCTCCTGGCATTAGGGTGAAATGGGAGCCAGTTACCCCCACTGTTTACTACGTGTATTTTTGTTAGCTCTTGATCTTCTTATCTTCTGTGTTATAAGTCTAGATCTCTCAGGTTAAATTTTTCACCAAAAACTCCTCAACTCTGTGAGACGAAGAGGAAGTAATTGCCTAGATTCTTCAGTTTAATAAAAGAATATGGCATTTAAATGATCTATTACTTTAAACGAATTCTTTCGTTCATCCCAGAGCTTTATGTTTCTATTTTTTATGTCCGCTACCTCTGTGTCTCTTTGCTCAACTCAGTAGAGGAAGATGAAATCTAAGTATCTTTAGCATATGCTAAGTTAGTTACTGCATCTTTATCCTCTTTCCATCTTTTACAGCTCCATTGATATCAGGGATGATGTCCCTTCCTTGTTCTTTTTTATTGTCCTATGGAACTATAGTATTTATGTTCTGTACCTTACTGATGCTAGTTTTCTTTTAAGAACTTGAAATAGCATGACTGACACTATCTTCATTAGAACAGAATGAAATACAATATCGTTTTTTCCCTGTTTTGATTCATTTGGTTCAGAGATCACCATGTAACTTCAAGTTCTGGCAATGTGGTACCTTGGAGAAAATCTAATATTGGCAATTGTAGGTTACTATAGACATTTGTGTCTCAGTGGGCAGTGAGCTGGGTATCAGTGGCCAAAAGCTTATTACTTGGGAACTCTGGAAGAGCAATCATTAGTTTGGCATGACCCAAACTAGGCATACCCATTGTGATCTTTTCCCAAATACAGGGTTCTCACTATGGGCTCAGAGGAGGAAGAGGCAGGATTTCCAGTTCTTAGCACCACAGTGCTCTAGAAATTATCTAGGAGTGTGTGTGCCAAGGTCAAATTAATCTTACTCCAGTAATTCCTAGATTTTTGCTGGCTCTGTTTCTCAAAGAATCATCTTGTCCCATCTGAACCATCCAATAGGATCCAGATGGCATTCCCTTACCCTCTTTCTGTATAATTACCCTATTATACACCTCCCTTTCAATAGTCATTAAAGCCAATGAAGTTGTTTTTCAAAGATTCTTCATCAGTTCTTTTAAGGAGAAAGAGGATATTGAATATGGAACTTGCCATTGCTACATTGCTACTACATTTGATTTTCTGCTTGATAGCTATGTCAGCTCTTTGGGCAGCCTCATCTGCTGCCTTTTAAAAATATAACTATTATATAAAAGAAAGTATGATATCAATAGAAAACAACATTTAAGAGGAAATGAAGAGAGAGAGAGGAAGTTGATGAGCATCAAAAGAATGGTGTCAGCAGTTTCATTTGAGAGTAGCATAATTAATGTCTTAAGCACTTGAGATCACAAAGAATCCAAAAGAGAAAAATCCCTTATCCATTTTTCTTCCTCTTCCTCGGATGGACACAAAATAATTCAGGAAGATTACTTCATAGTTTCTGGGTTAGGTTAGGATATAGGGGAAGAAATTTCAGTTATCATTTACTGTAACTGTGTTCAGGAAAAAAAATTCTTAACAGCGTTGCTGTCTCCAAAACTGCTAGAATTTCTAGGTTAAATGAGGCCTAAATATTTCAGGGCATTTTACCAGTGACAAATTGAAGAATATACCTATAGGTAAAACAATTCTGGTATTTTCTTTCAGAGAGGAGATAGTAACTAAATATCTGAATCACAAAGATCTGTTACTGTTTCTATGGGGAGAAAGTTTTTTTGATGTACTTTTGTTAAAGTAAAAATAAAAGTACCTAGCTTCCTTCTCTTTTATAAAACAATATATTTAACTGACAAATCCAACAAGCAACTAAAGCAAAACCAAACATAGATGAATCATAAAATGTATTTAGATTGTACTCCAAATAAAATTTCAGGTCATCTCCATAAGAGTTTAGTCTGGTAATTTTACTGACATGCGCAACTCCAGGGGTCAGAAGCATAGCTATTCATTTTGGAATCATCAGGGTCTTGCACAATGTTTAGAATGCAGTAGGTGTTAATGAATGTTTGAATAAATAAATGGATAAATAAACTGGAAACAAAAATACCTGGAACAGACCATTATAAAATAGTGTGGTTCCCCACAGCGACAGTAGGAAAACTCTCATAGTCCTCATGGCCAAGTGAGAGCCTGATCATGCTGATGATCAGGTCCCAGGGTTCATTGTTTCCTGGCAGTTGCCACTAGCTCCATCCACCAATGGGCCAGAGAGCACATGATCTCTCCCCAAGCTTGCCCTTCAAGTTTTATCCTTCGGTATCCCTGACATGAACCCTTTCCTTTGGTCAAACTGTTCTACTCATTGTTTTTGGAACACCTTAACTCGCCTTCCTCTCTATGCCTCTGTTTACATTGAACTTAGAATGTATTGCTTTGCATTTCTGCTTATAACATTCTACCTATGTTAAACACCAAAATTCTTCTAGAAGATCTCTCACCACTAGTCATCCTTATTTTAAGTAAGACTGTCTTAGATCACTTGTTATCTCTTCTACCACATAGCATTGATTATGGGAGCCCTTGTACTGTAGTGATTTTAGACACTATGGAACCCATCTCGCATATCATTTTTCCCCCTCAGAAGCATTTAAATTTGATGAATTAACTGATTGATAAATTCAGCATCAAGTATTTATTGATTATTTTTACCATGTAACATGCAGGTATCATGAAGAATGCAAAGGTAATTTGAATAATAAGATTATAGTGTACCAAGGGAGATAGGACATATAAAAGTAGCTACAGTACAAAGTAAATAGTTAAAAAAAATAATGACCCATATAAAACGTTACAGGGTTAAGAGTGCTGATTCCAGGTTTGGGGATAACAGGAAAGCTTAATTAAGGAGGTGTTATTTTTGCTCGTTTCCAATGAAGAACAAGATAAAGACATGGAGAAGAGCATTCCAGGAAAAAGAAATGCTTAAACCAACTGTGGGTCTGGAGTAGGGAAGTGCTAGAATTTTTGGGAACAGAGAGCGAGAGAGTGGTTCAATTTGGTTTAGGTCTTGGATATTTGATTGGGTATTTAGGAAATAAAGGTAGAAAAATAGTCTGGGATATATTATACAATAAGAAGTTGTGACTTTTTTCTGCAGTCAAAGGCATTTGAGAAGGAAGTTATGAAGTTGTGTTTGATCAGAGCTATGTCTCCCGATTAGATTAGCATAAGTGAGAATATGCTTTAAAGAAAGAGAGGTATCAAAGGAGGAGTGGATTGCTCCAGTCTATACAGAAGTAATGAGAACAGGATAGTGGGAGTGGGAATTAAGAGGAGAGGACAGTTTTAAATAGAAAATCCAGATCTGATCAGCTGAACTGGGCATCAGAGTGAGACTTTAATCCTGAGTGACTGTGTATGATTTGTCATAAAATAAACTGCAGAATTCAGAATAAAATACATTTGTAAGGCCAAGTCTTACATTCAGTCATTGAGAGAGTGAGGGTGAAGCATTATAGGGAAACCTAGGTGGACATATCTCCCATAGCAATAAAAAATGTAGCAGAGACTGGAGGGCTGGAGATAGAGGGATTGGGAACCATATTTCTAAAAGTCATAGTTAAATCTTGATATTGAATGAGAATGTCAAGGGAGGGAGTATAAACAAGAATAGGGAAGGGCTCCAAAGTCTTTTCCCTGAGGAAAGCCTGAACTTAGGGGGTTGGGAGCAGCAAGGGAAGCCTGGTAAGTAGGCGGTGATCAGGTTGTAGATGTAGGAGGAATACCAAGAGTGTTGTGTTATAAATGTCAACGGAAGAGGAGATTTTCAAGAAAGGGCCATCTGTTACATTAAATGTTGCAGAGCTGTAAAGGTGAAAGGAAATTTGGCTTGTTACTACATAATCAGATAATGACTTCTGATAGTCTAGCTTCAGTAAATTAGTAGAAGGCAAACACCAGATTACAAGGATTTAAGAATGAGTCGGGTAATAAAGGAGTGGAGGCAGCAAAGTGTTTGGAAAACTTTGGTGGTAAGGGGAGACTCAGTAAGGTGGTGGTAAGGGTAAAGAGACTCAGGACAACATTTCAAGAAAGGAGGAAGATCCCTTCACCTTTTTGTGTGTGTTTTGTTTTGAGAATGAAGAGACTATTGACAGGCTTAGCTGAAGGTGAAGATGCAAGAGACAAGAGTCAGCTGAAGACTGATTTTCAGAGGGCTCCCTCATAAAGATTTCTACGGCTGTCTACACCGGAACACACAAAAAATAATCGTCACAGCAAGTCTTTTTCTTTTACATGATCAAACAAAACACTTAATAGTAGTATTTTGAGATCTTATTTGTAAACAGATAAATTAGAAGATGAAAGAACTCACCATATTAAGGATTACAAAAGAATTGTTCGGATAAAGGTTAATTTCTCAAGGGTTTCTTTGCAAAATCACTAAATGCTTAATAGTGTGAAAAACTAAAAACTATAGTATTCCAATCCAATGCTGATAAAATATCACCAGAAATTAAGATAAAACAAACGGAAACTACAGAGCTAAAAAGGGACATTTATATTTTGATTTAAAGTTCACATTTAAAAAATGAATTTTTTATTCATATTTACCACTTTACCAAATTTTTAATTCATATTTATTCACTTTACCAAAAAGAAAGCTAAATCACCCCTCTGTTCTATTTAATATAAAATACCAGGGACCCTGAATGTGACCAGCTACTCATTTTGTGCCTTCTGGGAAAGCCCCACCAGAAAAGTCATTTGAATCACCTGACTGGGCTAGAAGGCAGCATGAAGATGAATCATCACTGTAGAATGTTCTGAATGCATGCTGTCTTCAAGAAAATTAATTATGCATCTGTAGTATACATTTTACTGTATAATGCTATATGAAAAATGTTGTATAAGATAAAAAAACCCCTTAAGTTCTATAACCATTTTTAGCACAATAAAGGTGATATAACACCTATTTAGAGAGAGCACTCTGGGGTTTCAATTATTGTACACACTGCTGTAGGTGCTTTCAGGGCTTAGTAACTACATAGGGCTAAAGTATTAGACAGGTGCAAGAAAATTCTTAGAATGAAAGTAGAAGGTATTTTCATATATTTGAACTCTGAAGAGTTGCAGAGGGACCCATTCAAGTATTCATTTCAGTTTTGACCAGCACTTGCATTTGAGGAAACTATCCAGAGCGGGAAAAATAACCACTCAAAAGGAATAGATGGAATAATGCACGACATTCACACAGGGCCAGGATTAGTATCTGATCCCACTAGCCAGACTGGAAAATGTTATAATTTACAGGATGTTGGGTAGACTAATTAAAGGTTCTTGCCTTTACAGTGAACAATAATTAGCCCTAAATGAAACATAGCTCTGCTCCTGCCTAACAAATTTTAAAAGCAAGACCTAAAAGGATCGAACTGTTTTGAAGTATTTTAATTACATCTGAGAACAAAGCTCAAGAATCTTTTTGCAATTAAAAAATATTCTGCATTCAACAGGTAAAATCACAACATCTGACATCCCACCAAAAGTTATCAGGTATGCAAAGAAGTAGGAACAGATGATCTGTAATGAAAAGAAAAATCAATCAACTGAAACCAATCCAGAACTGGTATAGATGTGAGAATTAACATACAAGTCATTTAAACAGTTATTATAACTATGTTGTATGCTCAATAAGATAAGTAGGGACATGGAAGACATAAAAAGACCCAAATCAACTTATAGAGATGAAAACTGGCCAGGTGCCGTGGCTCATGCCTGTAATATCGTGCTTTGGGAGGTTGAGGCAGGAGGATCCCTTGAGCTCAGGAGTTTGAGGCAGTGGAGAGCAATGATTGTGCCATGGCACTCCAGCCGGGGTGACAAAGCAAGATTCCATCCCTAAAACAAAAACCAATGCAGATGAAAATTACGATGTCTGAGATGACAAATACACTGGATGGGATTAATGGCAAATTGGACATTGCAGAAAAAATAATGAACTTGAAGACAAAGCAATAGAAATAATTCAAAAGTAAACAGAGAAAAAGGAACAAAAAAATAAATAGTATAATCAGTGAGCTGTGGAACAACTTCATGTAGCTTAATATAGCTGCAACTGTAGTTCCTTAAAAAATGCAGAAAAGTATTTTAAAAATGATTGCTGCAAGCTTCTCAAATTTAGTGAATTATAAACCCACTGATCCAAGAAGTACAATGAAACGCCAAACCAAGCAATTCGAAGAAAACTGCACAAAGCATATTATTATTAAATTGTTTAAAAATATTGATAAAGAGAAAGTCTTACAGGCATGAAGAGAAAGAAGACACATTATGTACAGAGGAACAAATAGAAAGATAAGAGGAGACTTTTCACCAGAAACAATGCAAGTGAGAAGACAGTGACCCAACATTTTCAAGTACCAAAAGGAAAAACTGTCACACAGAATTACATACCCAGTGAAAATATCCTTGAGAAACAGGATAAAATAAGGCCATTTTTAGACATACAAAAGTCTGAATAATTCATCATTAGCAGAGTCATGCTACAAGAAATGTGAAAGGAAAAAGACATCAGATAGAAATATTGATCTACACAAGATATGAAGAACATAAAATGGTAACTACATGAGTAAATACATAAGATATTTTTCTTATTATTTAAATATTTTAAAAGAAAATTAAATATTAAAAGAAAACAATGACAATGTAATGTATGGTTTGTATTAAACATATGGTGGTAGGCAAAATTCTAAAATTGTTACCCAAGATTCCATGCCCTAATCGCCAGAACCATTGAATCTGATGATAATATCATTCCTGTGATTATGTTATATTCTACAGCACAGCCAAGTTTAAGATAGGGAGATTATCCAGGTGGACCTGACTAACCATAGGAATCCTTTTAAACAGAGTTTTCTCCATTTGTTAGCAGAAGGGGAAGGCAGAGGTACTGAATGCACAAGAAAGATTGGGTGCATTGATCTGTTTGTAGATAAAAGGGTTCAAGTGCAAGGACCAGAGAGTGGCTGCAATGACCTGAAAGTAACCCCTGGTTAACAGTTGACTAGTAAATGGGAACTTGAGTTCTAAAACCATAGGGAACTATAGTCTGTTAATAACAGAAATGAGCTTGCAGCAAGACCCACAATCGAGATGAGAATACAGCTGGCTAATACATTGATTTTAACATTGTGAGAACCTGAGCAGAAAATTCAGTGAGGTAATTCCAGACTTACAGAAGTCTGAGATAGTAAATGGGTGTTATATTAAGCCTCTAAGTTTATGGTAATTTATTATGCAGAAAACCAATGAGAAAACTGACATAAATCGACAAGTAAATGGACATATGTAGAAGTAAAATGTATGACAAAAATAACACAGAGGCTGAAATGGGCAAAATGAAAGTACACTGTTGAAGCAATCTTATGATATGTGTAAGTTGTATACTATCACTTGAAGGTAATCTGTGATGTTAAAGATGTACACTATAAGCTTTAAATTATTATTGTTAATATTGCCAATAAAGGAGACAAGATGGAATCATAAAAGTATTCAGTTAATTCAGAATAAGGTGGAAAATAAACAAAAGAACATAGATCATACGTGAAAAATAGAAAAAAGTATCAAGATAATAAGTTTAATTCTAATCATATCAATAGTTAACACTAGTTGTAAATGGACTAAACACCCAAATTAAAAGGCAGATATTTTCACATTGTGTAATATGTATATGTTGGCTAAGAGAAATGCCCCTTAAATATAAAGGCACAAGAAGGTTAAAAATAAAAGGATAGAAAAAAATATATTGACAATAGTCAAAAGGAAGCTGAAGTGGCTATATTAATAACAGACAAAGTAGATTTCAGAATTTATCCTGAGATAAAGTAAGGTTACTTTATAATAATAAGGATGTCCATTTACCAGAAGAAAAGAACATTCCTGAATGTTCATACCATCAATAACAGAGCATCAAAATACTGGAAACAAAAAATGATAGAACTGCAAGAAGAAATAGACATAACCAAAATTATAATCAGGTATTTCAGGATCATTCCCTCCACAATTGATAGGACAAGGAGACAGAAAATCAGTAAAAACACAAGAAACTTAGACAAAACAATCAACCAAATGACTTAATTCATATTAAGAAGTATTTATGCAGCACTTCACCCGAAAAACAGCATAAACATTTACTTTCAAGTGTATATAGAACATTTACAAAGATCATATTCTGGGTCACAAAACATATCTCAATAAATTTAAAAAGAATTAAAGTTTTACTAAGTCTGTTTTCTGGCCACAATGAAATTAAATTAGAAATCAATAACAGAATGATTTTCTGGCAAATCCTCAAATATTTGTAAACTAAGTAAGACACTTCTAAATTGCCCATTGGGTCAAAGAAATGATCACAAGGGATCATGCTTGATGAGAAAGTAGGGAAAAATATTTAAAAAGTGAGATAAAGAGGGAAATTAGAAAGTACTATGAACTGAATGAAAATGAAATTACAACATATGAAATCGGTGGGATGCTGACAAATCAGAAATTATAAAAAATTTAATGCACTAAGAAAAGAAATTAAAAACATTCAGTTTGGAAATGAAACCATTTTTATTTATAGACAATACAATCTTCCATGCAGAGAGTCCAATGGAATCTACAAAAAGCTAAAAGAACTGAGTTAGCAAGATGGCAGGATACATTAGTATGCAAAAATCAGTTGTATTTGTACATACTAACAATGAACATGAGAAATTTAAAAAATCATTTAAAATAGCTTCAAAAATATGAAAATACTGCTGTATTTGATAAAAGGTGAGTAAGATCTGTTTACTGAAATCTAAAAAATATTACTGGGAAAAACTCAACAATGGAGAGATATACAATGTTCATATGTCAGAAGAATCAATGTTGCTATAAGGTCATTTCTCCCCAAATTGATCTAAAGATTTAATGCAATCCCAATCAAAGTTCTCACAGGCTTTTATATATGAATTACCAGCTAATTTTAAAATTCAAATAAAAAATGCAAAAGATCTAAAATAACCAGGACAGCTTTATAAATTACATACAGACATTATAAATTATAGTAACTAAGACAGTGTGACACTGGCATGGATGAATGAATGGACAAATGGACAAATGGATGAATATAATAAAGAGTCCAAAATTAGACATATTTAGAGATAACTGACTTTTTTTTTTTTTTTTTTTTTTACAAGGATGCCAAAGCCAATTCAGTGGAGAAAGGATGGACTTCTCAACAAATGGTGGTGGAACAGTTGGATGTTCATAAGGAAAACAAGAACTTTGATTTATATGTAAAACCTGATTCAAAATGGATTATAGATCTAAATGAAAGAACTAAAACTATAAAACTTTTAGAAAAAACATAAGAGAAAATCTTTTTTGACCCCAGATTAGACAAAATTTTAAAGATATGGCACACAAAGCTTAATTTATAAAAATAAATTTATAAATCAGACTTAATCAAAATTAAAAACCTCCCTTGAAAGACACTGTTAAGAAAACAAATTAACAAGCCACAGCCTGGCAGAAAATATTTGCAAATCATAGCTGATAATAGGCTTGTATCAAGAATATTTAAAGATCTCTAAAAATCCAACAATCGAAAAACACCCAAGGAAAATTGGAAAGAAGATTTCAACTGATGCTTCACCTAAGAAGATCTATAGAGAGCAAATAAGTATATGAAAAGATTTTCAACATCATTTGTTATTGAGAAATGCAAATTAAAGTAACTGACCATAACAAGTGTTGGTGAGGATATGGAGGAACTATAACTCTCTTATGCTGCTGATGGGTATATAAAATGATGTAACCTCTATGGAAGACAGTGGGATAAGCTGAATAGTGGTCCCTCAAAGAGGCTTATATCCTAATCCTTGGAGTCTGTGAATCTATTATCTTATGTGGTAAAAGGAACTTTGCAGATGTGATTAAATGAAAAATTTTGAAAATCCAAGAGAGTATCCTGAATTACTCAGGTGACATCAATGCAATCACAAGGGTCCTTAGAAGAGGGAGAGAGGAGAATCAGGGTCAGTGGCAGGAGACGTGAACACAGAAGTATGAGGTTAGAATGTCCTGAGGAATGGGCCATGATCCAAGGAATGCAGGCAGGTTGGAAGTTAAGGAGCAAAAGAATTCGCCCCTGAAGCCTCCAGAAGGAACATAGCCTGGGGGATACCTTGATTTTAGACTTTTGACCTCTGGAGCTATAAGAGACAAACTGGTGGTGTTTAAAGCTGCTCAGTTTGTGGCAATTTGTCACAGCAATATGAGGACTGGCAGATTCTTAAATTGTTAAATATACATCTACAAGTATCCTAGTCCCTCTACTTCCAGATACTTAAGTAAGAAAAATGAAAGCATATGCCTATTCAAAAACTTGTATATGAATGTTTGTAGCAGCTTCATTGGTGTAACTGCCAAAACCTGGAAACTAGCCAAATGTCACAGGTGAGTGGTTAAAGAAATCATGATATATTCATAAAATGGGACATTACCAAGAAATAAAAAAGAATGAATTATTGATAGACACAACAACGTGGATTACTCAGAATTATTACACTGATTAAAAAAGCTGGAGAAAAGAGTACAGTATCATTCCACTTTTTAAAATTCTAGAAAATGCAAACTGCAGTGACAGATCAGTATTTGCTTAGAAATGGGGAAGGGTAAGAGAACAGGAAAGAGTGGAAGGGAAGGATTACAGAAGGTCATGAGGATACATTTCGGGGGTGATGGATATGCTCATTGTCTTGATTGTACTGATGGTTTCATAGGAATATACATTATCAAAACTTATCAAATTGTGTACTTAAATATGTGAATTTATTGCATGTGAATTATACCTGAAACAAAAATAGTGACAAAGCATACATACCTTTACAACAAAGGTTGCTATGAAGCTTAAACGAGCTGTTATGCATATAACACTTGCTAAAATTACTGACACAGAATAAGCATTAAATAAAGTCCAGTTGTTACCACATCACACTTATTCCAAAATTGACCACATAGTTGGAAGTAAAGCACTTCTCAGCAAATGTAAAAGAACAGAAATTATAACAAACTGTCTCTCAGCCCACAGTGCAATCAAACTAGAACTCAGGATTAAGAAACTCACTCAAAACCGCTCAACTACATGGAAACTGAACAACCTGCTCCAGAATGATTACTGGGTACATAACAAAATGAAGGCAGAAATAAAGATGTTCTTTGAAACCAATGAGAACAAAGATACAACATACCAGAATCTCTGGGACACATTTAAAGCAGTGTGTAGAGGGAAATTTATAGCATTAAATACCCACAAGAGAAAGCAGGAAAGAGCTAAAATTGACATCCTAACATCACAATAAAAGAACTAGAGAAGCAAGAGCAAACACATTCAAAAGCTAGCAGAAGGCAAGAAGTAACTAAGATCAGAGCAGAACTGAAGGAGATAGAGACACAAAAAAACCCTTCAAAAAAGCAATGAATTCAGGAGCTGGTTTTTTGAAAAGATCAACAAAATTGATAGACCTCTAGCAAGACTAGTAAAGAAGAAAAGAGAGAAGAATCAAATAGATGCAATAAAAAATGATAAAGGGGATATCACCACCGACCCCACAGAAATACAAACTACCATCAGAGAATACTATAAACACCTCTACGAAAATAAACTAGAAAACCTAGAAGAAATGGATAAATTCCTGGACACATACACTCTCCCAAGACTAAACCATGAAGAATTTGAATCCCTGAATAGACCAATAGCAGGCTCTGAAATTGAGGCAATAATTAATAGCCTACCAACCAAAACAAGTCCAGGACCAGATGGATTCACAGCTGAATTCTACCAGAGGTATAAGGAGGAACTGGTACAATTCCTTCTGAAACTATTCCAATCAATAGAAAAAGAGGGAATCCTCCCTAACTCATTTTATGAGACCAACATCATCCTGATAACCAAAGCCTGGCAAAGACACAACAAAAAAAGAGAATTTTAGACCAATATCCCTGATGAACATCGATGCAAAAATCCTCAATAAAATACTGGCAAACCGAATCCAGGAGCACATCAAAAAGCTTATCCAGCATGATCAGGTGGGCTTCATCCCTGGGATGCAAGGCTGGTTCAACATACACAAATCAGCAATCATAATCCAGCATATAAACAGAACCAAAGACAAAAACCACATGATTATCTCAATAGATGCAGAAAAGGCCTATGACCAAATTCAACAGCCCTTCATGCTAAAAACTCTCAATAAATTCGGTATTGATGGAATGTATCTCAAAATAATAAGAGCTATTTATGACAAACTCACAGCCAATATCATACTGAATGGGCAAAAACTGGAAGTATTCCCTTTGAAAACTGGCACAAGACAGGGATGCCCTCTCTCACAACTCCTATTCAACATAACGTTGGAAGTTCTGGCCAGGGCAATCAGGCAAGAGAAAGAAATAAAGGGTATTCAATTAGGAAAAGAGGAAGTCAAATTGTCCCTGTTTGCAGATGACATGATTGTATATTTAGAAAACCCCATCGTCTCAGCCCAAAATCTCCTTAAGCTGATAAGCAATTTCAGCAAAGTCTCAGGATACAAAAATCAATGTGCAAAAATCACAAGCATTCTTATACACCAATAACACACAAACAGAGAGCAAAATAATGAGTGAACTCCCATTCACAATTACTTCAAAGAGAATAAAATACCTAGGAATCCAACTTACAAGGGATGTGAAGGACCTCTTCAGGGAGAACTACAAACCACTGCTCAGTGAAATAAAAGAGGACACAAACAAGTGGAAGAACATTCCATGCTCATGGATAGGAAGAATCAAGATCGTGAAAATGGCCATACTGCCCAAGGTCATTTATAGATTCAATGCCATCCTCATTAAGCTACCAATGACTTTCTTCACAGAATTGGAAAAAATGACTTTAAAGTTCATATGGAACCAAAAAAGAGCCCGCATTGCCAAGAGAATCCTAAGTCAAAAGAACAAAGCTGGAGGAATCACGCTACCTGACTTCAAACTATACTACAAGGCTACAGTAACCAAAATAGCATGGTACTGGTACCAAAACAGAGGTATAGACCAATGGAATGGAACAGAGCCCTCAGAAATAATACCACACATCTACAACCATCTGATCTTTGACAAACCTGACAAAAACAAGAAATGGGTAAAGGATTCCCTATTTTATAAATGGTGCTGGGAAAACTGGCTAGCCATATGAAGAAAGCAGAAACTGGATCCCTTCCTTACTCCTTATACAAAAATTAATTCAAGATGGATTAGAGACTTAAATATAAGACCTAAAACCATAAAAACCCTAGAAGAAAACCTAGGCAATACCATTCAGGACATAGGCATGGGCAAGGACTTCATGTCTAAAACACCAAAAGCAATGGCAACAAAAGCCAAAATTGACAAATGGGATCTAATTAAACTAAAGAGCTTCTGCACAGCAAAAGAAACTACCATCAGAATGAACAGGCAACCTACAGAATGGGAGAAAATTTTTGCTATGTACTCATCTGACAAAGGGCTAAAATCCAGAACCTACAAAGAACTCAAACAAATTTACAAGAAAAAAACAACCCCATCAAAAAGTGGGCAAAGGATATGAACAGACACTTCTTAAAAGAAGACATTTATGCAGCCAACAGACACATGAAAAAATGCTCATCATCACTCACCATCAGAGAAATGCAAATCAAAACCACAATGGGATACCATCTCACACTGGTTAGAATGGCAATCATTAAAAAGTCAGGAAACAATAGGTGCTGGAGAGGATGTGGAGAAATAGGAACACTTTTACACTGTTGGAGGGACTGTAAACTAGTTCAACCATTGTGGAAAACAGTGTGGCGATTCCTCGAGGATCTAGAACTAGAAATACCATTTGACCCAGCCATCCCATTACTGGGTATATATCCAAAGGATAGTAAATCATGCTGCTATAAAGACACATGCACACGTATGTTTATTGTGGCACTATTCACAATAGCAAAGACTTGGAACCAATCCAAATGTCCATCAATGACCGACTGGATTAAGAAAACATGGTACATATACACCATGGAATACTATGCCGCCATAAAAAACGATGAGTTTGTGTCCTTTGTAGGGACATGGATGCAGCGGGAAACCATCATTCTCAGCAAACTATTGCAAGAACAGAAAACCAAACACCGCATGTTCTCACTCATAGGTGGGAATTAAACAATGAGAACGCTTGGACACAGGAAGGGGAACATCACACCCTGGGGCCTGTTGTGGGGTGCGGGGAGGAGGGAGGGATAGCGTTAGGAGATATACCTAATGTAAATGATGAGTTAATGGGAGTGGCACACCAACATGGCACATGTATACATATGTAGAAAACCTGCATGTTGTGCACATGTACCCTAGAACTTAAAGTATAATAAAAATTTTAAAAAAAATTTCCAGCTGTTATTATTTTTTAGTTCAGAGGAGGAAGTGCTAGAGCAGTAATTGTGAATTACCAATAGTCTTTTGAAAGAAATGTCAAGTTGAATTTCCTCACAGTAGATATGGGAAAAAAATGAGGAAGAGATATCAAATTTAGAATTTTATTAAATATATTGCACAAAGATATGTTGCAATAAGAGTGTGGCTTGATAATACTCTTTCTATTTTAGGATGGGAGCTGTGAAATTCTTTCTTGTTCTTGGTACATAAAGTTTGCTTTTTAAGTGGCAAGGGTTCTATCATATTCTTCTTGGACACAGTAGCTGCTTAGCAAATCAGTCAGATTGAACAGAATTAATAGTCATCTCTGTCTTTCTAATCCAGGAACCTGAAATTCATGGCCCCATATGCTGTATAGTTAATTAACCTCAAAACAATTTTGGAGATTCCTTGCCTCAAGACACTTATTCTTCCCTGATGTAAAATATTTAGGTAATGATAGACATGAAACAGTGACTTATGCAAAGAACATACCTGGGGAACTCCAGAAACTGTAGGGGGAAGTGTCTGGGAGAGGTGAGGTTGGATTTGGCTGGGTTTGACAGGGTATTTTCATTTCCCATGGTTTCCACATGTTCTTTTCTGAGTGGAGTAGACTCTTCATCAACCAACAGATATTTGTATCTTCTTCTCTAGTTGTTGTCCTTGCTGGGGGTAGGAGTTGGGTACTGCTGTGTGGAATGACAATTATTTCTTCCACATTGTGCCTACCCTGAAATTTGTCTCTCACACGGTACTAAGTAACTCCATGCTGGTTGCATGATAGGCCATAGAAAGGTTTAACAGCCACACTTGGTTTCTCCTTCACAGCTAGTTTTATCACAGAACATTATCACTTGGAGAGCATATTACTTAATAAAATCCCAAAGCATAATTGTTTGTAACTGGTCAAGTTTACCATCTCAGTGAGGGTAGGACTGTAAATCTTTAGTGTTCTTCAGGATTGACTGAAAAACTTGCCCATCATGACATAGATCTTAGTCTGCGGTATAGATCTTAATTAAAAAAATGTTTCCTCATTATAAAGGCACTACATGAAGAAGATACTTTTTATATATAATTAATGTATGAAAGATGCTCATTCTCGTTAATAATCAAGGGAATGCAGATCAAAATCATAATGAGACACGACAAAGTTGACCAAAATTTTAATCAAGTGTTGGTGAGGATATGGAGTAAAAAGAACGTCAATCCACTGTAAGTGGGAGTATGAACTGATACAGCCACATTGAAAACAGTTGGGTATACCTGGTAAAACTGAACTCGTGTGTTCTCTATGACATAGCAACTTCACGGGACACTCTTCTTGCATGTGTGTACCAGGACATAACATATTACAAAAACCCTTACATGGGGAAGTCGATTGAAGTATGTTCATATAAGGAAATACTATAGAGCAGCAAAAATACATGAATGATAGCTACACGCATCAACATGAATACATCTCCAAAATATGAAGTTGAGGGAAAGAAGAAGGACATGGAAGAATACATAAGTAGATGCTAAATTCCATTTTGAATTTAACATGTTAAATGTGAAGTGCTTACTGAACATCCTTGTGGAAATATCCAGGTTACGGGTGGAAATGCGGATCTGAAGCTCAAGATTCAGGTAATAGATGTGGGCAGTATTTAATGAAGCAAGAACTGAAGCCATGAATGAGATAGCAAAGGAGATAGAGGTAAGGTGGGTGATGGTAACCACTCTAATGAACTTCTGAGTTTAGTGAGTGGAATGATGAAATAGAAAAGGAGAGGTTAGGTAGGAAAAAGACATTGTGGTGTCAGAGGCTGAGGGCAGAGTTAGGACCAGCTACATAATGTGCGGGGCCTAGCGCGAAACACAACTGTGAGGCTTGTTGAAAATTTATTGGGAATTTCAAAATGGAAACAGGAGAGGCTTAAACTAAACAAAGTTTTTCTAAGTCTGAGGCCCTTCACAGATTGCACATCTGTGAAGCTGTTTCTGGGAAGAATTTTGGGAAGCAGCAATCAGTGGGGTCAAATATGTCAGAGGGATTGAGAAAGAAGAATAAGGAAAAAAAAAAAAGTAAACCCTTAAATCCTTTTTGCCCCTCTGATTATGGATGTAATATTCATTACAGAAAAGGGATGTAATATTCATTACAGAAAATGTAGACAACATAAAAATGTATGAAAATATCTGTAATTTTATTCTCTTAACCAATAACCCTTAATCTTTACTGTCTAACTTTTACTGTTTCTGTGATTTTTTTCCCCACTCACTTTCTGAACAGACACACACCTGCATATCAACATTCTAATTGGCACTGTACTCTATTTATAATTTTGTTACATTTTAAAATTTAACAATGCATCGTAGGGATTTCCCCATGTCCTTAAATGTTCTTTGTGAAAATGATAATTAATTTAAAAAGCTAGATGACTAGTTGGTCATTGATGACTTTGGAGAGGCTGACTTTGTTGGTCAAATGCCACATAAGTGATGAATAAATGAAAGTTGAAGTAAGGGCATCAAGTATAGACACTTTCAAGAAGTTTGATACAGGAAAGGTGGTACCTCATGGAAGTTGAATGGTTAAGGAAACTTGGTATGAGTGTAGGAAGCTTGAATGTAATTGCAGGCTGAGAAGTAATGGCAGAGAGGAAGAGACGAATGTGATGACTGATGTAACACATTCTTGGAAGAGTTGGGAAAAGAGGGGGCAATGTAGTAGCAGGACAGAAATGCCCTCTTCTGAAAAGGAGTAGAGAATGGAATGCATGTGCTAAAAGTACAGAAAAGAAAAGATAATTAAAGTTGCATCATGTAGAACATTATTAGGAAACTGGAAGATGATGGAGAGGGTAGACTTTGAGGTTACTGATAACAATTTCCCACGGCAAAAGTGCTAGAGGCTTATCCAGAGATAAGTTCTAAAATTGCGAACAGCAGTGAGAGCCCTGCTGAGGCTACAGAAGATGATTTGGGAATGAAAATAAGTGACCTGGGTTCAAGATTTTCTTTGGTAATATTCAGCAGCGTATTCTGGGTACTAACGGGAATAATCTTCAAGTTGTTCACTGTCAGAACCAAGAGTGGGTAAGGAAGCATGTCAAGGAGGAAGTGAGGTAATGAAGAAAATCGAGGGATGAACAGGCTGAAGGCTATGACTTAGCAGCAATTACAGTAGATGTGAGAGAGGAAGGATATATTATGGTCAAAGAAGGAAAATTTACAGTTAAAAATCTCATAAGGAAGCAATTCTGCAGTGTCAGATGCAAGGACAAATCTTGGATAGGTACATAAGTGGAGGGTGCAGAGGTGGTGTAAGAAGGTTGAGCTGGAGCATGAAGGGCCATCTGTATGGATATTGAGATTAACAAGATGTTGCCATGGAATGAGTTGGGACATTTAAAGTCAAAGGCAAAACTATCAAAGAAGGCACTGAAGGGTCCAGACATGGGTTGAAAACAGCAACAAGGAGGGAGCAAGGGCCCAGGGAAGGATGTTTCAAAAGGCCAGGCATTGCTGAGAGCTCACGGTAGAATGGTGGTATGGAAGTGGCTGGGAAGAGATAAGAGTATATTGCCTCCTAAGTAATGATAATTCTTAGGAGTGGCAGGAGTGGACAACACTGGGGAATTTTGACCTACTGTCAGGTCAAGGTGAGGGGAAGAATAATCCAAGAGGAGCTTGAGGATGTAGGTAAGCTTGTTCACAGTCAGTTGGATTCTACAGGCCACAATGTTGGGTTTTGGCCTACATATCTGGTGTCTACTGGGAGTCCGTGTCCCCATATCTATCTCTGACCTCTGGTTTACAGCTCCCCTGCTATATCACCATTAAATACCCTCTTCAATTAATATTCTTGAAGTCTTCAAAGTCTCCCGATTTTTACAGCACTCCTGTTAGTTTGAGGAGTGATAAGACAGATTCTACAGAGACTGCCAGACATGTTAAATGGGTTGGCCAGAATAACAGAGTAAGTCACTGTTGAATCCAGAAGATGAAAAGATAGTAACAGGGGACAACAGCAATAACAATGAGGAACTCAAAACAAGTGTCTGGTTGGTGAAGAGCGTAGATGAGTCCAGCACTCTCATGTTTTGTCTTTGCTTTTCCCTTTAATGTATCTGTGCAGTACAGGCAAGAGTCAAACTGAAAACAAGGTTTTCTTAAGCACTTTGTGGAGTGTGGCTACTGTCTTTGGTGTTCATGAGAAATCAGAACTTTCAATAATAGCAACTGAAAGCCAGACATACCAAAGTAAGGAAAATGAAATTTTTGAATAGTTGTTAATGTTTACATTGGCTTTACCTTTAAGCACATACGTTACCCATCAATGTTTGAATTGTAGGCTGTCACTCCTTATATATGTATGTCGTTTGTTCTCTTATTCCAGGGCGCTTTGAGCACGTTCTATAAAATTTTTTCCAGCAATTCTATGCAGCCTAGGAACAAGGATGGAGAAATTAGATGCAGAAATGTAATAAGCCTTGAAGATTAGTAAAGGCACTACCCCTTTCTATTTAAAAGAAGCTTAGATTGCTGGTTTGAGTAATTTTTAAAGTATGACACTTTAAACTCCATACATTTTTATTAGGTTGTAAAGTCTACTTTATGTCACCAGATACAATGTCTTGAAACATGGAACCACTAAAAGATTATGTGGTGTATGAAGCACCAACAAACTGTGGGATTCACAGGTACATGTGATTTGGCATAGGTGCTATAACAAGATAAAGTTATTTGATAGCTTTCCCGGTGAAATAATAAACAATGAACACTATCCCTCCATACACCAAATAAAAGTCTAACTGATTAATGCATTTCATATATATTTTTTACAGGGCAGACAAATAGGATTTATATAATTTTGTCAATAAAAGGCAGATTTAAGCCAGTTATCAGTCTTCAAGTGTTTGTGATGGATTATTATGTGATAGACATTGAGATGGAAAAGAATCTATTCTTGTTTCTAGAGGAACTCTAACTAGAGGGACAGTGCACACAGACACACACACCAATCAAAAATTGACTTGAGAGAGGAAAAGTGATTCATTAGAGACCCTCTACAAGAGGATCTATTTACTCACTGGGTTCTAAGAAACTGGAGCAATTGAATCTTTCAGAGATTTCTGTTGCATTTTGATTGTCTATCTAAGAGGCCTAGTTTTACTGAATTTATTTTCTTATATTATTATTATTATTATTTTTAAAGTTGACCATTTTTACCTTCATTTATAAATGACACTTGTTATGGTAAGAAATTATGAAGTCAAAGATTCTGAGAGCAAACAGACTCTGGAGGCCACATAGTTCTAGAGATGAGGGCATTGAATCAGAGAGGTGATGGGTCTGGGCCAAGGCCTGATAGCTCTGCTAGTTGACAGTAGAGGCAGAACTTCTGTAGGGATCCTTAGCAGTACTGAAGGTGTTGGTCACTAGGCTGTACCTAGTGGAGGGATGTAGGGAGTTGTGCTTCTGCAGCTGCAGAAGAAAGGGTGGGGAAAAAGGGAAATTAAACCCTATCCTTCAGTTAACTAGAGAAGGGAAACTAGAAATTGATGAGAAGAGCAAGAATCAAAAAGATGCTAAGAGAGCCTGAATCTCTAGATCCTTATTTGGTCATAATTCCAAAGAAAGGACTTAAATGTATTGAATTTGAGAGAGTTATTAAGATTTGGTGTTGACACTGTAAGTTAAGTATTAATGAAAAAGTTACCAAATATTGCATTTTAATATTCCTTTTTTTCTTTTAAATTGTTAGCCAGAAATCACCTTTGAAATATGTGTTCTGTATAATAATTAATCATTTATTTTAAAATACATCTCTATTTTATTGTACCAGATAAGGAAGCACACTTATTTCCATCTCAGTAAACTGTACCTGAAACATGGTTAGTGAACTGAAAATCAAGACCATTATTTCATCTTGCTGAGATATTTTTGGAGCTAATTATCAACAAGTCTTATAATTTTGGGTTGTCACATTTGATATCCATGATGTCTGGGTCCCTATGGAAGCCATGGAAGTTCTTTTTTTTTTTTTTTTTTTTTTTTTTTTTTTTTTTTGAGACGGAGTCTCGCTGTGTCTCCCAGGCTGGAGTGCAGTGGCGTGATCTCGGCTCACTGCAAGCTCCGCCTCCCGGGTTCACGCCATTCTCCCACCTCAGCCTCCCAAGTAGCTGAGACTACAGGCGCCCGCCACCACGCCCGGCTAGTTTTTTGTATTTTTAGTAGAGACGGGGTTTCACCATGTTAGCCAGGATAGTCTTGATCTCCTGACCTCGTGATCCATCCGCCTCGGCCTCCCAAAGTGCTGGGATTACAGGCTTGAGCCACCGCGCCCGGCCGCCATGGAAGTTCTTGATAAATGGGTTAAGTAGCATAGAGATAAGAATGAGCCCTGTATCAAGCCACTAGGTAACTAACTCAATTGGACACAGATTCTGAGCCTGGGGAGTTTAGTCATTCAACTCTATGTTAAACCACTGAATGCCACTAGCATTTAGCATCTGCTTCTTCACTGGTATTCATGGAGATTATGAAAGAAAAAATGTGTTATAAACTCTAAATACACAATAGTTACAGAGTTCTGCTCTTATACTTAGTTGAATTCTCAAAAATGGAAATGAACTTAGCCTCATATAATGTGTTCTTAGTGCATCCACGATGTCTTCTAGTGACCTATCATTTCCCCTTCTTAAGTTCCCAAGCTATCTGTTTATTAATGTCATGGATAATATTTTATTTCTTTCCCTTTTTTTCTAGACAAAGGGTCTCACTGTGTTGTCCAGGCTGGTCTTGAACTCCTGGACTCAACTGATCTGCCCACCATGGCCTGTCAAAATGGTGGGATTACAGGCGTGAGCCATTGTGCTCAGCCTGCCTTTGATAATATTTTCATTATTTGAATATGCGAAATCTAACTTCACTCTTCTTTTGAAAATGGAGACCTTAATTTGCTTTTTGTCAGTTATTACGCACAGCTAGCCTTCTCTGCATTTCTTTAGATTCTTGAGATTCTTTCCCATCTCACTCTCTCAAAGAAAATAAGTATAAGTGAATTACCAATAAGTGCAAAGAGCATTTAAACTCGCATGTTTTTAATGGGAATTCCCATTTCCAAAGCAATGAGTGTGTGTGACTATGTGTTTATGTTCCTGTCAACATAAACATGTGTTTATGTTGGAGAAGCGGTTAGGGCAGGAGAAGGTACCAGTGGCTTACTTTTATTCTCCCATGGTGTCTGAAGACCAGGAAAGTGTTAGAGAAACAAGGGTCCATGAACGCAGATATGGAGTTAGAACCTCACTATGTTGAGCTCACTTTTCACTTTGTTTTCTACCTCTAGTTCTTCTTGGCCAGAGTATAGGCTTTTAATGGGGAGGACTTAGAAAGAAATCAAGAATCTGCTGCCTTCATAGAACTCCTTCCTACATTGCAAATCCTTGAGCATGTGGACTTCAAGACTAATTAAAACAAAACCAAATTAAACTAAATAAACAAACAAAAACAGCTCCAAACACCAATGGTTATTTCAGACCACAGGGGGGGATAAATAAAAGCTTGAATGCTTAAAACCATTGGTTTTGATAACAGTTATTAAAATTGATGATGCCTCTGCCAAAAATTTGCAGTGCCATTGGCTAATACTGCTTTTCCCCCAATTAAAGCTTTCATCTTTAAATGATCTGTGAGTAGGCAAGACCACATAGTTTATACTTTTTGAAAATGTTACCACATTACCTTTTATTATTATTATTTTTTGAGACGAGGTCCTGCTCTGTTTCCCAGGCTGGAGTGCAGTGGTATGACCATAGCTCACAGCAGTCTTGACCTCCTAGAATCATGGGTTTCTTCAACATCAGCCTCCAGAGCGACTAGTTCTACAGGCTCACACTAGCACACTGGGCTAATTTTTAAGGGTTTTTTTTTCTAGAGACAGTGTCTCAGTATGGTGCCCAGGCTGATCTTGAACTCTTGGCTCCAAGATATCCTCACCTCAACACTTAACCTCCCAAAGTGTTGAGATTACAGGCATGAACCACCATGCTTGGCTCCACATTTCTTTTTTCTTTTCTTTCTTTCTTTCTTTTTTTAACCCATAACAACCAAGTTCTATTTTGTAAGCTTGACATTGTAAAGATTCTTCTAAATTAAGCTATAAGGTTTGCTATTTTGGGCACCCTTCTCGGCAAGCCCATGCCTTGTGACATTACTTCTGCTCTGTTTACCAATTGTGTGTGTCAGGGTTGCTGGTTGTGGCAAACTCAGCCACAAGAGAAGAAGCTGAGAGAACTTTATCTTCTCTCGCTTGAAGGCACCAACATACTGGAAGGGGAATCTGGAAGATCCAGTGGTCATAAGACATATCATTTATGCATGGTAACTTCTGTCCTGATGAAGTTTAGCAACTAAGATTGTTTCTGGTTTCAGTCTGAAAGAAGGTTCTCATTCATGAAGTACTTCTTGTGTGAAATGGCACACAGTCATCATTTACTTCACAGCCGAACTTTGGTATGAGCTGCTTAACTGCTTTCTTTGACTATAGTTTTTAACCTATTTGCATATGTCCATCAGATTAATCTTTCCAAATCATGGTTCGGATTGTCAGGAAAATGATGTATCTACAACTCCCGCCCAAGAAAGAATTCCTTTCTCCCTTTCCTTTCCTCTCCTCTCCTCTCCTCTCCTCTCCTCTCCTCTCCTCTCCTCTCCTCTCCTCTCCTCTCCTCTCCTCTCCTTTCCTTTCCACCCAAGAAAGAATTCCTTTCTCCCTTTCCTTTCCTTTCCTTTCCTTCTTTCCTTTTGTCTTTTCTTTCTTTTCTTTCTTTCTCAGAGTCTCGCTTCTTTGCCTAGGCTGGAGTGCAGTGGTGTGATCTCAGCTCACTGCAACCTCCGCTTGCCAGGTTCAAGTGATTCTCCCACCTCAACCTCCCAAGTAGCTGGGACTACAGGTGCATGCCACCATGCCTGGCTAATTTTTGTATTTTTAATAGAGATGGGGGTTTCATCATGTTGGCTAGGTTGGTCCTGAACTCCTGACCTCAAGTGATCTGTCTGCCTTGCCCTCTCAAAGTGCTGGGATTACAGTCGTGAGCCACCGCACCAGGCAGAATTTGCTTTCTATCTGGAAAAGTGAAGGAAAAAAAATCATATTTCTACTTTATAATCATTGAATATTTTCTTCATTGGAAGAAGCCTTACAGATAAATATTACTTCTTGGTAAATAAAGCAATTACCATTATAATACATCTTGCGGAGAGGGATATCCAAACTAATACTCAATTTACCAGGTAATCTCAAATTTTGTTCAGTTGACATTTGTTGAAATTATTTTACTATTGTCTACTTCATGTTTTGAGTTCTGGCACAGAGGAATCACAGTATAAACACAATGTAGATTATATGTACAACTGAACAACAGATGTTAGGTAAACTTGTATTTTCAACATTCTATAAAGTTATCCTGAGATAACAATTTTTTTTAAAAAATTAAAATTATTATAGCATATAGTCTATTCACTTGTGACGTAGAGAGTTAGTGCTCACCAAACATTGTATGTGTTTCCATTTATTTCCTAGCCTCTTTTGCCTTTTAAGTTGGGGCCACATGACTAGTTCTGGCCAGTGAATAATAAGTGGAAGAAATATTTGTTTCTTTTGGGCTAAGGCAAACTAGGAGGGGACATATTCTAGATGGTGCAAGCACAAGATGATGGGACTCTGCCAGCCTGGGTTCCTGGGACACTATGTGCAAGACAATGTTCTACTGACCAGGGCTGGATGAGGAACTTGAGTAAGAAACAAACTTTTCAAGGTTTGAGAATTAAGGTGTTACCCCACCCAGCCCACCTTCTCTTAACTAATATAGCAGTTAAACAACAAATACCAAGTGTTAGGTAACTTGTAAATGTATTAAACAAATCAAATCTGAGTTTCCTTGTCCTACTCCAGTGGTCTTTTGTGCTGGGGAAGACACCTGGTTCCTTGTTGATGGCGATGGAGACATCCTGCTATTTCATCTTGAAGTCCTGACCCTGCGTGTGTGTCTGAACTGAGGCTGGAGATGACCAAACTCTTTAATACTGTACCTGTCCTGTCTGGCAGAATCTTGGTGGGTGCTCTTGCAAAGGGCAGGACTAGTGCTGGGGTTCTGCTCTTCCCCTTGCCTCCCTTTCTTGTCCAGTGTAAGTGCCTACTCCTGGCTACTCAATCATGTACACCAATGATCATGAGAAATGGGGTGCTTTTGGCACTCAATCATAATTGTTGGTGTACATGATTGAGTACTGAGAGCTGGCACTTATTCTTTTTATTAAAATCACCTGCAGTCTCTGGGTGCTTTCAACAGAAATTATTAAATTTTAGCCTGACCTTCCAAACTCTTACGTCATCCTACCTTTTAAATCTCAGGTCTTACACAACCCTCCCAAATCGATTTACTTGCCACTTCCTAGACATGTCTATGTTTTTATACATCTTTTAGTCATATCATGGCTTCTGTCTAAATGTCTTTCTTCCCTGCCATTCAAGTCCTACCCTGACTTCAAGGTGCAACATAAGCTTCACATTTTTTGATACCTTCTCTGAACCATGTTAAGCTTCTGAAAGATTCACATTCCTTATCTTCCTTTCTGAAATCCAGAAAGCTCTGAAAATGGAAAGCGTTTATTATTCATTAGCACAACCTGGTCTGACTTGAAAAAATTTGGAGGAAAAACCTGAACTGAACTGATTTGGCTTTATCATTTTTATCTGTGATTTTTGTCGATGTAGTATATATATTCATGTTATGTTTGATTGTGGGTGCTACCCTAGACTCTTCCGGGCTATAACATACAGTATTATATATCTAAAATCTGAAACATTCTGAGTTCATAAACTCATCTACTCCCAGGGATTTTAGAAACTCATCTACCCTCAGGGATTTTGGTAATGAGATTGATGCTTTGTTACTGCCCTTATGGAGAAATCACAGTATATCTGTGTTTTGATGTGCACATGTACCCTAGAACTTAAAGTATAATTAAAAAAAGAGAAATTTTATTATCTACTTGAATCTAATTTAATAAACTGACTTCTGGCATTAGATTGAAATTTTTGATGATGAAAATATTTCTTATCAGTGATTTGGGTATAAGTTTTTACAAGTCATAAACTCAGATGCACAAAAATGCTTTGTCTTTAACTGAACTTAGCTTTTACCGCAAATTCCATCTTCATCTGATGACAGAAAAGTTCAGGTAAAATCAGCTACATTAGTGACCACTCAGTCATTTAAGGTTTCAACTAAGTCAATTCAGGGAAATAAGCTTGAAATTCCTGCTCCAATTTTACAGTCCTTATTCTGCCTCTTCTGTTGGAGACACAGAAGCTTTCAGATGCTTCTCTACAGTGCTTTGGGACCCAGAGTCCTGCCATTTTTTCTGCCTACACAGTTTTAACTCTACTGTTGTTAGATCATACTCATGTAGGGTAAGCTGTTGAGACCTACACTTGGCTCTTTGTCTCCTTGATCTACACCTCAGGAAATGAGGCCCAGCTTTCAGAATCTCCCAGATCTGAAACCCTGATCATTCTTCCCTACCCACTTCCAACGGGTAGGAGTGGAGTCAAGGGCTGGGAATGCCCATGTCTCTCTGATTCCAGAAAAATTCTTAATCAACTAACTTTTATTCTTCTCTTCCAATGACTAGGCAACGATTCTTCTAAACTTCTTTTAATGCTGATAACTTTTTGTTTTGATATTTTAAAAGTTACATTTCACAAGTCATTCAGTATAAAGCATAGATTTATTTATTTATTTATTTATTTTTTAACTTTTGTTTTAGGTTCGGGAATACATGTGCAGGTTTGTTATATAGGTAAACTTGTGTCATGGGGGTTTGTGGTACAGATTATTTCATTACCCAGGTACTAAGCCTAGTACCCAGTAGTTATTTTTTCTGCTCCTCTCCCTCCTCCCACTCTTCACCCTCACATAGGCCCTAGTGTCTGTTGTTCCCTTCTTTTTGTTTATGAGTTCTCATCATTTACCTCCCACTTATAAGTGAGAACATGTGGTATTTGGTTTTCTGTTCCTGTGTTAGTTTATTAAGGATAATAGTCTCCACATCCTTCCATATTTCTGCAAAAGATATGATCTCGTTCTTTTGTATGGCTGAATAGTATTCCATGGTGTATATGTATCACATTTTCTTTTGCTTTAAAAACTTTGATTTTAGGTTCAGGGGTACATGTGAGGGTTTGTTACATAAGTAAACTCATGTTATGGGGGTTTGTTCAGATTATTTTATCACCTAGGAATTAATCCCAGTACCCAATAGTTACCATCTCTGTTCCTCTCCCTACTCTGATATCCTTCACCCTCAAGTGGACCCCAGTGTTTGTTGTTTCCTTCTTTGTGTTCATGAGTTCTCATCATTTAGCCCTTACTTATAAGTGAGAACACATGGTACTTGGCTTTCTGTTCCTGAATTAGTTTGCTGAGGATAATAGCCTCCAGCTTCATGCATGTTTCTGCAAAAGACGTGATCTTGTTCTTTTTTATGGCTGCATAGTATTACATGGTGTATATATACCACATTTGCTTTATTCACTCTGTCACTGATGGGCATTTAGGTTGATTCCATGTCTTTGCTATTGTGAATAGTGCTGCAATGAACGTTCAAGTGCATGTGTCTTTATGGTAGAATAATTTGTATTCCTCTGGGTATATATTCAGTAATGGGATTGCTGAGTTGAATGGTAGTTCAACTTTTAGCTCTTTGAGAAATTGCCATACTGCTTCCACGATGGTTGAATTATTAATAATTTAGATTCCCACCAACATTGTGTAAGTGTTCCCTTTTCTGTGCAACCTCTCCGGCATCTATTTTTTGACTTTTTAATAATCACCACTCTGGTATGAGATGGTATCTCAGTGTGGTTTTTGATTTGCATTTCTCTAATGATTAGTAATATTGAGCTGTTTTTCATATGCTTGTTGGCTGCATGCATGTCTTTGATATGGTTTGGCTGTTTCCCCACCCAAATCTCATCTTGAATTGTAGTTCCCATAATCTCCACATGTTGTAGGAGGGACCCAGTGGGAGGTAATTGAATAATGGGGGCAGTTACTTTCATGCTGTTCCTGTGATAGTGAGGGAGTTCTCACGAGATCTGATGGTTTCATAAGGGTATATTTTCCCCTTTTGCTCAGCACTTCTTCTGCTGCCATGTGAAGAAGGACGTGTTTGCTTCGTCTTCCACCATGATTGTAAGTTTCCTGAGGCCTCCCCAGCCATGCTGAACTGTGAGTCAACTAAATCTTTTTCCTTTATAAATTACTCAGTCTCAGGTATGTCTTTATTGGCAGTGTGAGAATTGTCTAATACAGTCTTTTTTTGAAAAGAGTCTGTTCATATCCTTTGCCCACTTTATAATGTTTGTTTTTCTCTTGTAAATTTGTTTAAGTTCTTATAGATGTTGGATATTAATTAGACCCTTGTCAGATGCATAGTTTGCAAATATTTTCTCCCATTCTGTTAGTTGTCTGTTTACTCTGATGACAGTTTCTTTTGCTGTGCAGAAGTTCTTTAGCTTAATTAGATCTCATTTGTCAATTTTTGCTTTTGTTGCAATTGCTTTTGGTGTCTTTGTCATTAAATCTTTGCCCATTCCTATTCCAGGATAGTATTGGCTAGGTTGTCTTCCAGGGTCTTCATAGCTTTGGGTTTTACATTTCATTCTTTAATCCATCTTGAGTTAATTTTTGTATATGGTATAAGGAAGGGGTTCAGTTTTAATCTTCTGCATATGGCTAGCCAGTTATCCCAGCACCATTTATTGAATAGGGAGTCATTTCCCCATTGTTTGTTTTTGTCAGCTTTGCTGAAGATTAGATGGTCATAGGTGTGTGGCCTTATTTCTGCACTGTCTATTCTGCTCCATTGACCTATGTGTGTTTTTGTACCAGTACCATGCTGTTTTGGTTACTGTAGCCCTGTAGTATAGTTTGAAGTTGGGTAACATGATACCTCTAACTTTGTTCTTTTTGCTTAGGATTGCCTTGGCTGTTTGGGCTTTTTTTTTGGTTCCATATGAATACAAACTAATATGGTTTGGCCCTGTGTCCCCACCCAAATCTCATCTTGAATTATACTCCCATAATTCCCATGTGTTATGGGAAGGACCTGGTGGGAGATAATTGAGTCATGGGGTGGTTTCTCCCATACTGTTCTCATGGTAGTGAATAAGCCTCATGAGATCTGATGGTTTTATAAGGGGAAACCCTTTCACTTGGCTCTCATTCTCTCTCTTGCTGCTGCCATGTAAGAAGAGCCTTTCCCCTTCTACCATGATTGTGAGGCCTCCCTAGTCACATGGAACTGTGAGTCCATTAAGCCTCTTTCTTTTGTAAATTGCCCAGTCTCAAGTATGTCTTCAGCAGCAGCATGAAAACAGACTAATACAATAAACTAGTACCAGTAGAGTGGGGTGCTGCTGAAAAGATAACCGAAAATGTGGAAGTGACTTTGAAACTGAGTAACAGGCAGAAGTTTGAAAAATTTGAAGGGCTCAGAAGAAGACAGAAAAATGTGGGAAAATTTGGAACTCCTTAGAGACTTGTTGCATGTCTTTGACCAAAATGTTGATAATACTATAGACAATGAAATCCATGCTGAGGTGGTCTCAGATGGAGATGAGGAACTTGTTGGGAATTAAAGCAAAGGTGACTCTTACTCTGTTTTAGCAAAGAGACTGGTGATATTTTGCCCTTCCCCTAGAGACTTGTGGAACATTGAACTTGAGAGAGATGATTTAGGGTATCTGGTAGAAGACATTTCTAAGCAGCAAAGCACTTAAGAGGTGACTTGGGTGCTATTAAAGGCATCCAGTTTTAAAAGGGAAACAGAGCAAAAAAGTTTGGAAAATTTGCAGCCTGACAATGAGATAGAAAAGAAAATCCTATTTTCTGAGGAGAAATTCAACCTGGGTACAGAAATTTGCATAGGTAATGAGGAGCCAAATGTTAATCCCCAAGACAATGGGGAAAATGTCTCTAGGGGATGTCAGAGGTCTTCATGGCAGCCCCTCCCATCACAGATCCAGAGGCCTAGTTGGAAAAAGTGATTTTGTGAGCTGGGCCCAGGGTCCCCATGCTGTGTGCAGCCTAGGGACTCGATGTCCTGCGTCCCAGCTGCTCCAGCAGTGGCTGAAAACATAGAGCTCAGGCCGTGGCTTCAGAGGGTGCAAGCCACAAGCCTTGGCAGCTTCTAAGCGGTGTTGAGCCTGCCAGTGCACAGCAGCCAAAAACTGGGGTTTGGGAACCTCTGCCTGGCTTTCAGATGATGTATGGAAATGCTTGGATGTCCAGGAAGAAGTTTGCTGCGGGGATGGTGCTTTCATGGAGAACCTCTGCTAGGGCAGTGTGGAAGGGAAATGTGCGGTTGAAACCCCCATACAGAGTCCCTGCTGGGGCACGGCCTAGTGGAGCTTTGAGAATAGGGCCACCTTCCTCCAGACCCCAGAATGGTAGATCCACTGACAGCTTGCACTGTGCACCTGGAAAAGCCACAGACACTCACCACAAGCCCATGAAAGCAGATAGCAGGGAGGCTATACCCTGCAGAGCCCAGGGGCGGAGCTGCCAAAGACCATGGGAACCCACCTCTTGTATCAACGTGACCCGGATGTGAGACATGGATTCAAAGGAGATCATTTCGGAACTTTAAGATTTGACTGCTGGATTTTCGACTTGCATGGGTCCTGTAGCCACTTCATTTTGGCCACTTTCTCCCATTTGGAATGGCTGCATTTACCCAATACCTGTACCCCCATTGTATCTAGGAAATATTTAACTTGATTTTGATTATATAGACTCCTAGGCAGAAGGGACTTGCCTTGTCTCAGATGAGACTTTGGACTGTGGACTTTTAAGTTAATGCTGAAATAAGTTATGACTTTGGGGGACTGTTGAGAGGTCATGATTGGTTTTGAAATGTGAGGACATGAGATTTGGGAGGGGCGAGAGGCAGAATGATATGGTTTGGCTATGTTCTCATCCAAATCTCACCATGAATTCCCCCATGTTGTGGGAGGGACCTGTTAGGAGGTAACTGAATCATTGGGGCAGGTCTTTCCCATGCTGTTCTCATGATAGTGAATAAGTCTCATGAGATCTGATGGTTTTGACAAAGGGAGTTTCCCTGCATAAACTCTCTGCCTGCTGCTATCCATGTAAAGATGTGACTTGCTCCTCCTTGCCTTCCACCATGATTGTGAGGCCTCCCCAGACATGTGGAACTGTAAGTCCATTAAACCTCATTTTCTTCCCAATCTTGGGTATGTCTTTATCAGCAGTGTGAAAACAGACTAATACACAAACCCACAGCCAACATCATACTGAATGGGCAAAAGCTGGAAGTATTCCCCTTGAAAACCAGCACAAGACAAGTATACTGTCTTTCATCACTCCTATTCAACACAGTGCTGGAAGTCCTGGTGAGAGCAATCAGGCAAGAGAAGGAAATAAAGGGCATGTATATAGGAAGAGAGGAATTCAAACTATCCCTGTTTGCAGATGATACGATTCTTTATCTAGAAAACCCCATAGTTGATAAACAATTGCTCCTTCAGTTGATAAACAATTTCAGCCAAATTTCAGGATATAAAATCAATGGACAAAAATCACTAGCATTCTATACACTGACAACAGCCAAACCAAAAGCCAAATGAGGAATGCAGTCCCATTCACGACTGCCACAAAAGAGAAAATAAAATAAAATAAAATGCCTCGGAACACAGCTGAGAAGTGAGATGAAAGATCTCTACAATGAGAATTAAAAAATAACTGCTCAAAGAAATCAGAGATGACACAAACAAATGAAAAAACATCCCATGCTCATGGGTGGAAAGAATTCATATCATTAAAATGGCCACACTGCCCAAAGCAATTTACAGATTCAATGCTGTTTCTATCAAACCACCAGTTTCATTCTTCGCAGAGCTAGACATGGATTTATGAAAGTCTACTTTGAGCCTTAGTATATGTGTAACTAAAACAAATGCAACTCAAATTCTTTGTTCTCTGGCTGTGTAAAGTTTTGGCACTGACCCTGAGGCATGAATGTTATCTGACTCATTGGTAAAGGCCAGAAGACAAAGAATAGGTGGGAAGTACCTAGCTAATATATGAGAATTTCATTCTACTACAGGTGTACTCTCATTTGGCATCATTCAAACCCCAAACTGCCTCCTATGCAAAGGTAGAAGTTGTGTTTGTCCTTGTGTAAGTGCTTTTTGAACTGGCTTCCAGAAGGAGCGTAGAGGATGCTGTTAGGCCAGGATTTCTCTCCTCACTCATCTTACCCATGCCAGATTCATATATTCATCATGCACATATTGAGTCAAAACAGTTCAACCTTTTATGTTTTTAAAATATATTGTGGAGCTGTATGTAATCTAATTTAAGTAAAGCATGCTGCTAAGAAAAATACTTTGAAAACTTGTTGTATCTAAATAGGATTATACAAATGATTTTCCAAACACCCAGATCCATTTGGGAATTGATTTCACCTGTATGCTATCACTACTTAACTGCAATCAGCTCCTACTTTTAGCTATGAGTAAACAATTCATCCAGGATTTTCTAACTTATGATGAAATCCTTCAAGTACAGTAAGTCCTCACTTGACCTTGCTGATAGGTTCTTGGAAATTGTGACTTTAAATGAAACAACACATCATGAAACCAATTTTACTAGAGGCTAATTGATATAAACAAGAGTTAAGTTCCTATGGCATATTTCTGGTAACAAAAACATCGCCAAACTTCTGACCCAAAACACTTCTAATATCAACCATTGAAATAAGTGTGAGCTATACATACATTTAAGAAAGATTAATAAAAACAACTCAGATAATTATGTACCCAATTTTTGGTGAATCAGTGAGTGATGGCAGTCTTCGTGGTGGTGAGTTAAATCAAGGAATAAATGTCTGTAAAGTAAAAATGTTGAAGAGCATCTCCTCCCACCACACGGTTCAAACACAATTACAAATATTCATACCACATCATTTATTGTCATGCGTTTGCATGATTATCATAGACTTTATGAATTTTAAAAATTGTTTTATTTATTTCATTACAAGTTTGTATTTGACAATAACTTGTTTTCATTTATTTATTTTGCAACCTGCGTATTCCAGTTCAGAGTCGTAGGCGGCCTGGGAGACTATCATGGGGTAGCTCAGGGGGCAAGGTGGGAACCAGTCCTGGAGTGGACGCCATCCCATCACGGGGCACACTCATACACCTACCCACATTCTGTCTAGGACAATTTAGATACACCAATGGACCTAACATCTTTGGAATGTAGGAGGAAACCGGAGGCAGAAAACCCAGGCAGGCCTGGTGAGAACATGCAAACTCCACACAGACCGTGATCCCTGCCAGGAATTGATTTTTCTTTTTCTCATAAACATTATAAGAAAACTGTGTTGAATAAAAACACATGATTCGAGGACCTGTTGTACTCATTTATGATACCAGTATGTTTCAGCTCTGGGGAGTATAATTTCAAAAGGCCTGGCAGACAACTTCCTCCCTTCCTTACAATGCTTGCTCCCCGCATAACATTAAAAATCTTTGGTTGTTTGTAGGGCCTAGGGTAAAAAAGCTTTATTTATTATTTCCACTGTTACCCCTTTCCTTTTTGGAGACACAGAGAGAATGAAAATAAAAAGCCTTTCCCATGCTCATGTGAACATTTCCATTTCTGCTGACTAAGAATAAACAGGGACCCTTTGGCTGTTTTGGCTAATTACAGTGTAACTACTTACACACTCCTCTTCTGTCACCTGTAGTCTTGCACTAACCTTGAAACTACTCTTCCTTCTTTTATTGCTCTCCAATCTTGTCTACTTCTAATATGTTATTACTGAATATTCTTTTCTAAAATATACATGTGATCATATCACTCTCAAAAACTTTAAAGATTTAAAAAACCCTTTGTTGGCTCTGTATATTTTACAGGAAACTCTTTGCTTTAGATCATGAGATCTTTCATTATTCACAGCTAAGACTGGTAATAAACACTTATTTTGTGTCTCTTCTGTGTGAGTCAATATAATAGGACATGTCAATGAACCTCATTTAACCTTCACAACAATCCTGTGAAGTCAGTAGTTTTATCCATTTTTTACAATAAGAAAACCGAGCTTAGAAAGATTAAATAATTTCTCCCCAAATAATGAATAGTACATTCTTATCTGTCGCTGATCTCTCCTAAGCAGCCTCATGCACCTAACGCACTGAAGTCTTCATTGATGTTGTGATTGAACTGTATTTTCCTCATGCCTCTCTAACTTTCCTTATGCTGGATCTGCTGTCTGGAATGAGAAGAAATCTTGCTCACTGGTCAATCTTAAAGAAAGCTTCAAGGTCCAGATAACCTGCCCTTTACTCTTGTTTAACCATTTTGTCTCTTGGAGAGATGGGTAGACGCACCCTCCCTTGTGAGCCAGCAGCCCTGGGTGGATGTGTCACATCACTAAAGCGTGAATCCCAGGTATGAAAAGTGTCCTGCCCTCACTCATCACCCAGGGACTGCTGATACCATCAGAAAACTTTTCAGGAAATTGAGGAAGAATAGAATAGAGAGGAACTTTGAGTTACTGTAGTATTCCCACTATAGACAATCTAATGCCCACTGATTTTTCCTTCCTTTTTTATTCAAAAAAATCTTTTTGATATATTGAGACCAATGTGCTTACACAAAAAGGAATTATTGCCTACATATTCAAATGTCCAATAGAGAGATTTCTCTTATTTTATAGGTGTATTGTATTTTTTTTAATTGAAAATGTTTATTGTGGTAAAATACACATAAAAGTTATCTGAATTTTAAGTGTGCAGTTCAGTAGTGTTAAATATATTCACATCGTTGTGCAACCAATTTCCAGAACTTTTTCATCTTGCAAAACTCAATATTCCCACTAAAAAACAATCCACTGTACCTACTAAACAACAACTTTCCATTCTTTCCTCCCCCTAGGCCCTGCTAACCATCATTCTACTTTCTAGTTCTATGAGTCTGATGATTCTAGATACATTGTACAGACTGAATCATGCTTCAACATTTTCAACGTTCATTCATGTTGTAGCATTTCCTTCCTTTTCAAGGCTGAATAATAATTGTGTGTGTGTGTGTGTGTGTACCACATTTTGTTTATCCATTCATCCCCGATAGACACTTCAGTTGCTTCTACCTTTTAGCTTTTGTGAACAATGTTGCTATGAACATGAGTGTACAAATATCTTTTCATGTCTATGCTTTCAATTCTTTTGAATATTGTATTCATCTCTTCTCACATTGCTATAACGAAATACCTGATACTGGATAATTTATAAAGAAAAGAGGTTTAATTGGCTCATGGTTCTGAGGGCTGTTCAGGAAGCATGACAGCGTCTCCTTCTGGGAAGACCTCAGGAAACTTACAATTGTGGTGGAAGGCAAAGCTGGAGCAGACATCCTCACATGGCCAGAGCAGGAGAAAGGGAGAAGGGGGGAGGTGCCACACACTTTTAAACAACCAGATCTCATGAGAACTCTATCACGAGAACAGCACCAAAGAGACGGTTCTAAAGTATTCATGAGAACTCCACCCCCATGATCCAATCACCTCCCACTAGGCCTCTCCTCTAACACTGGGGGTTACAATTTGACATGAGATTTGGGCAGGACACAGATCCAAACCATAACAGATATATACCCAGAAGTATGGATCATATGGTAATTCTATTTTTAATTATTTCTTTTTGAGATGGAGTTTTGCTCTTGTCACCCAGGCTGGAGTGCAATGGCTCAATTTCGGTTCACTGCAACCTCTGCCTCCCTGGTTCAAGCGAGTCTCCTGCCTCAGCCTCCGGAGTAGCTGGGATTACAGGGGCCCACCACCATGCCCAGCTAATTTTTGTATTTTTAGTTGAGATGGGGTTTCACCATGTTGGCCAAGCTGGTCTTGAACTCCTGACCTCAGGTCACTTGCCTTAGCCTTCCAAAGTGCTGGGATTACAGGGATGAGCCACTGTGCCTGGCCTTATTTTTAATTTTTGAGAAATCATCTTATTGTTTTCCACAGTGGCAGCACCATTTTTACATTAGTACCAACAGTACACAAAGGTTCCGATTTCTGTACATCCTTTCCAACACTTGTTTGTTTGTTTGTTTATTTATTTATTTATTTATGTATTTTTGATAGTAACCATCCTACTGAATGTGCTAAAAGTGGTTTTGAATCAAGAGAAACTCTGCCTAAAATATCAGATAGGTTTTTTTTTTTTTTTTTTTTTTTTGTATTATGGACCTCTCTGCCTCAAGGGTTACATATAATACAAGAGAGGCATTTATTATCCTTTGCTATTTTAATGAAAACATCAGTGTTCATAGAGAAAGCACAGTTGATTAGAAAAAATAAGCTCAGATCTTTGTTCAAGTCAGCAATGCTTACTTGAAACCAGGAGGTTCGGCCGCAAAACCACAACCTGTGAGCTACCTTCCTCCTAAAGGCACCTTCCCTTAGGTGCAGTCACAGTATCTAAGAGGAACTAAGAAGATGTTAGGGTGTTAACCTTAGAGATTTGACTTTATAAAGTATTAGCAAAGAGTTTCTGGAGTTTCTGGAGGACAGGAGTTGTTCCTGTAAATCTCTCCTGGCATTGTGCAGGGTTCTGAGAAACACATTCAATAAATACATGTTTGGTGCCTGCTATGTGCGTCACTCATCCTGGCAGTCACTGGGAATATGGCCGTGAACAAAATAAACAAAAATCTCTGTTCTCAAGGACCTTAGAGTATAGTGGTAGAGACCTATTATAAATACAAGGTGTATATGAAATGGGTGATGAATACTATGAAAAAAAGCAGAGGAGTAGTAAGTGGCAGGGGAGGGATGGTTGTAATTTCAAAAAGATTCAAGGAAGGCTCACTGAGATGTGGCGTTTGGCCAAAGACCCAAAGGAAGCAAGGGAGTGAGGCATGCTGATGGCTTCTAGGGGAAAAGTGTTCTTGGTCGAGAGAACAGCAGGGCCAAAATCCCGAGGTGGGAGTGTGTCTGATGTACTGGAGAACAGAAAGAAGACAAGTGTGTTCAGTACAGAGTGGGTGGGAGGGGGGCGAAAAGGTCAGGTACATAACAGGGAGTCAGACTGCACAGGGCCTTGCAGCCATTGAAAGACCATTGGTTTGAGAAGCCTTTAGGGAGGGAAGAGGGTAGAACAAAAGAAAGATGGGATCCGGCCTACATTTATATGGGTCACTCTGGCCACTGTGTTGAGCACAGAGTTTAGGGGGAAAGGGCTGAAGGAAACCCTGAAAAGATACTTATTTGTTAATGGGAGTGGAGTTCATGATGTTTGGAGTTGACAGTTGTATGAAGGGTGGGCAGGGTTGACAGCCTTCACAATATGGACTACACAGATTCCAAAGACGCCATGCCTGTGGGCAAGCTGTTCATGGGTAACTCTGGTAACAAGGCCATCCTCTAGGGAGAGTACAACATGGTGTCTGGGATGGGCCTGGGACTTGTGGGGCGGTACCTGCTGTCTGCTTTGGGGCGGAGGCAGTCAGTCCCTCAGAGGTCCTGTGCTACGGTTTGGATATTTGACCCTTGAAGCTGCAGGTTGAAATCTGATCCCCAGTGTTGGAAGTGGGGCCTAATGGGACATGTTTGGGTCACCGAGGTGGATCCCTCACGAATGGTTTGGTGCTGTCCTCTCCGTAATGAGTGAGTTCCCTTCTCACTCTAGTAGTTCTCTTGAGAGCTGATTATTAAAACAGAGCCTGGCACCTCCTCTTCTTTCTCTCTTGCTTCCTCTTACCATGTATTCTGCACGTACCAGCTCACCTTCCCTTTCTGCCATGAGTGGAGGCAGCTTGAGGCCCTCACCCAGTGCAGGCGCTGGCTCCATGCTTCTTGTAAAGTCTGCAGAATCGTGAGCCAACTAAACCTCTTTTCTTCATAAATTCTCCAGCCTCAGGTGTTCCATTATAGCGAAACAAATGGACTAAGACCCCTGTGGTTGGAGCACCATGTTGAGGCTAGCTAGCAAAGGGGACACCTGCCCACAGAAGAGCTCTTTCCTCCTGAGTGAATGGGTCAGAATCATTTTTGAAAAATTTCTGTGGTGCTCAGGTCTGAGGGAATTTGAGCAAAATGTCATGGGCAGCAGACCACAGCTGGGTGGTTCCCGCTAGAGAAATTCTACTTTATTCCTTCATTAGTACTAATGAAACTCACTCTGGTGAAAGGAAATCACATGACGAGACCACAGCTGTTTCACCGAAAGTGCTACTAACTTGAGCTGTAAAGCTGTTCATAACGTTTAACCTGGAGCCGAGGCTTCAATAAAATAAACCCCGAATAAACAACCAATAAGTACACAGACAAGTACACAACAAGTGCACAGACATGTTTCAAATTTAATACTGAGAATTTATAACATGATCCAAGTGTTCAAGAAGAAAGTAATAGCTAAACGAATAATAAAAAAAGTTCTAAGAAGATGGAATGCCACAGAGGCATTAGAAATAAAAGCTCTGGGGGTTCTTTTGGTGAACTGGAAAGTACCTAAGAGGGCCTGGCACGGTGGCTCACGCCTGTCATCCCAGCACTTTTGGAGGCTGAGGCGAGCGGATCACGAGGTCAAGAGATTAAGACCATCCTGGCCAACATGGTGAAACCCTGTCTCTACCAAAAATACAAAAATTAGCTGGACGTGGTGGCGCATGCCTGTAGTCCCAGCTACTCGGGAGGCTGAGGCAGGAGAATTGCTTGAACCCAGGAGGCATAGGTTGCAGTGAGCTGAGATCACACCACTGCACTCTAGCCTGGATGGCAGAGCGAGACTTCATCTCAAAAAAAAAAAAAAAAAAAAAAAAAAAAGTACATAAGAGATTATTTAGGTGAATAATGTAAAGCACAAAATTGAATGTTTGTATAATTATACCTATCTCAAATACTCACTGTACTCACTGACAGATGAATTTAGAGAAATAGAAACAGAGTTTATAAATGAATTTGGAAAAACAAAAATTGAGCTTAAATTCACGGGTTGTTGTATGTAAAGTGATTAGGCTGTAAACATAAATATGAAAAATAAAGTTTTCGGAGGAAATGGGGGAGGTGGGCACTTCAGTGCACAATAAGGCTGCAGACTCTCCGTCCTCATACACTACTGAGACCATTACTACTCTTCGGTAAAGTGTATTTATCTTTATTACTTTTCAAATAGAACAAATTTACCTTTTATTATGAAAATAATGTATTTTTTTTTTTTACATTCAAAGAGTACAGGAACACTTAAAAGAGAAAGTACAACTAACCATGAATCTTACCATCTATGGTGATTCATATTTTAAATATCACAAAAAATGCATCTATACCTCATCTTCCTCATTAATATGGCCTATTCACTATGTGCTGAGAAGACTAAGGAAGAAGCAGATAAGGCGAGAGCCCTTGATTATTAGCCTTGAAAGCCCAACCAGAATAAGAGGGGATATTCCCAGGTTGCTGTGTACTTGGTCATTGATGACTCACCCCATCCCAAAGGCCATATGAAGCTCTGTCAGCTCTATGAACAGCCCTGCCTGCCACTGAATTTCAGAATGAAAGATTAGAAAGCTGCCTTTGTGTGCCTTCTTTGTAAGCAAACCTATATATTTACATTGTGGAAAAGTGGTGCCAAGTTTTATCAGTTAAATTCCTCTGTTTAGTAAAGATAGTGACATATAAGAATATACATTTTTTTTCCTCCAAGGGGCTCAATGAATGTGTAAAGTAAATTTTCTGGGGGGCAGGGGACAATATTTGAAATATAGACCACCATGGCTGGTAGAATTTTACTTTCTCCTTTAAATATTACTGTACTGTTTGATTTTTTTAAATGAGTACATTATTTTTACAATGAAAGGTAAATTTGTCCTGTTTGAAAAAAATGCACCTAGTCAATATTTTTGTTTTTCCTAAATTGACCCTTATAAATATGAATAGATCAGATCACATAAAATTAAAAATCTCTGTGACAACCTTCCCCAACCCAATAAACAATGTTTAAAGATAGATGACAAACTGGGACTGTCACTTACTATTTCTGATACATAAAAATACTTTATAAATCACAAAGAAAATAATGAAAAAAGGTCCAGAGATATTAATAGACATAAAAATTTACTTTAGAAATGGCCATAGACTGAAAAAAAAGCAAACCTTATTTGTGATTACATAAATGCAAATTAAAAGAGCAATTAACTACTAGTTTTTATCTTTTAGAGTGGGAAATGTTAATTACTCATAGTCATTGTTGGCTATAAAGACTATAGGCGTTCTCATACATGTTAGTGACAGTTTCAATTGGTGCAACTTGTTTGAAGGTAATATCTATTTGTTTTAAATGGGACTATCCTTTGACACACATATTGTACTTCTAAGGCATTTCCAAGAAAGTAACTGTAAAATTTTACACAGGTTTTATGATTAGATGGCTTGAGGTAGAATTGCTTTATTGCATGGCCATTGAACATGGTATTGGGAGTTAGAAAATTGAATGCCTCTGGGGTCCAGATTTAAGGAACACTAGGAAGTGGGGGGGCATTATGAGAACTCCAAGCCCACAGGCTGTGCTATTTCAGCTCAGTGTATTGCCCTACACCCTTCAGTTTTCAAGATAAGGCCTTTTACATAATCTTTCCACATTTAAAAATGTGGGCCCCTTAGTCTAAACTTTTAAAATACCATCTAGATCACCACAGTATCTAGATTCTGGCCAACTTTTTCAAATATTGGTGTATATCTG
Source organism: Macaca mulatta (assembly GCF_049350105.2). Classification (NCBI taxonomy): domain Eukaryota; kingdom Metazoa; phylum Chordata; class Mammalia; order Primates; family Cercopithecidae; genus Macaca; species Macaca mulatta. Next base: position 181,541,085 of record NC_133407.1, on the reverse strand, counting down.
TTTTCTCATATAGTTTTACTTCTAAAATGTGTGCAAAAATAGGCATAGAAGGGTGAAAATAACATATATATATATATCATGTTTAAAAATTAATAAAAGAAATTCCAATCATGTTACTACTACTCACCTTGAGAAATAGAACATTAACCAAACTCTTCTAGTCTTACTACAATTATGTTTGATTTGTTTCCCTTTAAAGAGGTAATCACTGCCTTTAATTTTACTTTTACGTCATGTTTTTCTTTATATTGCTAGTAATGATATCTCTACATTGGATTTTGCTTAGTTTTTACTGGTATTGAACTTTAAAAAAGAAATCAGACTGTAATGTATTCTGAGACTTTTTGAGATTCATCCATTTTTTTATCTAAATAGTTTATACTTTTAGATTTAATACAATGTGTTAAAGTTTAATATGCATGCCATATTAAATTATTTTAGAGCATTAAGAAAAAGGGTGTTTGTGGGGGCGCTGTCAGCCCAGCTGGTTTTCTGTCCCCTATACTGCTCTTGCCACGGTCGGGTCACTGGGCTAAGGTGACGGCACAGGCCCTGTGTTCCGGGCCCTTCAGGACCATGTTGATGGTTGGTCCTGGGATGAGTGGCATCCTTTCTGACGAGCGGGCTCTGAGGTACTGCTACTGCCTCTTCAGAGACCTCCATAATGCTGCTTGCCTGCCACCAAGGCCACCCCATCCCTCCTTAACCCCAAACTCTGGATTCTCTTCCCTGCAGCAGGGACACTGGGGCTTCTCTCCCATTCCACTTAACTCCTTCATGTTTGACCACAGCAGGAGATGTGGCAATAATACAGGGAATTTCGCTTCCAAATTCCCTCCACATCAAATCTAAATCCAAAAAGGAGTACCCCATCCCAGACGGATTGAGCGGTCAGTCTCCATCTGCAGGAACACGTGGGTGCCTCATTGGAGGGGACTCAGGAGGCGGGCTCCTCCTCCTGGGCTGTCTTTTTTTCCCTCCACCCCTCAGATACCCCTTATCAAAGAGTATCAGTTCCTCTGGGGCCTGATGTCAAGTAGGGCACACTTGACATCCCTGGACGGGGCCAGAGGGACTGGGCAAGTGAAGGGAATTATCATCCACTGGCTAGAAAATCATGTACAAAGATAAAACAGCAATGACTTGCAGACCAGGTCTGCGCTGTCCATCCTGGATCACCAAGCTTCATCCTGGATGCTTTTGTGTCTTTCTAAACCCTGACGTCTAATCTATCTCCAAGTCACGTTGGTTCCTTCCTTCGATATTGGCTTGGAACTATTTCCTTCCCTCTTCCTCGCCTCCATCATCTTGTTCAGACACCATCTCAGGCTGAGAATACCTTTGTTTCTTCCACATGTAACTATGGGGCCACGACTGCACAGTGGGGACATCAAAACACAGAGGTGAGCAAACCCTGCAGGGCCTTCTCTCTCTCAGCGCTGGATTTTACTGCAGCAGCCTCCTGCCTGGACTGGGGCCTCTACGCACACACCACCCTCTCCCTGCCTTTGCCAGAAGGCTCTGACAGTGCCTCCCTGCCTGGACCTCTCACAGCCGCTGGTATGAAGCCTGGGCACCATAGACCGCCCAACCTCCATATCCGCCACCTCCCTAACCCCGGTCCGCAGCTGCCTTGCTCACCTCACTCGCCACCTGTCCCTTCCGGTGTGCCTATGTGCCTTGGTCCCTGCTGTTCCCTCTGCTTGGCTCTCTTCCACTCAGGTCTCAGCTGAAATGGGAAGAGACGCCTCCCTTTTTGCACCATATCCTCTGCCCTTCCTTGTCCTTATTTCTGGTCATACTGCCTGCCTGCCTGCCCCACCCTCCTGACCCTCACCAAACACACCGCCAGTGGTTCTGAGCTGCCTCCAGCCTGGGTGTTCCTCCTCTGCATCCAGCTGCTCTGGGCATGGAGCCACCCATCCGTGTTTTTAAGATTCATCCTGATGGATATGTATACCTGTAAATACTTCATTGTTTGTGCATACCATGCACTATTTATTCATACAGAGACCTGTGCTTTCTGACACACACAAAAAAAATTGGCAAAGAAGACAGCAAAGCAACATATGTAGAATTATTCCTCTTTCGTAAAAAGTGGATGTATATGCATACTTTTTTTTGAGACAGGGATCTTGCTGATCCCCAGGCTGGATTCAAACTCCTGGGCTCAAGCAATCCCCCTGCCTCGGCCTCCTCAGTAGTTGGAACTGCACCCAGGTGCTGCCTAATATATATGTTTTATATACACACCTACACACCCATTTTGGAAGGCTGTGATACCACAGATCTCCTGCTCCTCAATAGTGTGATTAAACCTAATCTGAAATCAAATATCTTGGCCTTGAAAGAGTCAGATGCTTTTGCAGAACATTTGCTAACTCTGGGGAGTAATTTCTTTTGCTCCTCTCTGCCTTCCTATTTCTACCTTTCGATGTGCTACCTCACTCATGTTCAATGCCAAGAAATTCAAAATGTGCATCAATTCTTGTAAAAATTCCCTTGTACCCAAACATTTCATGAATTTAGTAATTTTATTAAAGTGACCGGAGAGAGTCATAGGGAAAAGGTCCCATTTTCAAACACACCCCCTCTACTACCGTTACTGGCTTCACACCCATCCTGTTCTTAAAAACTTCACTCGTTACTCTGGGCAACAGAAAAGTTATTTTCCCTGCCCCACACAGAATAAGTCTGCTCGGTTCAGGGCCTGTGTTTTATCTTTTACTTTAGGATTTATCAAGTATTTTACTTCCCCATATACAATACTTTAGAGAAATTTTGATGGATAAAAGTATCTACCCTTTTTATAAAACACAATGAGTGATGGGATTATAGGTGATTAAAAAAATCTTTATTATACATTTCTATATTGGAACAATAAAAAACATGTGTTTCACATTTATAATTAGAATGTCTCACAAATTCTGTTTGTGAAAAAAATTTATAATTAGAAAAATAACACATTTATATTTTAGAAAAAATGCTATGAAGGGACTTTAAAAGAGGCCTAGAAGTTGAAGGCAGTGGCTTTCAAGCTGTTTTGAACATCATCCTCAATAAGAAACATACATATAACTACCTAGTAAATTCAACCAAATGAAAGTTTCATGAAAGAGAATTCATAGTGACCCATGAAATCAATTTCACAGTCTACTAATGGATCTTTACCTGTACTCTGAAAACACTGATCTATTGGTTTCACTTGTCAATCTGATCCTGAAAATTAAGAATAAATTAGTCCAACCATTTATTTCTTATTATTCACATAATAAAAATAAATGTATTTGTTATTCTCTTCTTTGGTTTTTATGATCTCATAGAGACACAACCTCATGAAGAAATGAGGTGTAAATGTCCCCATGTGCTCTTTTTTTTTTTTTTTGCTAGCAAGTAGTATTTTTAAGATGTTTTGTTCTGATTCTGTCTGTGTGAAGTCACAGTAACAGTGTCATTTAAGTTTTTTAGCTTCTGGGAGAGGCTTTTGTGTTTGGAAACGACTATCTGTGGTTACCCGGGTCTTAAGTTAATATTTATTTTATTAAAGTTGCCAATTACAAAACATTTTTCTTAAGCTATTAAGTTCAGCCTCCAAATTTGTATTCTATTTATAAATTAAATAAATTTTCTGTAAATAAAATAATTATTTCTACACATTCTTTGATTACAGATTAATTATATACTTGACCCCACTAAAATTTTAGTAAGTTGAATTCCTTTAAACATTAAAAAGATACGTATAGAACATAAGTACCTTGATTTTCTCAAACACTTCAAATGTCCTTCCTGGTATCATCTTTCCGAGTTCTTAAGCAACTGTTGTATATCTGATAAAAGATTCATAACTCAAGTGAATCAGGTTCTCAACTTTCAAATGCATTCAGAAACAAATCAAATGATTTTATACTTTTAAAATTAAAATATCAAATCAGATATCAATCATACATTTCAAATTGAAATAAAAAGGAATCCTAGAACAGACTGCAATGCAAATTCAAGACTGGGTTACAGAACGATTCTTCAGTAATCACAGGTGAACAGGCTGAGTTGAATCAGGCAGTATCTGCTGTATCAACACCCTAAACTTTTTAACCGGCATTTGATTTTGTAACCAGTCACATTATGTGTGGCCTGTATCTATCTCAAGTTTCTTTTTCATCTCCAAACTTTCATTGTAAATTCTTTCAATATTTTAACCTCCTTTTATTGGAAAATTTTAAACAAATACAAAAGGAGACAGAAAGGCATAATGAGCAGAATAGACTCATTAACTAGATTTTATAATTATTACTTCATAACCTATACTTCCACCCATTTCCTTCTACCCTGTTCAATATTAAGAAGTAAATCCCAGACACTACGTCATTTTACAGCCCACTTAGGTCATTCACATGTCTTTAGAAGGAGGTAAGGCCTTAAAACTAAAAAGACTCATGATGCCATTATCTCACCTAAGATTAATAACAATTTTTAAATATCATGGAATATTTAGACAGGGTTCAGGTTTCAAATTGTCTTACATGAATCATTATTATTTCTTAGTTTGTCTAAGTCTGTATTCAAATAATATTTTTGTGATTGGTTGATATTCTTCTTAAGTCTCTTAACCTGTCAGTTTGCTTCTTCATTTCTAATTTTTTTCCTTGATATTTATTTGTTGAAGAAAGTGGGTCATTTGTTCTGTAGAGTTTCCCAGTATAGACTGTGCTGAATTGATCTCCATGGTGACATGGTGTCATTTAATATGTTTTTTTCTATAAATTGATTGTTTAATCCAGAGGCAAACTCTAATGGGGGTGTGTGTGTGTGTGTGTGTGTGTGTGTGTGTTTGAGTGAGATTACAGCAAGACAAATTCCTTAGTGGAGTACTCCATCAAAAGTAATATCTGGTTGTCTCTGCAACCTTTTTGAAATCACTTTACTTGGGTAAATCAAATTGGGTACCCCCTGTCCAGGTTGCAGCTAATATATTTTTTTATTTTTTTGCCATGCGACTAGAGTTATTTGAATTCTGCTCTCCTCTTTCCTCTTTGTAACATTTTCCTTTTTGTGGGAGTAGCACTAATCAAATCCCTTTCCCCTGTTTTATATTTTATTTTATGTCTCATGGGCCACAGTTATAGTACTGATGAAAATCTACCAAGTAAGTTGAGCTTCTTTCTGTGGCAGCAGAGATAAGCCTAGTGCTCCAAGTAATCATTGTACAGGCCATATATCTGAAGCAGGGGGGAAAATCCTCTTGAAAATAGGTAAGTTTTAACCTAACATGTAGAAAAAGTGCATGACTTTTAGGGTTCTTGGGAATTCCAACTCTCCAAACAACCGCCCCCGCTTGACTTAAAATTCCAAAAAGAATTTCTTCACTTCTTTGACCTAGGCTTGAGTCTCTTTTATAATATATTTAACTTATCAGTACTTTATTACATCTCAATGTGAATAAATCTTTCTGTTATTTCCTGGTATGTGACTTTGAAATGGGAGGTTAGAGATCTTGCTAGGAGCTGGTCCTCATGGTGAAGGCTGAGAAGGAAAGTCCGACCTGGGCTTATGGTATATACTCAGGAGTCACATGCTGGGGAAAGTAAATTAAGTCTGGGGAAGGCCAAGAGGGGGAAAAAGGGAGGTGATGTGATACTTTGAATTCACCTAGATCCTGATCTAAAATTTTAGATTATTCTTGAACCCAACTAGTCTCTCCCAGGTTTATTACCTTTGGATCTTGAAGGATAATTTTTTTTTTTTTGACTATCAACATAATACTCTACTCCATTAGCAGTTAAGCAAAAAGTCATCTGCTTTGGGTAAATTTGTATCTCCATTATTGCTGAAAAATACTAATAGGTGAATGAAGCGTTCATTTTGGTTGGCAAAGCTGTAGAATAACAATAGCTGGAATGCACAGTGCCAAGATCAGCAACCCAGTACATTACTGACTTCAAAATCAAGGGCACTGTAATTGAATTCTAAAATGTAACAGTTGAAAGTAATTTTTTTCTGTTTATTTGACAAAACCTGTTTCTAGAGAATAGATACTGACACAAATACTTAAATGGCTGTTATTTGTGAAGGAAACTGTACTTAAAAGTAGTTCTTTCTTTAGCTTTCAGACAAGCCAAACCCAGTTTATCAAGATTTATCATTGACATGGTAATAGAATATATCACCAGGGTTTTTATATTTCCATTGTTCCCCTTGCAGACAGCAACTTTGTAGAAAGCAAGTGTGTTGAAGTGACTCATGTGCCATCAAAATTATTTCTGTTGAAGGTAATTTCGGCAATAAAACAGTTTACATTTTCCCTCCTTAGACACTCTTAGCATGAGGCATTTAAAAAAAATTTGTAGAGACTAATCTCTCTAATCCAAGATGACTAATGTCCTTATGGAAGAAATGGCATCTGAAGAGGCAGAAACACATGCAGAGAAAAGGCAATGTGAGGACACAGAGAGAACATAATCTACCAGCCAAGGAGTGTCTGAGACCACCAGAGGCTAGGAAAGAGGCATGGAACAGATGATCCCTTGTAGCCTTCAGAAAAAACCAACCCTGCTGACACCTTGGTCTTGGACTTCTAGCCTTCAGAACTGCAAGGCAATAAATTTCTGTCATTTAAGCCACGCACAAGATTTCTGTTGTTGTACTTTGTTATGGCAGCCCTAACAAAATGATTGAGTTGAGAAATCCAGTGAAAAAGAAATGCATTCTTTGAAAACTGAGAGTGAGCAAGAGACAGAGCAGCTGGGGTAAAGCAATGGCAGATGGATCTCAAAGTCTTTCAACAAAAAAGATGACTTTTCATTAATAAAGGCAATTGTCTGAGACCCTTTTGAGCCTCCAGATCTTTTTTCCCTTCAATTCTTCCTAATGTCTTCCCTAACTCTCTCTCCAACTTTCTTTCTTGGCAGCATGCGTGTTTTATTTATTAAAACACACTGAATTCCTACCATGAGCCAGTCACTGTGCTGGCCACTGAGGCATGAATGGCCCTAGCCCTCATGGAGTGCCCAGTCCAGAGTGAGTAACAGTCATGCAATCTGGATATCAAGGACAGAGTGGTAAGGGCTGTAATGGAATAACTACAAGGGGAGCTAAGGCTACTCTTAGGAGGGACACCTAATCTGATTTTTGTTTGTTGTACAGAGCTTCCTGGAGGAATTGACTCCTAGGTTTGTTGAGACCTAAAATGAATGGAGAAAAGTGTTCCACACAGAGAGAAAAACACATGAAGCCTGGAGATGAAATTCATGACTGTGTCTTAGACTGTAAGTTAGGAAACAGTGAGAGATGAGTCAGAAAAGGTTGGCAGAATCTAGGCCATATAATCTTTGAAGCCATAAATACATCTTTTGACTTATTCAAAAGCATATGGGAGCAGTGAAGGGACTCATACTGGAAAGAGCAGCCAGATTTGTGCTTGGACTGGTCATTCCATTTGCCTGAAGATGGCAAGTTGAACGCAGGCAGATATCTCCCTTTCCACTCTATCATATGGAATTGATATCAGTATATTAAAATTGTATTACTAAATACATCTCATGCTTGAAAATAAGAAAAGGGAAATAAAAATCAGAAATCCAGAAGCTTGCCAAAAAGTGAGGGGAGAAGAAGTAGACAGGAATCCATGATAGTAATAAGGGCCTAAATCCACTGGGCTTCTAGGGCACTGGGATTGTGGAACCAGAGCCTTTCAACATTTGGAGGCAGGGCTGACACCATTCTGTCTGCCCATGGCTAGGGGCTGAGAGGGGCTGCCTGTTCTCGGCAGGGTCCAGAGTTCCTCTGCCACATAGAAACAAAGTACCACAACAGAAATTTTGTGGGTGGCTTAAACGACAGAAATTTATTGCCTTGCAGTTCTGAAGGCTAGAAGTCCAAGACCAAGGTGTCAGCAGGGTTGGTTCTTTCTGAGGGCTGTGAGGGATCATCTGTTCCATGCCTCTTTCCTAGCCTCTGGTGGTCTCAGACACTCCTTGGTTGGTAGATGACGTTCTCTCTGTGTCCTCACACTGCCTTTTCTCTGTGTGTGTCTTTGCCTCTTCAGATGCCATTTCTTCCATAAGGACATTAGTCATCTTGGATTAGAGAGATTGATCTCTACCGATTTTTAAAAAATGCCTCATGCTAAGAGTGTCTAAGGAGGGAAAGTACAAACTGTCTGGAAATGATGCAATCCTTTGTGTACCTGGTCTCAGCCTGGTCTGGAGGTCTCTCTGATACAGAGCTGGGGATGAGGCAACTGAAGGAACACATATCAGGAGACTGTCACAACCCAGAATGCATGTAGGAGAAACCTGCGAAAGATGAGTGTAAGAGAATTAGAAAGTATTTGAGGAAGAGCAACATCATTAAAGATAGACAACAAACACCATAAATGGAGTAACTGATACTTGAGCAGTTATAACTAATGCAGGAATAAATAAAGAACTTTAAAAAAAATGTGTGATTATCCAAGAGACAAAGTAGGAAATGGCAACTGTAGAATAAGGTGGAAAACAAATTACCAAACTTGAAGATCAACCTAATGAAGTCTCTTAGAACACAGCACGAAGAAACAGAGAAGAGAAATAGCAAAGAAAGGTTAAGAGATCATAAGAATGGATTCAGAAGATTCAGTATACATTTAATAAAATACATAGGAGAGAATTTTGAATGGCCAATATATGAATGAGAATTTTCCAGAAGGAAATAGAGATATGAATCATTGAGTTGAAAAAAATCCCATGAAGTAATAAAGAGGCAAAAAAATTTGTTCATAGATATTATGCTCAAACTTTGAAATATTAGATACAATGAGAGCACCCCTAAATTCTGTCAGAGATATGATATTGATCAGCAGTTCCCAACCTTTTTGGCACCAGGGACAGGTTTCATGGAAGACAATTTTTCCATAGATGGGGGAGGGGATGCTTTTGGGATGATTCAAGTGCTTTAACATTTATTTTACTTTATTTCTATTATTATTACATTGCAATATATAATGAAATAATTATACAACTCACTATAATGTTGAACCAGTGGGAGCCCTGAGCTTGTTTTCCTGCAACTAGATGGTCCCATCTGGGGGTGATGGGAGACAGTGACAGATCTTCAGGCATTAGATTCTCATAAGGAGCGTGCAACTTGGATCACTCACATACACAGTTCACAATAGGATTTGTGCTCCTATGAGAATCTAATGCCTCCACTGATCTGACAGGAGGCAGAGCTTAGGTGGTAATGCAAGCATTGGAGAGCAGCTGTAAATACAGATGAGGCTTTGCTGGCTCACCTGCTGCTCGCCTCCTGCTGTGTGCCCTGGTTCCTACAGGTCTGTGGCCTGGGGGTTGGGGACCCCGATACAGAGTAAAAGAATAAACATTAAAATAATATCATGTTTTCTATTAGCAATATTAGATGCCATAAAACAACAGGGCAATATCTAAAATACTCAGAGAATAACATCCTTTAATACAGAAATATTTATTATTCTAAATCGTGCATCAGAAATTAGGATTAAAGATCTTTGGCCGGGCATGGTGGCTCACGCCTGTAATTCCAGCACTTCTTTTTTTTTTTTTTTTTTTTTTTTGAGACGGAGTCTCGCTCTGTCTCCCGGGCTGGAGTGCAGTGGCCGGATCTCAGCTCACTGCAAGCTCCGCCTCCCGGGTTTACGCCATTCTCCTGCCTCAGCCTCCCGAGTAGCTGGGACAGGCGCCGCCACCTCGCCCGGCTAGTTTTTTGTATTTTTTAGTAGAGACGGGGTTTCACCGTGTTCACCAGGTTGGTCTCGATCTCCTGACCTCGTGATCCACCCGTCTCGGCCTCCCAAAGTGCTGGGATTACAGGCTTGAGCCACCGGCGCCCGGCCAATTCCAGCACTTCTGGAGGCTGAGGTGGGCAGATCATGAGGTCAGTTGGAGACCAGCCTGAGCAACGTGGTGAAACCTCATCTCTACTAAAAATACAAAAATTAGCCGGGTGTGGTGGTGCACGCCTGTAATCCCAGCTACTTGAGAGGCTGAGGCAGGAGAATTGTTTGAACCTAGGAGGCGTAGGTTGTGGTGAGCCGAGATCGCGCCACTGCACTCCAACCTGGGCGACAGAGCAAGACTCCGTCTCAAAAAAAAAAAAAAAAAAAATCTTTTCAGATTATAAGAATAACTGGAATTTGTCACACATACACCCTTGATGAAAAAGCTTCTAAAGTATATACTCCAGCAAGAAATAATGATAAGCAAATAAGTTGTTAAAACATATTAGTGAATTAAAATATTTATTGATTTAACAAGCAATAGGAGAAAGATGCATTTAGTAACAAGCTGGGACTAAAATTTCATTAAATATGTAACTGTCCTTTTCAAGATATTCAACACAAATATATGTTACAAAGTAAACTAGACTAATATAACAGAATTTATCAAAAAAGAAAGAACAGAAACAAACAGAAAGCATAGTAAGGAGAAAATACAAAATAATTTATTAGAGACAAGCATACATGTGACAGTAATCACAGTAAATGTGGACAGGTTGATTGCCCCTGTAAGAGTAGTAGGGCCCTTCTTTCCTGGTCATATCTGTATCCTTGCCATCAAGTTTTTTGAATAAGATATTTGTTTTATAAGATCTTTCTAAAAAGATACTATCAGATCTTGTAGGCTGGGCATGGTGGCTCACACCTATAATCCCAGCACTTTGGGAGGCCGAGGCAGGTGGATCATGAGGTCAGGAGATCGAGACCATCTTGGCTAAAAGGGTGAAACCCCATCTCTACTAAAAATACAAAAAATTAGCTGGGCATGGTGGTGGTTACCTGTAGTCCCAGCTACTCAGGAGGCTGAGGCAGGAGAATGGTGTGAACCCGGGAGGCGGAGCTTGCAGTGAGCCAAGATTGCACCACTGCACTCCAGCCTGGGCGACTCAAAAAAAAAAAAAAAAAAAAAAAAAAAAATACTATGAGATCTTTTAAAAAAGATCTTTAAAAATATCTAGCTCTATTATGGTGAAAAGAGACTCAATTTAAAATATCCCCGAGAGTTTGAAAACTGAAGGAAGAAGAAAGATATGCCAGGCAATTACTAACAGCAACAGCAAGTATCTAGTATAGCAATATTAGAATTATGAGTAATAAAATTCAGGGCAAAATGCGTTAAAAGAAACAGGTTGCCATTTCATATTGATAAAAGGAACAATGTACTTTTATGCATTTTAAATATGGCCTTAACTTGTAAAAAATCTGATAAAACTATATTTAGAAATAAAAAATCATGGTGGAAGACAAATGTGATATACTACCCTTAATATGAGAAAAACCCACAAACACGCAATTTAAAACATGAACACAGGACTTGAGTAGACATTTCTCCAAAGAAGATAGATAAATGGCTGATGAAGCACGTGAAAAGATACTCAACATCACCAATCATGAGGAAAATGCAAATCAAAACCAAAATGAGAGCAACCTAAATATCTATAAATGAATCAATGGATAAAGAAAGTCTGATATATACATACAATGGACTATTATTCAGCCTTTAAAAAGGATAGCAATTCTGATACATGCTACAACATGGATGAATCTTGAGGACATTATGCTAAGTGAAATAAGCCAGTCACAAGTGGTATGGCTGTAGACTGAAATGCATGCTTAAAAATGGTTAAGATGTTACTTTTGTGTTATGTGTATTTTATCATAATTAAAATACAAATAAGGATACTCCCCTTGATGTGTTTTGGAGAATGGTTTAATGCAGATAAACACAGGTTGGGCAGACACCAGTTGGAAAAATTTTCTGCGAAATCAGAAAAGACATAACAGTGACTTTAATTCATGTAGTGTGAGTGGGACTGAAGTCAAAGGGTAGGATTGAGAAATAACTAGATGGTAGGAACAAGAGGACTCTGAATGACTTGATGTGAGTACAAAGGGAGAGAGAAGGCACTTTCAATGCTTGGTTTCAGGATTGGACAACTGGGTGAATGTTGGAGCCATTTACTGAGACAATACACCCAGGAAGAGGAACAAGATCTGGTGGACAAGATGAGGAGTTTAGCTTAGACTGAGAGAAGTTTGAGATGTCTCTGAGATATCTAAGGGACCAACATCTCTTTCTTCAACCTCTTCATTTTCTCTTTATTTCTTCCACTGAAATGCCCACTGGTTTTCTTTTCTATGCACACTTCACACAGAAAAACACAATTTTGTTGACTTTAGGAGTGTTCCCACATCAATGCAGCATAGATATTAGTGGGTAAATCCTGGGATTACTCAAATACGTGCTTGTCTCAAATAGGATTTATTTCCCTAAGGTCAAAGAATGCTTAATGCAATGGAACAGATTGTGTTTCCAGTGGACACAAGAATCCCAGATGCAGAACATTAACAAGAAGCTTGCATAAGCACAAGGCCAAGTTCATTTCATTCTCATTTGCTATAATGCAACTCTTCTACAATTTCACTGATGGTGTAGATAAGACAATTCACAGCTGTCACTGGGACCGGGACCTGCCAACTGTTGTCTTTTGCTCTGATTTCTTTCCTGCAGATAAAATGTTTTGTGGAAATAACATAATGGGTCCCCAAGTTTGGTTTTGTTTATATTTAGTCATCTGTTGTGCTGCAAACAGAGCATTTTCAGGACATAATACTTAATGTAGAATGGTGGTGAATCAATCATGTTCTGATGTTGTCCATTTGATAGCAGTGATTGAGGAAGATGCTTTTCCCACACAAGTGCAAGTATGATAATAAAAACAAAGACCCTACGTTCAGGTGAGCCAGGTGCAATCCTGGCTGGCTATGTGATTCTGAGTAGGTTTAACCAGCCTGAATCTCAGTTTCTTTATCTTTAATTAAAACGATGGGAAAAGCCCCTGGTTTATAGTTATTTTAAAGATTAAAGGAGATATATGTGAAGGTATCTATCATAGTACTTAATATATTGCAGGCATTAACAAATATTAATTTCTTTTCCCTGGTGAACTGTTCTATGATTAATACCACATTTTCCCAGGCCATCCCAACCTGAAGGTGAAAAGGGGACCACAACAGCAGCATAAATGTCCCCAGCCTCTTACACGGGCCTTGTAAGTTTCGTTCAAAGAAATTCTCCCAAATTTGTAGAGTGCCCAGGATTGTCTCACACATGCTGATAAGCGCAGCATTCTTTGCTCACACACAAAGCTTGCCTTGTTCATCTTTGCCTTGGCTGTTCATGACCCTTTGCTGGGACTGGGATTGCTCATCCTGGTAAGGCCAATGCAAAGGTGCCAAGAACATTTTGATGACTTTGGGAAGTTGGGAAATTCCCTCCTACCACTGCCAGCTTCCACCTCCTGCCACCAAGGCTAGACGTTTTATAGAGCCAGTGCCATTCTCTGGGCCAATCCACAGTGCACCAAAACCACTTCGTTTCCTTCCCTGATGTGTCAAGAATCTATTTTCTGTCTTTATATTAACATTAATTGTTTTAGTTTGTATTTTCAGCCACTTTCTTCTTGGGGAGCTAATTGTGAGTTCTTGGGGCCTGGGCCAGAGGAAAATTTGACTAATGGATTTCACACCAAAAGCCTGCTCTCCCTCCTAACACTGAAGCTTTATTAGAAGGCCAAGCTTTTATATGAATGCCTCTCTTCTCTGAGGATAAGTTATTTTACAAGAGTTATTTTCAATTCCTCATGCCAGTCAACCTCCCTCCTCCCAGTCCCCTTAGGGCCACCTCAGCAGTCTTCGAAATGTTCTAAGGTAAATACTTCTTGGGTTCTAGTTGAGAATCCTGCTCCAATTTCTCATATAAGAGGATTTTTAGAGACTTTTTTTTAAAGAAGACTTTTCCTCTAAAGAGGAGAAGGAAGACTGGAAAAAAACCATGAAATAATTGTTACTTTTTTTTTAATTTTAGGGGCACAAAGTGGTTTTTGCTTACATGGATGAATTGTATAGTGGTGAAGTCCGGGATTTTAGTGCACCTGTCACCTGAATAGTATCCATTGTACCCAGTGTACCCAGTAGGTGTTTTTTCATCCCTCACCCCACCTCCCACTCTCCCCACTTCTAAGTCTTCAAGGTTCATCATACTACTCTGTATGCCTTTGCATACCCATAGCTTAGGTACCACTTATGAATGAGAACATGTGGTATTTGGTTTTCTGTTCCTGAGTTACTTCCCTTAGGATAATAGTCTCCTGTTCTATCCAAGTTGCTGCAAAAGACATTATTTAATTATTTTTTATGGCTGAGTCATATTCCGTGTATGTACCACATTTTCTTTGTTCACTCTGATGGGCACTTAGGTTGATTCCACATCTTTGCAATTGTGCATTATGCTGTGATAAACATATGTGTGCAGGTGTCTTTTTTATATAATGGCTTTTCCTTGGGATAGATACCCAGTAGCGAGATTGCTGGATCGAATGGTAGACCTACTTTTAGTTCTTTAAGAAATCTCCATACTATTTTCAATAGAGGTTGTACTAATTTACATTCCCACCAACAATGTATAAGTGTTCCCTTTTCATCACATCCATATCAACATCTATTGCTTTTTGACTTTTTAATAATGGCTATTCTGGCTGGGGTATTTCGTTGTGGTTTAATTTGCATTCATTATGAAATGATTGTGATAACTTTGGATGTGAGAGAGTAGGCGGGGATTTTAAGGAAGGGTGGGGGATGTGGGGACCTGAATTTGGGCAGTGGTCATGGAAAGAAATGGGCAGATTCTAGAGGCTTGATGAAAGAACAAACAAATGTCATCAGTGACTACACTGGAGAAACAGGACCTGAAGGTTGTCATGGATGATTCTGAGTTTTCTGGGAATTTGTGCCTCTAAAGTTGATTTGTCTAAATAGTAAAACTTGAAATTCCAAATCCTTAATGTAAGTTTTCAGAGTCCTGTATCCCTTGCCAGCCATCCTGCTTTAAAATCACTTGCTGTTTAAATTCTTCAGTGTCTCTCTTTCCTTTGCTTTCCTCTAAGCACCAGGTTTGTGTGTGAGAGGCTGTAACTCGTCTTCTTTCCTTCATGTAGGTTGGTGATATAGACTTGCTGGTCCTCATGAATGTGCTGGTGCTTTGGACTCCAAGGGCAATCTGTCTGTCAGTTTTGACAGTATTGTCTAGTCTCAGTGAGAGACGGAAGGAAGACCACTGAGATTTCTCTGGTCTGAAAATAAGTACTGTTCGTAGCATTCAAATTTGCTTTGAAGGAGCATTCTTCACATGCCCGTGGTCAGGAACAATTTAAGGAGTGCTAGGATCCAAAAAATTGATTGGATTTCCTCCCTCTCTTCACAGCCTATATATAGTCCCCAGCCTATCAAAAATATTTAAGAGGAGTATTTGGCATATTTCCAAAATACTATTTTTGAAATATTATGCTGAGCATTTAAGCAAATGAACGACACAGGGACAGCTTTGGGTCACGCTGTGCGTGGGTCTCCAGCGCCTCTTTCTCTTCCTTAGTGTTCTCAAGCTGATCTCTGGTTGTTTAGAGCTCTTCACAGAGGACTTCATCAGGACTGGCCTTCAAAATCCCTACCGCTAAGCCTTTCCTTTCCCAGATCCCATATCAGATTGCCATGTTCCTAGAGGACTGAACATAGTCAGTGGTCTAATAAATAATAATGATAGATATGGTTTATTGAGTGCCTGGCATGGTGCGTTTCATACATTATCTCATTTAATTGTCACACCAGTTTTGGAAGTATTACTATCCCTCTTTACAAATGAGAGACTGAAACATCAAGAGTGTCATTAAGTTGGGTAAACGTCATGCAGCTTATAAGTGCCAGAGATAGAACAGGACCGCAGGTCTCTCTCATAATGTACACGCCTGCTAATAATACTTTCTGTCTCTTAATTCTGAGGAGTGATTTCCAATGGGCATTTCAGGAATTAAGGCAAGCTCTCAGAGCCTCTATCGTTGATAAGGGCTTTATTTCAGTGGGGCCTTATTCTCTTAAACTTGCTTTTGAATGAAGTAAGCTCTTTGCAAAGCTCTTGTTAGCAGAAAAAAACCATATGTCTTAATTCAAAATGTTATTTGAAATCTCACAATCTGTATTTTTAAAAACAATGTAAGGCAGGTGAACTGTTTGTCTTTAAAAGATTTATTTTACACACCAACCCCTTACTGCCTCTCAATAAATGTTACTTAATTGCAATGTGTTAAAAAGAATGAAGCCGAAGTATGGTCTGTAAAAATATTTGTCATCATTTGCTTTTTTGGTTTCCTGATTCTGAGGAACTCTGAGTGGTTGTTTGTCAGACTCCTCTGTATCTGCCTGAGCACAAACGCCCTTTTGCTGGGCTGGGCCCCAGGCAGAATGGTGAAGTGGCTGAAATTTGAAAAGCAGCACACTTTCAGTGCTCCCAGCTTCGTCCTCTCCACCCATTTCCCTGCCTCTTTTATATTTTTTTCAAAATAAAATAAAACTCAAAGAAGACAAACTTTTCCCTTCCTCTCACTCAAGAAGGGATCCTCAGACACATTTTTATGTGATTTAAAGTAAATGTAATTTGTAATTTCCAGGTATTGACATTTTCAGTTACATTTCGAATCATAAAACCAAAGATTTTTTTTTTTTTCTGGTAGAAGGAATTCCAGGTTGAGAAACCTGCGGAGTGAAGGGTTAGGGACTGCCTGAAGAAAGAATTCGGCCAGTTTGAGCACAGGGTTCCTCCTCTTCTCCCCAAAGCAGACAGGCTTCATGAGAAAAGTCTTGGAGGTAGCCATTGCTTTACTGATTTTTTTTTTCCTTGGATTTTGGCAGTTCTGCTTTTTCAGATGATACTTCAGGCCATTTTTTTCACTGTGTGGCAGAAAAAAATAAAGAGGTTTCAAGGAAATAGAACTGTCTTTTGCTCTGGGGCTTGTTGATCTGGGCAAGGTCGAGTGCTCTTAAGGGATGGAGGAAGTAGTTGCTGCAACAGCTCTGATAAGGGTTTAGAGAGTGTTTCAAAGTTTACAAAACACATTAATGGAACAGTCAAGTGGAAAAGTTTTTTTTTTTTTTTTTTAACACATACAAAATATTATTAAAACGGAGTGCAAGTTATTTGGACTAGCCTTCATTTGGGACAGTCTCTCAAAAACGGAATTATTCTTTTTTCTTCTGATGATAAAAATACTAATTGTAATGGAGAACAAGCTCTTTCCTCCATCTCCCCTTGTTGCCACTGCACCTGCATGAGAGTAACAGAGAGTAGTGTCAAAGTGGCAGTGATACATACGTGTTGGCTTGAATGGGGTGGCACAAAAAGTTTGTCGTAGGATGCTGCCTGCCGTATGGTTGCTACATCGGGAAGCCCACACTATGTTCCTGCCTAGTCAAGTCTTCTGCCTCCTACTTTCGTGTTGGGCTGTGAGTTTTATGCTGGTTTAAGCTAGCTCCTCATCTTTTGAAGCTCCTCATCTTTTTGAACCACATGAGAAAGCAATCCCACACCATTGCTGTTGAACCTTTCTTCATGTGGAATTTGTTGAGACTTGAGGGCCCCCATCGTACGGGTAATCATTATAAGCAAATCTCCCATGATTTTTCACCCTTGTGCTCCATGGCCACAGCCCACTTCTTATCACTCCTCATAATGCGCTCCTCTCCCTTGATCTGACACAATGAGCCAGTTTGTAGCCTGAGCTTCCTACAGTGAAGTTCACTGTCTAGTCTTACGTATTTTCACAGAACTTCTAATCAGCTTTTCAGGGTCTTAAATGAATGAACAGCCAAAGATGTCTACATATTTGAGAAAACACTTTAACATGAAATGAACTCAGAGGAAGCAAAGACAATGTAGGAAAACAAAAACAAAAACAAAAACATCCAAACTAAGATTCTCAGAGAGATAAGAGAAGATAATGAATCCATGGACATGAACAGGATACTATAAAAATGAAAAGAGAATAAAAAAGACCATCAAATATAGAAATGATGACAGCAGAAATTAAACATTAAACCAAAACATTGATACAGTTTTTGAGTAAATGTTACAGACTGAATTGTGTCCCACCTCAAATTCATATATTGAAGTCTTTTTTTTTTTTTGAGGCGGAGCCTTGCTCTGTCGCCAGGCTCACTGCAAGCTCTGCCTCCCGGGTTCACGCCATTCTCCTGCTTCAGCCTCCCGAGTAGCTGGGACTACAGGCACCCACCACCATGCCCGGCTAATTTTTTGTATTTTTAGTAGATGCAGGGTTTCACTGTGTTAACCAGGATGGTCTCGATCTCCTGACCTCGTAATCCGCCCACCTCAGCCTCCCAAAGTGCTGGGATTACAGGTGTGAGCCACCGTGCCTGGCCATATTGAAGTCTTAATCTCTAGTATTGGGAATGTGACTGTATTTGGGAATAGGGCTTTAAAAAGGTACTTAAGTTAAAATATGGCTCTTAAGGTAAGTCCTACTCGAATATAACTGGTATCCATTTAGGAAGAGGTGATTAATACTCAAGAGAGAGACATCAAGTATGTCCCTCATAGAGGGTTGATCATCAAGAGGCGGCAAGAGGGCAGCTACCTGCAAGTGGAAGAGAGAAAACTTAGAGAAACCAACTCTCCTGGCACCATGCTGTTGGACTTCTAGCCTCCAGGACTCCCAGGATATACATTTCTCTTTTTAAAAATAGCCATCCTGTGGTATTTTGTTATGACACTCCTAGCAAACCTATACAGCACATTTCTAAGACATCAAAATAACCACACACCCTCACACACACACAAAACAACAAGACAAACAAACTAAAATCAGAAGATGGAAAGTGAGGGACAACAGAAGAAAATAGGCAAACAGTCCAAGCGGATCAATATCTCATAGAAAACAGGGAAATAAAAGAAAGAAAATTATAAAAAATATAATAAAATTTTATTAAATGTTTTGCCAAATGTTTATTTTAACAACAGAAAATAAAAAATATATACCAAATCCTATTGTGAAATTTCCAAGCACTGGGAATGAAAAGCAGATCTTACAATTTTCCAGAAAGAATGACAAATAAAAAGAAGGAACAAAAATTGGTCATATCTACAAAGAATCAGAAACCGAAACGGTGTTTAATTTCTCAGTAAGAGGAAGTGTAAATAATTGTACGTGAGTATTGTAAACTCATTTTATTTTGAATTTGTTTCTATGGCCATGTCTTAGGAAACTTCACACAACTTTTCTACTAATGTAAGAATGACTTGTTTTGTGTTTAATCCAAGATACTAAACATCATGGCACTTAGTATAGTACATTCTGCATCTGTGCTCAATAAAAGTTAAAGGAAAATGAGAGGATGGACTAAATATGATATTTGTTAGCAAAGTTTGCTGCCAGCAAAGATTTTTACCATCGTACTGGTCAGATGACATTGTGATAACAAGATTCTGTTCTAAGCCACTGTTCTGAAAGGGACTTTTTCAGAAGACAATGAATAGGAAAGTGAATCAAGTTGGAATCTAGCCATACAGGAAAAGGATGAAGGAATAAAGGATGCCTGGTGGGAGTGTAAATTAGTTCAACCGTTGTGGAAAACAGTGTAGCAATTCCTCAAGGACCTAAAGACAGAAATACCATTCGACCCAACAATCCCATTCTTGGACATATACCCAAAGGAATATAAATTATTCTATTATAAAGACACGTGCACCACATATGTTCATTGCAGCACTATTCACAATAGCAAAGACATGGAATCAACCTAAATATCCATAAGTGATAGACTGGATAAAGAAAATGTGGTACATGTACACATGTACACCATAGAATACTATGCAGCCTTAAAAATAATGAGATCATGTCCTTTGCAGGGACATGAATGGAGCTGGAGGCAAATTAACACAGGAACAGAAAACCAAATATTGCGTGTTCTCAGAAGTGGGAGCTAATGATGAGAACATATGGACACATAGAGGGGAACAACACTCACTGGGGCCTATCGGAGGGTGGAGGGTGGGAGAAGGGAGAGGACGAGAAAAAATACTCGAGTGATGAAATAATCTGTACAAGAGACCCCCATGACACAAGTTCACCTATGTAACAAACCTGTACATGTACCCCTGAACTTAAAAGTAAAAAAAGGAATTAAGGATGCAAAAGCAGAAGGAATGTTTTATTAGTAAGGCCAAGATTTTGGTCTTCAAATAGTTGAAGTGTTCTCATATGGAAAGGGTTAAGTTTACTCACTATGAACCAGAGACCAATAATTGGAAGCTTTGGGAAGAGCCATTTTGGTTCAATGGAAGATATATTAATTTCCTTTTGTTGCTGTAACAAATCACCACAAACTTAGTGGCTGAAAACAACACAGTTCTGGAGGTCAGAAGTCTGAAACGGGTCTTACTGGTCTAAAATGATGTTGGCAGGGTTGCATTTCTTCTGAAGGCTCTAGAGGAGAATGTGTTGCCTTGCCTTTCCCAGCTTCTCAAGACTGCCTGTGTTCCTTGGGTTGTGACTTCTCCCTCCATCTTCAAAGCCAGCAGTGTAGCAGTGTAGCAATGTAGCGTCACCGATCGCTCTGATCCTGAAGGTCCTGTTACCCTCTTAAAAGGACTCTATGGTTATATGAGCCCATCCAGATAACCAAGGGTAATCTCCCCATCTCAAAATCCTTAACCTAATCAGATATGCAAAGTTCCTTTTGCCATATAAGGTAACATATTCACAGGTTTTGGGAATGAAGACATAGAATCTTTGGGGAGAGTCATTATTCTGCCTACCACAGTAGGTAAAAACTTCCAAATTGCCATGGTGGTTTACAGATGGAATGGATTGCTTTGGGAGACAGTGACAGACTCATCACTGGGAATATCCAATCAACAGGTTGAGAGAGGATTAAGTCTGCAAGTGCATGACACTAAGGCAGGTGGATGAAAAGAAAAAATTCAATTAATGTTTTACAATTTATGATACTTGACAAAAATTTGAACTTTTACTCATACTTTGGAATTATGCATGCATAGCTAAATGTTAAGTAAAAAACGTTTGATGTTTTACCGCGTAGAATCAACAACTGGACTACAACAATAGAATATGACAGTGTCTTCCACTGGTCAGGTTTAATTATCAGAAAACTTTTAAAGTATATTTTCTTATAGCTTCAATGCTTTGGTTCTATTGTGCAGTCTGGAGCCACACAGTTAAGTCCAACCCCTTTACATAAGATAGCCTGTCAGATACATGAAGAAGTCAGTCATGTCTTCCAAGCCTATTCTTTAGTTTATATTCTTTAATCATCTGCTTCTTTGGATATGTCATAGTGTATATGCATTTATTCAATTTAATCTCATTACCATTGGTCCATTGTTCTGGACAGTGGGCATATTTTAAAAAACTCATTCATTCAGAATTGTTGTTGCTTTTTGGTCTTAGTATTTGTCTGATATTTTGACAGACAATGGTGAGCAAAGCATTGTTTTCATGACACTTCTAGTTGAGTGGAGATCTTTACATGTTGTAGCAGAAATTCATTCCTGCGCTGCAGAGAAAGTTTTACTAAATGATGCTTAAGATAACCTGTTCAGCAAACATTATTGAGTGTTGCTGGGGTAAAGCATTTTCTGGATTTGTAAAGACATAGCGTCTGTTCTCTAGGAACAGCTCAGATATTCTGTGATACTGTGGTGCTTTGCCTGCTTGGCAGGCTGATTATAGAACCAAACTAATTTGTTATCCGTGATATACACAGGAGTTTGCTCTCCACTGATGAAACCCAAGAAAGCTGAACTCTGTTGGTTGGTTTATTGTTCCAAAGATGAGGAGGCATCTTTGTTTATTCTAGAAAATTCTGACCCTTCAAAACTAAATATTTCCTTTCTTATGATTTCTGAAACACGAGGGATGTCCAAAGGATCAAGATTAGACTAAGACATGGGGACACCAGACAGTCACCTGTGTGGTGTCTACTCAATATATATTTCACACATTGCCTGCACCTGGTGGTGGATATTGTATTATTTATGATTCATTCTTTATGATTAGCTGTGCTCATGTCCAGTAATCTCCTTTAGAATTCAGTTATTTCTATCACATCTCTCAGCTTGAATTGGTTTAATAAGGCAAGTTTCTTCTTTAAGGTTTAGAATTAAGCTACATTAGATGATTAAGAAATGTCTTGGGCAGAAACCTTAAAAGAGGGAGTTGAGGAAAAGTGAGCTGGAAGCTTCCAACATCAATCCATTTTACATTTTGCCCACCACCTGCCCCATCTTGGAGGTTTTGGACTTTGAACTCCCTCCCCTGGGAGGTAGCTGAGCTTCACAACTGGAGATGGTTGCTAAGTAAAGTTTTTTTGATAGTCCGGAAAAAGGAAATGAATTTGATATTTTGAATATCAAAAAACATTTGCGCATAAAAAGGTCTAAAAGTTAGTTAGCATTTGGGTCAACTTAAAAGCATACACATATACAAAAACCTGAGGAAACGAACAGTATACTGTAATTGAGTTATGGTAGACAATCTACACAGTTTAGATACAAATATTTACCTTTCTTCATTTTTTTTTCCGGTTAATTTAGATAAAATAAAAGCCATGATCCCATATCATTGAGATAATCATTTTTCCATAAATTTGGTGTTTTACGCAGAAGATAGGAATAACATGTCTGGCTTATTTCAGAAATAATAATTTTATAAACGTGTCAGGGTTTTAAAATGCAGCTGAACTTACCAGACTCCACAGGAATGTAATGAGTACTGCATACTTTCTGTTTTAGGTTTTACTAAAGATTTTGAGGGCTCCAGGAAGGGTTGCATCACACGTGGCAATCCATCATTTTATTTGCATTCTTTCTCCTTCTCTATTTTCCATATCTTCTTCCAGATTCTCTTTTGAGTTTCCAATACGTTTTTCTCAGTTACACGAGCAACTTCTCTCTTTCTACAAAGTTTTATCACCACCCAATGCCAAGGCCCATGAGGCTTAGCTCCCATGTGGGCTTATCAAAACTTTTTTTTTTTTCAACAAAAGCACCTCTTCTCATAAGCGGAATTCTAGCTGCTACAAAATAATTACTTTACTGTTGCTATAACAAAACTTTAGCATTAGAAGGAAATACTAAATGGTTTCATATTTAATTCATAATCCTCTCCAGACACCAGAAAAAATCTCTTAAATTTCAGATTTTTAAGCTTTTAGTTTGTAAATTTATTATGCATATTTTAAAGCTTATCTTTTGATCTAAGTTTTTATTCAAGCCCACTACAAGGAACTGAGCAACATGGTCAGTTTGAATACTTGTATGCCGGTGACATTGAACAATGAGTTTCATCAGGAAAAAGCCATAGATTAACTCATGAAGGAGCCAATATATTCTTTTTTATGATGGTAAAAAACATATAACACGATAACCACCCTCATAAATTCTTAGGTGTACAAACAGTACACTATTGTTAACTAGCACAATGTTTTACAGCAGAGCTCTATAACTTTTTCTTACTGCATAACTGAAACTTTGTACCAGTTGAACAGCAACAGCTCATTTCTCTCTCCCAACAGCTCCTGGCAACCACCATTCTACTTTCTGCTTCTATGAGCTTGACTACTTTAGACACTTCATATATGGAATCATGCAGTATTTGTCCTTCTATGACTGGCTTGTTTTGCTTAGCTTAATGTCCTCAGGGTTCATACATGCTGTCATTTATGACAGAATTTCCTTCTTTTGTTTTAGATTGAGTAATATTCAATTGTTTGTATATACCACATTTTTAAATATGTTCACGCATAGATGGACACTTAGGTGTTCATTCACCTGTTGATGGATATTTCAGTTGCTTCTATATCTTGGCTATTGTGAATAATGCTGTAATGAACAAGGCCATGCAGATGTCTTGTTGAGACACTGATTTTATTTCCTTTGAGTAAATACCAAAAAGTAAAATTGCTGGATCATGTGGTCATTCTATTTTAATTTTTTGAAGGACCTGCATATTGTTTTCCATACAGTTGCACCATTTTACATTCCCACCAAGTGCACAAAGGTTTCAATTTTCCTATATCCTCGTTATTTTTTGTCTGTTTGTTTGTCTTACCTCTTCCTTGACCTCTACCCATTGCTGACATCCACCAGCTCGAATCAGGACTCTGTAAGTGCATCATGCCCCCTGGCTTGGGCAATGCATCACCCATACCACTAGGAAAGGTGACCTCACATGAAAAATATGTAAAGTTATTTGGTATTTTCCATCTTCAGGCAAGCTCTTGCTAATTGTTGATGTCATCATGAACATTGTTTGGCTATTAAAAGCTCAATAAGAGAGAAAAAGGAGAGATGAATGGTTGTAATGATGGAGTGAGGTTCAGAAATGTATCTCTCCTTATAAAAATTCTACTTAAGCCTTTATTTAAAAAAACTTTCTCTGGACCTCTTAAACTAACATTTCTGTCTCTTCCAACAAAGAATTTGTTTACAGCCTCCACTTAATCACTACCCATTCATTTCATAATCTCATGCAGTTTAACTTCTGTCCTACATATTAATATGAAAAGCACGTTGCTTCCAAGAACACAAATGACCTCTTAATCACCAAGTCCTCTCTGAACATTCATCTCTGATGACAGCTCTTCCCTGGAAAGCACCTCCTCATAGCTTCCAAAGCACTATTCAACTTATAGTGGCACATCTTTATTGAGTGCTTATTATGTGTTAGATACTTTCTGGGACAGGAAACAAGATAATAGCTGGTAAATGATTGAAGAAACTGCAGGTGTAACTCTGATAAGTAAAGACTACATTAATTGCCATGAAGAAAAAATAATGTTCTTCTAGAGTAGCACTGTCCAATAGAAATAAAATAAAAGCCACATATGTAATCTTAAACTTTCTAGCAGACATATTTTAAAAGTAAAAGAAAATAAAGGAAATTAATCTTAAAATATTTTAACTCAATGTATTCAAAATGTTATCATTTCAACATATAACCAATATACAATTATGATGAAATATTTATGCCCTTTTTAATTACTGTTTTCAAAACCTGTATGTGTATAACTATGTATATATACTATATAATACATATACAAGATATTAGGTCTTTAAAATCTGTCTATATCTATATAGTGCTGTGTATTTTACACACAAAAGCCATTTAAATTTGGACTAGCTGCACTTCAAATACTTAAGAGTCCATGTATCTGGAGGCCATATCGAACAATGACAATCTAGACAGCAGAAATAGAACAAATGAAAGAAAGACAGTTTTGGCTCAGAAATAGAATGGTTTCTACTAGCAGTTAAGAATTATGACTGTCCAGCAATGAAATGAACTTCTTTCCATAGAAAGTTCTCAAGTGGGAATGAGGCTGTAGATAGGGATAACTTGGTTTACTTTTCTTTTGTTTTATTTTTTATTTTTAGCTGACATGGAATAATTGTATGTACTTATGAGATATAGAGTAAATCGGTTGAATTTTAATGCCCCTCAAGTAATTACCTTTTTTAAAAAGATAATTAAAATGCCCCAAAATAATGTATTAATATTTGGGGGCAGCAATTTACACAATGCAGAGGTGTATAAAGAAATGTTTAATAATTTTCTCTTTCACTTTCTACCTTTGAGTAAACAAATGTTAACAATTTGGTTTATATCCTTTCAGACATTCCTCTATACTCATATAAAGATATATAAGAACACACATAGCATTTTTAATTTTAAAAAGGAAAGTATGACAAAATATATACACCTACTATGTCCCCACAAAAATTAAAATAAAAAAATTTTCAAAAAGGAAAACATGACAAAATGGGTGTACCATAGTTTACTTTACTAATATATTATTACATCTTTCTAGGTCAATATATGTGTATCTCACTCATTTTTAAGTGGCTGCATAATTTTCTGTATAACTGATATACCATAGTTTATTCAAACATTCACCTACTGGGAGCCTCATGACATATCCGGTTGGGCCACCTCTGATGTCAGCCACACTCGAAGGGGACAGTTCCACCTGAAAGTAGAATCAGCTTGTGCTGACAGCATCTTGACTCAAGTATGTGGCTTGAGTTGTTTTGCTTTTTTTCTCTAGAGTCTCTGTCTAATGGCTGTGCTCCCACCTCCCGACCGCCAGTGGACAATTCTGTAAGTTATTCAGGTGGCAGAATCAAGTACTGTTGCCTGCAGGAGTGATCAACTTCCATTTTTAATTGGGCTTCTCAATTTTCCCTGCCTCATTCTCCCTGGCCGCATGATCCCCTCTTGAAGTCACCTTCCAAATAAACTGGCTGTGCAGGAGTCTTTCTAATGACAGACATATGAATAATTTTAACTGTGTTTTTTTTTTTTTTTTTTTTTTTGAAATGAAGTCTTCTCTGTCGCCCAGGCTGGAGTG
Source organism: Macaca mulatta (assembly GCF_049350105.2). Classification (NCBI taxonomy): domain Eukaryota; kingdom Metazoa; phylum Chordata; class Mammalia; order Primates; family Cercopithecidae; genus Macaca; species Macaca mulatta. Next base: position 181,514,801 of record NC_133407.1, on the reverse strand, counting down.
CAGTGGCACAATCTTGGCTCACTGCAACCTCTGCCTCCTGAGTTCAAGCGATTATCCTGCCTGAGCCTCTCAAGTAGCTGGGATTACAGGTGTGCACCACCACGCCTGACTAATTTTTGTATTTTCAGTAGAGACGGGGGTTTTGCCATGTTGGTCAGGCTGATCTCGAACTCCTGACCTCAGGTGATCCACCCACCTCGGCCTCCCAAAGTGCTGGGATTACAGGCATGAGCCACTGTGCCTGGCCGATTTTTACTGTTAATAAACAGAGCTGCACTAAACTTCTTTTTTTATATTACACATCAGTGCTTTTTTATTTTTAAGAATTAGATTCTCAAATGAAATGTGTTGTCAGATTACATTTCAAAAAGGCTGTAGCAAATCACAGGCCAAGTGGCAGTATGCAGGAATCCTTTTTATATACGTGCTAACCATCAAACATTACTGTACAATTTTTGCCACTCTGATTTGAACATAATGTTATGTCATATTGCTGTATTTTCCTTTCAGATGTGATGAGAGGGGCATCTTTTCATGTTTTTGAAAATTTATTTATGTCAGCTCATGCAAAAAACCACCTGAGGTTGATTAAAGACATAAATGGAAAAACATAATGAAAATATTCAAAGAAATTTCAGAGAAAGTTTGTTTCACCATGTGTGAAGAAGACATTCTCAACTATAAATAAAGATGCATAAATTTGACTAGATTAAAATTTTGCTTTTTTTAAAGTTCTGATTGAGCAAATGATACTATAAACAAAGTTAAGACAAATGATGGACTGGCAAAAATATCTACAAAACATAAAATAGACATTATGAACCGATATAAAAATCAAGCTATCTTATAGAAAAGCAGACAAAGGCTAAAAACAGAAGAAAATGTGTCGTATCTTCCTTCCTCTTAGCAGTATAATTCTCCAGGTTATTTTTAGATGTACACACAAACAGAGGCCTGTAAGGTCAGGATCAATCTTTTCAAGAGAATTTGTTCAGACAGAGTTTACTTCGACTTGGGGACTAGCAGTTAACTGCTCTGGAATGCAGAGGCCATATCTCTGCAACACAATGGAAGCTAGAAATAGTCTAATACATTTTGTCTACCTAGACCCAAGAATAATTTCCTTGTGTTATGTGGGCTGGCATTCATACACCTAACTTCTCTGGACCTATATCATTTATCTGATGGTTCCTAATATATTGGATTAGGCAATTTCTAAACTTTATAAACTCTTTTATTGTGTGTGTGGTTCACTCCATAATACCAGCCACCAGGTAGAACCCCCAAGGTACCACAAGTCTGTGCAATTTCTTTTGATATCTTAAAAGCATTAAAAAAATCTCATTTCACACAGAACATAAATCAGCTATCTTGCAATACAATGATGCCAGGTGGGTTAACATTCATATTTCTTTTCTACTCAGTGCTCCATGGTGAAAATAATAGTATTTCTTTATCCTTGTTTGTACTGTCCGAATGCCATAAATTATGGCTCTACTCCAAAGCTGGTGAGTTATAAAGCCATAATCTGTTCACACACACATAAAATGTCTTTCTGTATCTGGCCTTTGGACATAACTTCAGTGGGGGGAGAATTTATGAGCCATCAGATCCATGAGCTGCATCAGGTGTGCCAGAAGTTATGTTTACATGGCACATACACTTAGATTCAAATCTAAGTTTAAGGTTTTAATGGGCCAGTTAAGTACAAACACTGGGGCCTGGTTTTCTTTCCCCATTGAATGAACCACTTGTTGCGCAGGGATCTGTTTACTTTAAATGTAACTAGAGAGAGGCAAAAGCCTCAGAGGCCAGTGTTCACTGGGAGAGGAGAGAGGGGATCAATTCTTCTTTTGTAGTTGCTGCTGTTAAACTCCAGATGGAAAGATGCCTAGTGACATGAAGCTGTGAAAATGCCTTCAGACAATGTTTTAGAGCTGAGATAAACAGTAATGTGATACAGCTAATTAGCTAGAAAACAACTGAATGGATTTCATTGAATTTTTACCAAATGGCAGAAACTGTTAGCTTTGAAGATTTTTTCAGTAGCATAGGTTCAAACTGAAATGCCTTAAAAACAGGTAATGCAGATTTAAAAAGACAGGGGATGCTGTCTTTACAGAATGTATTTTATGTTCAGGTCATGAGATTTTATGAATTGTCCATAGATAGTCTCATGATCCACGGTTTATAAGAATTTAGTGTATTGTGTAGTTAGCGGCTGACTGCCTGTGCGGTCCAGTGTTTTTATGGTCCTGACAAAAGCATAGGTTTCTCTGTGAGGCAGTTGTGGGAAGGTTGTAAAGTGATCTCAACTGATAACTGAGTCGTCTGTTGACGTCAAGAACAATTTATAGTTTGGTCTATATTTAGAGTCTAAATTCATGGCTGATATATTTAATAGCATCAGTCTTGACTCATGGATTTATTGTTTAACTCTTATCTTTTGCTTTTAACAGAGAAACACAGCTATAGAATCGCAAAGCTCTTCCACTTTTTCAAGTGCATTTTTACCCATGAAAGAGGCCATTAAGCATTCGTTCACATGCTGTGAAATTAAGGGGCTTTAGTACTTAATTTGGAGAGGAAACATAACTGAGGACAAAAGGCAGGACCTGGAGTGTTACTGTGCAAGTGCAGTTTGTTAGCTGTGTAACACTGAGGAAGAGACTTAGGATCTGTAGGCATCCGTTTCTCCTCTGTGAAATGGAGAGAGTAATATCCGCATCATTTGGAAAGCTATCTGTGTTAGGAAGCCTAGTCTCGGAAAACCCAGTTTCAAATGGGCTTAAACAATGGGTAAGTTTATTATCTCATGTAATTAATTGGAAACCCAGAAATAGCCTGGGTTTCTGGTGCAGAATAATCAGTGGCTCAAATGTCATTGGTGACACAGGATATTTCCACGTTTTCCTTTGCCAGATATAGACATCATCTCCAGCTGCTTCCCTTTGTAATTATAAGGTGGTTGCCAGTGGCAATAGAGATGAATGCTTTCTAGTTCTGACTAGCTGAAGAGAGAAAGAAATTTCCAACCTTCCAGTATGGAATATAAATCCTTTGCTTCATTGATTGGGTTAACTTAGGTCATGTATAAACTCTTCATCCTACCCCAGACACAATGAGAGGAATTCATTGCTCAAATTGACTCATCATCTGAGAATGGAACACATAGAAGTTCACAGTGTCCATAGTGCTTTCCATAGCACTTTACAGAGTAGTTGTGAGGGCTAATTTAGACGCACAACATGTGGTACATACAGGGTATTCCGTTAATGGTAATTACTACTAATTCTATTATTATTACCACTGGGTGAGTGTTGGCTCGCTCACTGGTGCATTGGGCTCCACAGTTTACCCTGTTTGACCTGAACATGGTGGTAAAGGTGACAAGCTCACAAATTTGTCTCCTATTTGAGTCACTGAATTTTGTACAGAGCAAATGATCTTTAAAAAGTCTACGTCATAGCTATAGTGCTAAACCCCATAAGACATCTTGCATATTTTGCCCCTGTTTACAGGGAAACCCAAGCAAGAGGCCATGAATAAGTCAGGACAAACACATCATCACTGTGGAAAAAAATATTTTCGATAATTAATTTTTTAAAACTTTATAAGAAGTATCACCAATAAAAGGACAGAACTTTTAAAAAGTGAATTCCTAACTGATGTAAATGGGTAAATAAGTCAGTTTTGCATTTTAAGAACACATACTCAGGTGCCAACTAAGTAATGCTTCCTCCATGTGGAAGTACTGCTAAACCATGTGCTTAGATTAGACTTAATGTTAAAAAGGTTTTTTTTTCCTCCTGAAATCATTAGACTCTGAAGAAAGCATAGAATTTCCAGTGTTGACCAAATTCTCCTAAACTTATATTAAAACTTGTTAGACCAAGCCAGGTATGTTTGAGCATGTAAACAATTCACATGAATCCATTCTTCTTCTAAAGGGAGGAGTCTATATAATGAACAGGTCCAAGTGTCCAAATTGTTCTTGGAAAAAAACAATGTACCACGAGTCAGGAGTAGGGAACAGGTGACACTGTCAAACAGGATAATTTGAAGAGAACTTAATAAAGGGAGTACTAACAAAGTTATGGGCACGAGGGAGAAAAACCAAAAGAGATTGTGCAGTGCGGTAGTCTGGAGCAAGTAAAGGCCGGAGCAGAGGAGTTACCTCTGCAGGCCTATCTCCCTCTAGCTTGTACCCAGGTTCCTCCTTGGCTGAGCTCATCTGAAGCCAGAGGACAGAGGATGATGAAGACTGTGAATGCAGCCAAGTGGGGAAACCTCTGCAGCTCAGAGCGGGGTGCAGGGTGGGCTTTGGATTTGCAGAAGCCAAAGAGTTTTTAGCACATAGCCTTTTCCAATAATTCTTCTATTTCAGTCATATACCTAGAAAGATCCCATCACCATTTAGTTAAACCGTAGAACTTAAAGAACACGAGGCAATTTGGGGGACCAGTTAGGAAGCTTAGATCTGCTGTCTTTTCTGACTTCATATTGACTTGAGACTTGGTTCAAACTTCGTAAGATACAGTGAGCATAAAGTTTCCAGGAGTGATTCTGAATGAAAATGTTTCCCTGGAGACTTCCTGACCAACGATGTTACGAATTTGGGATTATGTTCGATCTTAAAGGTTTCAAGGTTATAGATAAACAGTTTCTCGAGACACCTCTAAGTCCCTGGAACCTCAGGTATGGAATATGACATTAACTGATAGGTTATTTTGTTTTTTTCCAGGGATTTAAAATTGTTTCTAAAATTTGGTTATTGTTTTTTTTTTTCAGTTATATGTCACACACTATGTTGTTGTTTTTTTCCATATTGACTAAGCTTGCACACTTAGATAGTTGCAACAATGCAGATTGATATCATCACTTTTCTAAGTGGATGATGATGAAGTGGCTTAAAAATCATAGACCTCAGTGTATTCAGATACCTCAGGAATACTGTAATCACCTTGGCAAACCATGGTTCTCATGACTCAGTCTGTTTCAGGTTGACTTACTGTGGATTTCCTTGTTTCCTTCAACGTAATATAAACCACACCAACTCCCTAAAATCAACTTTCTTCACCTCTAAAGTGTGGTTAATTATTTTAATCATCTGCTCTTTAAACTGATCTCTGCAACCAAAGCAATGTGGTGGTTGCATGTGGGAGACAATAGGTTTAAAGTTGATGCAGATAATTCATTACATCAATCATTTGCATTGACTTAGTTACACACATTGACAACTCTCTCTACATATCTCTGTCTCCTTCCCTCCATTCTTAACTTCCTTCCCTCCCCCACTTTTTTATTGCATTAGACTCTACTAGTGTTACTTGTAGATCAAGTGTTTAGGTGCTGATGGCAGGATATGAGAGGAGGTACAAAAGAAAAAATATGTATGGTCAAAAACACTCAACAACTTCCAACCCAAAACCAAAAACCTTGATGTGTTTGCAAGTTTGCTGAGCTATAAAACTCTATGGGTTATAGAAAAAGTACATGTGGCTGATTCACTGAGAGTCAAGAGGAAGTCTCAGAACTCTTCACACACCAGATAAGAAAGTCCTTTCCTGGCGTTCACAATACCACTTTCAGGAGTGCATAGGGTATTCTAGAACTGTGAATATTTCTGGCATAACCCTCATCTCTCCTTTTTCCTCAATACTCACAGCCTTAACATTGCCTTCTGCCTTGAAGCCAGTAGGATGAATTTCACCATGAGCTTTCCCTTTGGCGTGGTCTGGCCTGTCCCTACATGGAGCCCAGAGCCCTCCCCAGGCACAAGCACTCTGATCCTCACACAGCTGCATAACATTGGGACAACCCTGATTTCTTTTCTACACGTTACATTGGGGAGAATATAGTTTATGCTTCTACTTGTTTGTTTGCATGTTTCCTTCCCTAGAATGTAAACTCTATGAAGTTTGGGAACGTTATTGTTTTGCTCACTGTAATAGCCCCAGTGCCTAGCTCAGAGCCTGGCATACACTAGAGTTCAAAATATCTTTGTTGAATGAATGAACATACCAGAATATACCTCTGTGTGTGTGTGTGGGGGGGGGTGTGTGTGTATGTGTGTGTGCATACCATATCCTATGAGGGGTATATTTCAAAGCTGTCATCTTAAGAAGTTATATATGTACTCCTATGGTGGCACTTTAACAAATATTTACATTAGAATATTAAAATGTCAAGTGTCCAATAATATTTGGTTTTAATTATGTCAGGCCAATTCTAATTTTATGCATCCATATGTCCCCAACTGGGATTTGAAGAAAATGAAGACTGTTCAGTGACAACTCGGCATACCCTCAATTCCATCCCATTTCACTCTGTGAAGAACTAGTTCAGGTATGTGATAGGGAGAACCATGAGTTGGAATCCAAGAGGGCTCCTATTTCTGGCCCTGCAATCTGATTTGTGTGACCTTGGGTATATCCTTTAGTTCCTGGGCCAGATATAGAAGAAAGATACAATGTTTGCTTCTGGGAAATGTTATCAATTTCTTTGATAATCACGGGGGAAAGGTTCCATGTAAAAATAGGATATAGTGTTTAATTTCTTAAGAATTTGACATGGCTAGCCTCTTGTGAAATAGGTGGGTAGACAGTTATCTGCTGAAAATAATCTCCCTGAATTATTTTCACTTTGTTCATTTAAAAATTTCATAGTCATTTCTAAGACCCAAAATAATAAAGATTTAACACTGTTATCACTGAAAGAAACTCTAGGCCTGGAGGTTGAAGGAAATCATAGAATGCGTAGGCACCTGTTTTACAGGTGTAAAGATGAGAAAAGTTACTTTACAGTTGTAAATACTTGTTTATTTACTTTAGGAGAGTCTAGATCTTCCTATGTCATATCCAATTGCTGGTACATACAGGTTAATCCCTGATTAACCCAGCACTGACTTCTGGTAACAAATAATGCTGACCATACAACATGGGTTGTTAAATAATCAGACATATGCAGTAAATAGAGTCCAGCAAATTGTATATTTATCAAAACTGACAGGGTATATTAGGAAAAGACAACTGTAATTGATCATTTAATTTCCCTTAACTTTAGTCTTCCCTATGAGAGAAATGACTTATGCAGTATTTTTCATATCTGGCTGTGTGTGTACACACACATACACACACACACCAATCCAATAGCTTTTTAAGAAATAAATAATAGAAATGATAAAAAACACAGCTTTTATATGATAAAAATACAACTAGCTATTATTTAGCCACTGCTTACCACAGGAGCCTCTGTGCTAAGCATTTTACACATTATTTCACTTAAACCCCTCAATGAATGTATGAAGTATGTATTATTGTTATCATCCCGAGATTGCCAGTGAAGAAATCGTCTTAGAGAAGTTCATTAACTTACGCAAGGTCACAGAGCTTGTAAGTGGCAGAACAGTATGGCTCTAGATGTCTCCTTTATGTGGTGAGCACGTACTAAGAAATATACTATACAAAGTAATAGCTTATATGCAAGGATTAAAGGACAAAATCTGTCATTGCACATATAGTAAGCTAGATTTCCTCAGGGCCTTGATTGTCAATGGTCAGTAAGCTTAGCTGACAGCCAAGGCCAGTCCTGCCATGCCCTGAATCGGGGTGGGCTGACCAAGCCAGAAGCGTTAGGTAGCCTTCAGGCCATTGCTGCTCTTTCTCACCTATTAGCCAGAGAAATGCACAAACCAAAGGTTCTGACTAGCCCTGGACTAGAATCCTCAGAAGGTGTGCGACCAGAAGAACCACAGAATTGTTGTCTGCTCAGTCTAATGGTCTGTTATCCCAGGGGAGCCCGGGCTGCACGTTGCTCCTGAAATGACTCTCTGGAAAGGTCTTCTGCCATTAGCTATAATGGCTGCAGGCAGCTTAAAGGGCAAGTCATCCATTTGTAATCCTAAACCCAGGTGTCGAAGATGATAGGGAAGAGTGTGAGCTGTGTGGTTTAAATAACTCTAAATTATGCTCCCCAGAACTCTTGTGAGGGTCAGGCTGTGAACCTCCCACTCCTGCCTCAACTCTGCAACAACTCTTCCCTGTCAATGATGCCCCCTTTGGGATTCTATGTGAGATTTCATATGCATAATGTGTTCCCTGGTAAAATACATATGTTGTCATTACTGTGGCATAGAGGCAGATTCATTATTCCATTAGGGAGAAAATGTACTCTCAGATCCAAAGGACGCATTTATTGTCACATCGTTTCAAAGATTCTTAAAAGAGTCAGATGAAGGAAATAATTATTAAGATATTAAAAGATGGCACTTTGCAGCTGACAGAGCTTTATTTTTTGCTTTTTTTTCCTTGTTAGGATAGTAAAGATAAGAAAGATTTGAAAACAAGGTCTTTAAAATTATTTTTAAAATTTGTTTTTAGAGGAAAGGAAACCTTTCATAACTTGGTGTAAATGAAAAAACTTTGGCTCTTCTTCCGGAAAAAGGAATCATGTATGGAAAATCCCCATCTAAAAGGTCACTTTCAACTGAAACTGAAAGAATATAAACAGGTTCATAATGTAAAACCAGAGAGGGATAAATAAGTATTCTTCAAGTTGAAATGTAGTGTGATATTTCTCTAAAGTGTTATGTTGGAAATGTTATGAAGTCATTTGTCATTATTATTTGATCATCGGTGCAAAAAACAAAGCTAAATATTGCTTGAGACCTTTGGAGGGAATGAATTGAGCCTTACAAGGAGGAAATCCTCTTTTTTTTTTTGATACTGCTATAAGGGTAACTTTTATTATTGAAGGAAATAGTCCATTAACATTTACATGAAGTTCTCTTCAGCATGGGTCTTAGTGGTGGGGACTATGTAATATTAGCTCTGGCTAGTTTCTCTGTCATTTGTTGGTAGAGATTAGTTCATCTTCCGGGATCACAAAAGATCTGGGGAGATGACTTACATGCACTTAAAAGGCAATTTGTTATCTTAGTATTGTCTCAGTGACCAAAGAAGCATTTTCCTGGGTTCTGTTGTGACGAAGATGGAGTTTGGAAGTTTGCTTACTTCCTGGGGTAATTCTGGCATCAGAATTATTTACTGACACTTGCCCCTTTACGCCCCTGTAAGCTCTCCATTGTATTGCTGTAGCTGGAAGCTGGGAATTATGTTTCTTGGACTCACTTGCTTAGCAGAGTTTCAAATTGGCAGGGCTATCCCTATGAGATGCTCTCACATGGATTTGGTAAGTAGAAGAGGGGAACACCTTTTCTTTTTCGTTCCCTGGTGCTGTGGTTTGGATGCTTGTCCCCTCCAAAATACACGTTGCAATTTGATCTAGTGTTGGAGGTGGGGCCTAACGGGTGATGTTTGGGTCATGGGGGCAGATCTCTCATGAATAGATGAATGCCCTCCCTGGGCTGGGGTGAGGGGGAGGGAAAGGTGGATGTTAAAAATGACTTGGCATTTACCTCTCTTTCTCTCTTGCTTCCTCTCTCACCTTGTGATCTCTGCATACCCGGGCTCCCTTTCACCATGAGTGGAAACAGGCTGAGGCCCCACTATATGCAGCTGCTCAGCGTTGAACATGCCAGCCATCAGAACCATGAGCCAAATAAACCCCTTTTCTTCATAAATTACCTAGCCTCAGGTATTGCTTTAGAGCAACACAAAACAGGTTGGAAATGGTGGTGGGCAATTGAGTAGGCTTTCCAGATGCGAGTGGTTGCCATTTCACCCATTTTGGAGCTGCAAGAAGCTGGGAAGTTGGTAGTAGCTACTTGCATGGTCCTGATTTTGGGTGGCAGCAGCTTTCTTCCTCTTTGAGGCCACAGACCTGAAACATGTAGCTTCTTCCTGGCTTTTGCTCCTCCAGTCGATGTAAGGAGGAGCTTGCATTTTGCTCCTTCCAAATTCAGTGTCAGGAATTGTGTGCTTATAAAAAAATCCAAAAATTTTTTGCTTGCAACAATTGCATGCTTATAAAATTCCAATTGAATTTGTTCCTGGTCGAAATAGTATGATTTCTATTTTCTGGCTGAATCTTGATTGACACAGGGGATTATCTCCACATTTATACTTTTCCAGTGCGGAAGATAATTCATTCCTGATTAGTGGAGCTCACTAAACTTTGGAAAAGAAATTTTCTATAGGTCCCATCTTTAGCAAGATCATGAGATTTGGTTTTATCTTTTTAAAAGTCAATTAGGGAAACATCTCCTGTACCTCATAAATATATGCACCTACTATGTACCTACAAAAATTAAAAATAAAAAAAGGAAAAATGAAAAAAATCAATTGAGATAATGTAATTTTTAATCAAAATAGCACACAGTTAATGAAATCCCTTTCCAGGTGAATTGCTAATGTAATTTGAGTCAGAGTATTTTAAAGAGCTAATTAGGCTATAAATAGAAAAGAAGCTGTAAAATGTGTATTTTATAACCAAGAAAGAGAGTTTGTTTTGTTGTATTACCTGGGCAATTCCCTTTTTCATTATATGGTTATGATTAACAATGAACACGGAGAATTGAATGCTAGGGTCATCACTAACTAGTAATCAGTGTCCATCTGAACTTGAGTCAATGTTAAGATGATAAGATCATTTATCCTCATTCATTGTCCATGCCTTCAGGGTAGAGAGTGCAGGACTGGCAGGCATGAGGGACTCCTAGAGCTTTCTCAGAGGAGGTGTGGGGGCTTTCTCCAGAGGGGCCCTGGATCAGAGAAATATCTCCTGCCTGTAGTGCCAGCCTCTCCCAAGCACTCCAGGGATGGATCCTCCTAGGTGAGTTGTCTTCCTCAGCCTTTTGACTTTGGTTCATGAAGTGTCTCTCTAAAGCTGTTGACAGCTACTATTATTGTGGACAAAGAAACAGTTTTGTAAACTTTTTTGTAACACTTCCTATGTTCCAGGCCCTCTTCTAAGCACTTTATATGTATATTAATGCATTTAGCATAAGATAACAAAACTAGGAATGAAATACAAGACTTTGGCCATAGTTAATAAAATGTGTTGGATTTTATTGTATTAAAGCCAGCCTGGTCTTATTGCTTATTGCTAGGGAAGGTAGGGCCTTGTTTCTTCCTCCCTAGAGGAAATAGTAGAGAGGGTAATGGGGTGTGGTCCAGGTGAGCAATTTAAGTGATTTTCAGTTGCTGCATCATAACTTCCGATTGAGTTCCTATGTAGTAGGAGAAAGAGAGAGAGAGGTGGGGTAAGGAAGCAGTGAGTACCTGTTATCAATAGGAGTGTCATTGATATAAATGTGGATATCCCCAGAGAATCACTAGTGTAGATGATCTTACATGTTTCATTCAACTCTGAAAAACTATGAATCCATAAGGTGTGGTTGGCTGCAGAGGGACAATGACCTCACTAAGTGGCCAGAAACCCGAGATCTGGCTCCCACCGGGGCGGGGGAAGTCACATACCTCTCCTGGCTGTAGTGGCCTCATGCATAAAGTACTTTCTACAGCAGGGTACTGGACAGAAAATCTCTGAGGTTTATTCTGGTTCAGGATCTATAGGTCTGTGACATCATAAACATTTTATTGTATTAAATATGTCCAAAGTCTTGAATTTCATTCCTAGTTTTGTTATCTTAGGTGAAATGCATTAATACATATAAAGTGCTTAGAAGAGGGCCTGGAACACAGTGAGTGTTACAAAAATGTTTACTAAATAGTCTCTATCCTCAGGCAAGTCAAACGATGAACTCCATCTCATTTCCATGTTGCCCAAATGAAACTCTTATAATTTCCAGTCTTTTGGTTAAAGGAGCCTCTGTATCAGAAAGGAATACATTGGCATCTGTCATGGGTCAGGCATCAGTGACCTTGGGTGCCATCATGATGTTAGGAGATTAGAAACTTTTAATATATTAATTTATCTGTGAATATATAGTGATTGTTATGTCTTTCATCTGTTGATTTCTTTTCTATTGTGTTTTATTCATTAATTCCTCTCTTCCTACTTTTCTTACCTACAACCTCACCTTTCAGCTGATCTCCTGAATTCTCTTAGCACAGCAATGTACTACTGATGACTGTCGCTGGGACAATCTGTCTAGAGCAACACTGTCCAACAGAAACATAATATGAGTCACATATATAATTTAAAATTTTTAGTAACCACCTTACAAGAATATAGAAATATATGTGAAGATCATTTAAACAGTACATTTTATTTAACCCATCATAACCTAAATATTATTATTTCAACATATAATTTCCTAAAATGAACAAACTGATGAAAAATATATTTATAAGATATTTTACATCTCTGCTGTCTTTTCTTTTGGTACCAACTCTTTGAAATCTGGTGTGTATTTTACGCTTACAGCACACCTCGGTTAGGACCACGCACCTCAGTCACTCAGTAGCACATGTGGCTAGTAACTTCTGTATTGGACAGTGTAGCTGTAGAACATTTTTTCTACCCTTCCTATTTCTGATGATAAAATGTCCAGTGTTAAAATTCCCCCATTAACAACCTTTTGCCATGCATTAGCTTCATTTATTTTCAGGTCTTGTCCCTAGTCAAGTGAATCTGCTTTCTCGATTATTAAAATCACTTTTCCCTTTTAACCCTTTCACAAAGCCCTCATCTGCCAACCTTTCAACTTTACCTGGTTCGAGATCTCAACACATTTTCTCAGGAAGCCTTCACTGGATCTTGCTCTATGCTTTCCTTTGTGCTGAGGTTGGTAAACAGATTATCAGCTGATCCTCACATGTGGATTTCGTACCCAGTTCGTATCACTTTTTTGTGTGTGGACATTCATCTCTTCAACCAGAGCCTTTGAATCATTTATAGCCTTTCTTCACAAGAGGTCAAATTGAGTGCTCATTGATTGGCTGACCAAGATTTAGTATCCTAAATTTTACAGAAACATAAATAAATTAAACTACTAAACTGTATTTCTTAACCTGTGTCATTTTACTGGTTCATTCATTTACTTATCTACCAAATGTTAACTGAGCACTTAATAGAAGTCAAAGACTTGCTAGGCAATAGCAATACGGTTGTCCCAATACCTCGTGAACATCTTCCAATGTCAACACATAGTCTTCTGTGAGCTTGAAATTTATTTCACTGTGGGACTTATTTTCTTGCTTTTTAGAATTATAAAACTGGAAAGGACACTAGAGACCACCTAGTGATCAGACCCTGAATCTTATATATGTGAAAACTGAAGTTCAGAGAAGTTCTGTGATTTATCAGTGGTTGCAGAGCTTATCAGTGGTGGAGCTGGCATTAGAAACCCAATCTTTTCACATCTCAGAAGAAGATATTTATGCGGCCAACAAACACATGAAAAAAAACTCATCATCACTGGTCATTAGAGAAATGCAAATCAAAATCACAATGAGATACCATCTCACGCCAGTTAGAATGGCGATTATTAAAAAATCAGGAAACAACAGATGCTGGTGAGGCTGAGGAGAAATAGGAATGCTTTTACACTGTTGGTTGGAGTGTAAATTAGTTCAACCATTGTGGAAGGCAGTGTGATGATTCCTCAAGGATCTAGAGCAAGAAATACCATTTGACCCAGCAATCCCATTACTGGGTGTATAACCAAAATTCCTCAAGAATCTAGAACAAGAAATACCATTTGACCCAGCAATCCCATTACTGGGTGTATAACCAAAGGATTACAAATTATTCTACTATAAAGACACATACACATGTATGTTTACTGCAGCATTATTTACAATAGCAAAGACTTGGAACCAACCCAAATGCCCATCAATGATAGACGGAATGAAGAAAATGTGGCATATATACACCATGGAATACTATGCAGCCATAAAAAAGAATGAATTCATGTCCTTTGCAGGGACATAGATGAAGCTGGAAGCCATCGTTCTCAGCAAACTAACACAGGAACAGAAAACCAAACACCGCATGCTTTCACTCATAAGTGGGAATTGAACAGTGAAAACACATGGACACAGGGAGGGGGACATCACACACTGGGGCCTGTCGGGGAGTTGGGGGCAAGGGGAGGGATAGCATTAGGACAGATAACTAATGCATACGGGGCTTAAAACCTAGATTATGGGTTGATACGTGCAGCAAACCACCATGGTACATGTATACCTATGTAACAAACCTGCACATTCTGCACACATATTGCAGAACTTAAAGTGAAATAAAAAATAAATAGGACCGGGCACAGTGGCTCTCGCCTGTAATCCCAGCACTTTGGGAGGCTGAGGTGGGTGGATCACGAGGTCAGGAGATCAAGACCATCCTGGCTAACAGGGGGAAACCCCGTCTCTACTAAAAATACAAACAATTAGCCCAGTGTGGTGGCACACATCTGTAGTTCAAGCTACTCAAAAGGCTGAGGCAGGAGAATCACTTGAACTGGGGAGGTGGAGGTTGCAGTGAGCCGAGTTCACATCAATGCACTCCAGCCTGGGTGACAGAGCGAGACTCCATCTCAAAAAATAAGTAAATAAATAACTCCACCACCTGCCCCCCCAAAAGAAAAGAAATCAGTTCTTAATTTTTCCCTGGTGCATGATGCTTCCCCTGCATTGTTATCACTGGAACAGTTACATGAATTAAAAAATCTTGTGTAACAAACTTAGATTTTATGACAACAACACAGCTAATACTGTTGTATATTAGGGCTGATTTTCCACTTGAAAAATTTCTTTTGTCTTAGGATTTTTCCTTCTTTTTACTGTGGCAGATTTTCAAAAGTGCTGCAATTTTCACGTGTAAATCTTAACTTGTAGATTACAGGCAGCTAGAAGGAAGGCAACATGTTCCCACAAGTTAATGACAAACTTCATTTTTTCTTTCCCCCATAGCTTTCTGCTTCAGGAGTCTGACTTATGATCAGTCAGTAGAACTTTAGGTGTGTCTGTCACCAACTGAATGTCTGCAAGGAAATTTGACACATGCCATGTTTAAAGATAAATTTCAGCTAAGCTTAGAGCTACAACTCAGATACTAAAAATCCAATTTCACAATAGTGTCTTTTGTCTTAACAAGTGACAGAGTAAACAGAATTTGTAATGTTGACAGATGTAAGTAGTAGATTCAATGTTCTTTAATTAATAACTGAGTCTGTATGTACAGTGATGATATTTCTTACACAGCATATATATATATTTAGCTTTTTTTTTCTACTTTGAGCATTTTGTAAAAGTATTTTCAGTAATGAAGGTGCTATTTTTAAAGCTATTATTTTAGAATATTATCTGCACAAAATGTGTTTATTAAATAATTTAAAGTTATGAATTTTTAAGACATGTTTCTATTACTGCCTTTAAATAACCTCAGGTGCTTATTCTTGAGGCTCAGGTGTATTTGCATTTTTAATAAATCTTTCAGATCATTTTTATGCACATAAAATTTTGAGAACCTCTGATTTGAAGGGAGAGAAGAGTTGAAGTTTAAAAATTCTTGTCCCTCATGATGTGCTGATGTTTTCCTTGCCCGCTGTTTTTCCATGTTATGTTAATAGAAGTAAAGTCAATTGCTATCTATGAAGTTGGTAATGTGACTAGATATTCTGAAGATTCTAGCTGAATCATTTGCTCAGTTAAATGAATGCGTTAATTTAGTTTATCTAAATTTCCATCAATTAAATAATCAACAATTATTTTCTGAATAGTTCCTGAAGCAAGACACTGCTGAAAATAACCAGATATATAACAGAGCGAAAATAACCGAACAGACGTATACCAGAGCTGAGCCTCCAGACCACCTTGTTAACACCTCTATTATACAGTCAACCCGTTGTATTTACTGTGCTGCACTGCGCTGTGTGCAGCTCCTTGCTGGATTGTAAATTCCCTGATACTTAGGCACCAAACCTTACTCATTTTGTGTCTTCAGCTCCCAGGACTATGCTTGGCACATAAAATTGTCACCTATTAGATATATCTGTATTTGAATTGATGAATGAGCAGGTTTGCCACTGGGATATGTTCCAAGACATAGGATAGAACTATCTAATGGCTGAATTTTAAAGCCAGAGGGTGTTCGGAGACCACAGAACTCTAGAGAAATGTTTGAGGAAGGAACTACAGGTAGGCTTCAAGTTATGCTTATTATTTTAGTTGGACACAGTTGGCCCTTGGACAACATAGGCTTGAACTGCATGGATCCACTTATATGAGGGTTTTTTCCAACTGAACACAGTTTAAAAATACAGTATTTGTGGGATGTGAGATCAGGGTATACAGATGATGGACTTTTGTATAAGCAGGGCCAACTGTGGGACTTGAGCATGTATGGATTTTGGTGTGCTAGGGGTGGTGAGGTAGTGGGGTTTGGGCTGTGGGGTGTGGGGTGTGTGTATATGCATGTCCTGAAGCCAATCCCCGATATATACCAAGTGAAAATATACTTAATATTTCATTGCAGTGAAAGTATACTTAATAAATTTTATATGACACTTCCCCACATATTATTGCATAAGCATTTCCCAATGCTATTACAACTCCACAAGCAACATTATTATACATTTAATTAAATAAATTTACATGTTTTGTACCATTCCCTATTTCCTTCAGCCTTTCTCCTACTGTTTCATTTCCTTCCTTTTTTCTTTTCTTCTTGACAAGGTCTCCCTCTGTCATCTAGGCTGGAGTGCAGTGGTGTGATCGTAACTCACTGCAGCCTCAAAAACTCCTGGGCTCAAGCCATCTGTTCCTCCTGTCTCAGCTTCCCGAGTAGCTGGGACTATAGGCGTGGGCTACCATGTCTGGCTTTTGAGACTATTTAAATATGGGGTTAATTTTCTTAGTGAATCTCTGTCTCTCTCTCTCTCTCTCTATATATATATATAATATGTATATATAAAACATATATGTAGCATTTCTTAAAGATATTTAAGCATATATATATAGCATTTCTTAAAGATATTTCTTAAATGCTTGAAATGAATGAGGTATTTCTTAAAGATGTTTGTTAAATAAATGCTTGAAATTTAGAGATTTCTCATAGAAGTGACATTCTAAATTGCAGTTGCATCCCCAGGCTGCTTTCTGAATTTTATTTTATCCATAGAACTGACTGAAGTATCACTTATAACCTCAAATCCCAACCCTCTAAGATACTCAAATATGGAATCTTGAACCTCATCGCAGAGTTCTAGTCAAATTCAGAGGCCTCACAATTTTGATCATTTGGATCTTTACTTACTTTAGGTGCTGAGTGAGGAAAGGGAGATAGGATGTGGCTTGTGGGCAAAGCATCCCAAGGCCGGGAAGTTCAGTCCATGGCAGTGTGTGAAGAGGAGCATGTGGGGTGTGTGTGTAAGTGGTGTCTCGAATAGTGGATGGATAGAATGGTCATGTCTGCAAAGAGGTCACTCATGTTGGTGGCGGCATATCCTCAAAAGTAAGGCTGATTATAGTGAATATTGACTGTAAGTCCAACACATTTGGATTTTGCGCTGTAGCGATGGACTGCTATTGAAAGTATAATCCTCTTACAATATTTATGTATGATTTAAACGTATGGTTGAAATAAAGTCAAAAAAGAAAAATTCATGATATTCATTCTAGTAATATTCTGTCCAGGTCCCCTTCAATTTTTTTTTTTCTCCTGTTTGTGCACCCTCCTCCAGTTTCTGTGAGCTGTTGCTTCTGGTCACCTGAGGTCCACATTGTCACAGGCACTGGGAGCCTGGAGTGCTTGGGAGTTCTCCCCAGCCTCACACCTCAGTAGGCAACTGTTGGCTGATGACTGGTGCCAGAATACGAAAGTTCAGCCCTCTTTCCTTGAGTAGGAGAAACTGTGGAGTGTAATTTACATTTCAGAATTCCCCTGCAGGATCAGGTTGAAACTGCCCTGGGATACTTTGAGTAAAGTGACACCTCGTTTGGCCCCTTCCCTACTCTTGGCTGCTTCCCCTGCTCCTCTACCAGTGTCTGCTGGGGGCACTTCCTCAATCAATTATTTGCATATAAATCCTTGCTCTGCTCCAGGGTCTGTTTTGGGGGAATCCAACCTAAGGTACTTTGTTTTCTATGACCTGTGAACCCTTAGGTTCATGTTTTTATGCCCCTCTCCTACTCTTTTAATATCTATAAACATTTTCCTAGTCAAAATCACACCACACGCACCAACACCTACTTTTACCACATTCAATATTTTTTCAACTATGTCATTGATTCATTAATGGCTAATTCATTAATGGTTCTGAGTTTAATACTTTTTTTTTTTTTTTTTTTTTTTAAGAGACAGAGCCTCACTCTGTTGTCCAGGCTGGAGTGTAGTGGCCCAATCGTAGCTCTCCACAGCCTTGAACTCCTGGGTTGAAGCAACCTCTTGCCTCAGCCTCCCAAGTACCTGAGACTACAGGTGCACACCACAATGCCTGGCTAACATTTCTGAATTGTTGAATATCTATGTTGTTGCAGAACCAGTCACTGTGGCTTATGCCTGTATTCCCAGTTACTTGGGAGGCTGAGGCTAGAGGATCACTTGAGCCCAGGAGTTCAAGTCCAGCTGGGCGACATAGCAAGACATCGTTTCTTAAAAAAAATTATGTTGTATGTTGTTGCTTTAATTTTATAAATGATCATAAAATGAATAACTCAACCTTTTATTTTATTACTCTAAGATACATTCACAAAATATACATGAACTTTTTCCCTTATTTATTTAAATGGACACAATTGTATGTATTTATTGTGTACAATATACTTTGTGAAATGGCCAGATCAAGCTACTAACATATGTATTACCTCACATTCTTATTATTTCTTTGTGGTGAGAACACTTCAAATCTGCTCCCTTAGCAGTTTTCAAGAACAATACATTGTTATTAAATATAGTCCCTATGTGGCACAATATACATCTTGAACTTATTCCTCTTATCTCACTGAAATTTTGTATCCTTTGATCAATGTCTCTCTAACAGCTCATCCTGCCAACACTGCCCCAGCCCCTGGTAGTCACCATTCTACTCTGTTTTTATGAGTTCAACCTTTTTAGATTCCACATGCAAGTGAGATTATGTGGTACAGGCACACTTTGAAGATATTGCAATTTCTGTTCTACACCACCACAATAAAGTGAGTCATATGAATTTTCTGGCTTCCAGTGCATATAAAAGTTATACTTTACTATAGCTTATTCAGTGTACACAATATATTTAAAAAGCAATGTACTTATCTTAAATAAAAATACTTTATTGTATTATTGCTAAAATCGCTAACAATCATTTGAACCTTTAGTGGTTTGTTGTCTTTTTGCTGGTGGAGGTTGTTGGCTGCTGACTGATCAGGATGGTGGTTGCTAAAGGTTGGGGTGGCTGTGGCAATTTCTTAAAGTAAGTCAGTAATGAAGTTTGAGTCCTCTTTTCCCGAAAGATTTCTCTGTAGCATGCAATGCTGTGTGATAACATTTTATCCACAGCAGAACTTTCAAAGTAGGAGTCAATCATATCAAACTTTATCAATGACATTTGTGTGATATATAAATCCTTTGCTGTCATTTCAACAACGTTCGTAGGATCTTCATCAGGGGTAGATACCATCTAAAGACACTACTTTCTTTGCTCATCCAGAAGAAGCAACTCCTCACCCATTCAAGTTTTATCATAAAATTGCAGCAATTCAATCACATCGTCAGGCTTCACTTCTAATTCTAGTTCTCTTACTATTTCTACCAACTCTGCAGTTACTTCCTCCACTGAATTTTTGGACCCCCTCAAAGTCATCCAGGAGGGCTGGAATGAACTTCTTCTAAACTCCCATTAATGTTGTTATTTTGACCGTCTCCCATGAATCATAAGTGTTGTGTTTTTTTTTTTTTTTTTTTTTTTTTTTTTTTTTGAGACGGAGTCTCGCTCTATCGCCCAGGCTGGAGTGCAGTGGCCGGATCTCAGCTCACTGCAAGCTCCACCTCCCGGGTTTGCGCCATTCTCCTGCCTCAGCCTCCTGAGTAGCTGGGACTACAGGCGCCCGCCACCTTGCCCGGCTAGTTTTTTGTATTTTTTTTAGTAGAGACGGGGTTTCACCGCGTTAGCCAGGATGGTCTTGATCTCCTGACCTCGTGATCCGCCCGTCTCGGCCTCCCAAAGTGCTGGGATTACAGGCTTGAGCCACCGCGCCCGGCCGAATCATAAGTGTTGTTAATGGCATCTAGAATAGTGAATCCTTCCCAGAAGATTTTCAGTTGACTTTGTCCAGGTCCATTAGCAGAATCACCTATAGTAGCTATAGCCTTGTGAAATGTATTTCTAAAATAATATTACTTGAAAGTTGAAATTACTCCTTGATCCACAGGCTGCAGAATGGTTAGCAGGCATAAAAACATTAGTCTTCTTGTACGCTTTCATCAGGCTCTTGAGTGACTAAAAAAGCCTTGTCAATAAGCACTTATATTTTAAAATGAATCTTTTTTTCTGAGCAGTAGGTCTCAACAGTGGGCTTAAAATATTCAGTAAACCCTGCTGCAAACAGTTGTGCTGTCATCCAGGCCTTGTTGCTTCACTGATAGAGCACAGACAGAGACAATTAGCATAATTCTTAAAGGCCCTAGGATATTTTGGAATAGTAAATATCCGGCTTCAAAAAATCTTGGCTTCAAACTAAAGTCGCCAGCTGCATTAGCTTCCAACAAGAGAGTCAGATTATTATTCTTTGAAACTTTGAAGCCAGGTATTGAATTCTGTTTAGCTGTTAACATCCTACATGACATCTTCTTCCAATAGAAGTCTGTTTCATCTGCATTGAAAATCTGTTGTTTAGTGTAGTCACCTTTAGCAATGATTTTAGCTAGGTCTTCTGGATAATGTGCTGCAGTTTTTCCACTAACACTTGCTACTTTACCTTGCACTTTTAAGTTAAGGAGACAACTTCTTTCCTTAAACCTCATGAACCAACCTCTGCTAGGTTCCAACTTTTCTTTTGTAGCTTCCTCATCTCTTTCTCAGCCTTCTTATAATTGAAGATAGTTAAGGCCTTACCCTGGATTAGGCTTTAGCTTAAGAGAATGTGTTGGCTGGTTTGATCTTGTATCCAGACCTCTAAAACTTTCTTCATATCAGCAATAACACTCTTCCGCTTTTTTATCATTTGTGTGTTCACTAGAGTAGCATTATACATTTCCTTCAAGAACTTTTTATTTGCATTTGTGTGTTCACTAGAGTAGCATTATACATTTCCTTCAAGAACTTTTTATTTGCATTTGTGTGTTCACTGGAGTAGCATTATACATTTCCTTCAAGAACTTTTTATTTGCATTCACAACTTGGCTAACTGTTTGGCATAAGAGGCCTAGCTTTTGGCCGATCTCAGCTTTTGACATGCCTTTATAACTAAGCTTAATCATTTCTATTAATAGCTTTTGATTTAAGTGAGAGTTGTGAGACTCTTCCTTTCACTTGAATAGTTTAGAGGTCATTGTAGG
Source organism: Macaca mulatta (assembly GCF_049350105.2). Taxonomy (NCBI): domain Eukaryota; kingdom Metazoa; phylum Chordata; class Mammalia; order Primates; family Cercopithecidae; genus Macaca; species Macaca mulatta. The sequence continues at coordinate 181,493,459 of NC_133407.1, read as the reverse complement.
GTTAATAATTGGCCTAATTTCCATATTATTGTATCTTAGGATATAGGGAGACCTGAGAAGAGGTTAAAAAACCAGAATCAGCTGGTTGGTGGACCAGTCAGAGCACACACATTTAATGAGTTCACCGTTTTATACAGGTGCCATTTGTGGCACCCCAAAACAATAACAAGAGCAACTGTAGAATCAAAGATCACTGATCACAGATCACCATAAAAGATATAATAATAATAATAACACTTGAAATATTTTGAGAATTACCAAAATGTGACACAGAGACACGAGTGAGCACACGCTGTAGGAAAAATGGTACCAATAGACCTGCTCCACACTGGGTTGCCACAAATCTTCAATTTGTAAAAAACCCACTATCTGCAAAGTACAAAAAAGCAAAGTATAAGAAATTAAGGTATACCTGTATTTGTCTTTCTGTGCCTGGCTTATTTCACTTAATATAATGTCCTCTGATTTCATTCATGTTGTCACAAATGACAGGATTTTCTTCTGCTGTAAGGTTGACTAGTATTCCTTTATTTGTACCGCATTTTCTTTATCCATTTATCCCCTGATGGACACCTAGGTTGACTTCATGTCTTGGCTATTGTGAATAATGCTGCAATAAACATGGAAGTATGGCTATCTCTTTGACATACTGATTTTATTTCCTTTACATATATACCCAGAAGTGGGATTGCTGGATCACATGATAATTCTCTATTTAACTTTTTGAGGACTCTTCACACTGTTTTCCCTAATGGCTGTACTAATTTACATTACCACTACCGTGTGCAAGAGTTCCCTTTCCTCCACATTCTCATCAAGACTTATCTTTTGTCTTTTTGATAATGGCCATTCTAACAGGTATGAGGTGATATCTTATTGTGGTTTTAATTTGCATTTGTCTGATGATTAGTGATGTTGAACATTTTTTTCATATGTTTGTTGGCCATTTGTGTGTCTTGTTTTGAGACATATCTATTCAGATTCTTTGCTCATTTATTAAATGGTTTGTTTTCTTACTATTGAGTTTGTCTGAATTTCTTATATATTTTGCATATTAACTCCTTATCAGGTATATGGTTCACAAGTAGTTTTTCCCATGACATAAATATTTTTGTACTTGAACTTAGCAAAAGTTAGACCAATATAAAAAGGTGTTGTTATTAAATGGGTACACAAATTGTACCACCATCTTGAGAAATATATAATGACAATTTAAGTGTTAATTTAAAATGTTATTTCTTAAGAATTACACGGTAATAATAATAGTGGCAATAATCATAATAACCATTTATTAAGTAATTATAATTACTTTGCATTAAGTATTAGGCACTTCATCAAGATTATTATTTATTTTTTTAAAGCTGGTATGAATATATTAATACCAAACAAAGTAGACTTTTAGGCAACAAGCATCCCTACAGATAAAGAATAACACTTCATGATAATAACAGTTTCAATTTGCCAGGAAGATTTAACAATTCTAAATTTGCATTTATCAATTACATGTCCTGATACTATATAGGCACAAATGGAGAGAATTGCATGAAAAAATGGTTAAAGTCAAAACATAGTAAAAAAATTCTAACATTCTTTTAAATAAAATAAGCTGGAAAAAAATAAGAAGGATATAGAAAATTTGAACTATAAATTTAACCAAGTGACCTGATGAACATATATAGAATACTCTATTCAAAAACTGTAAAATATACTTAATTTTAAAGACACAAATGATAAACATCAAATATAGAAATAAAACTAGAAATCAATATGAATATAGCCTTACATTTTAAATCTTACAAGATTATTTCATTTAATCCTCCAAACAATCATGTGAGGTTAATATGTTTATTAGGAAGGAACCAAAATTTGGAGTCGTAAACACTTTGCAAGGATCTTATGGCTGGTAAGGTGATTAAGCTAGGATCTGAGGCGAAGTCTGACTCCAAACTGTGTTCTTCAGTTTTTTATCTGTCTCATTGTTTAATTTGTATTTTTGTTATTGCTAGCTACCTTAATCATTTTTCATTTATTTATTTGCTCTTGTAGAGTTAGCTGTTTGTGTCTTGCTAGTTTGTTTATTGGAACATTGATGATTTTTCTCGTCAGTTTGTGTGATCTTATGTACTATAGATGGATACCCTCTGTGAATAATATTTGTTGAAAATATTGGTCTATTTCTCTTTTAGATTGTTTTAATTATAAATATCAAATTCTTATATTACTTTTTTTCCTACATAACTTTTTCTAATTAATTGAAGCCTCATGATTATTCTTCAAAAGAGCTGTTATGCTTTTCTATCTAATCTAAATTGAATACAATTATCTCTTGGTATCTGTAGGGGATTGGTTCTAGGACCCCATCTCCCTGCAAATAGCAGAATTCTTGCATACTGAAGTCCCACAGGTCCTGCAGTTGACCTGAGAAATCTGCCTACAGGAAAAGCTGGCCTTCCATATCCATGAGTTTCCCATTCTGTGAATACTGTATTTTTGATCTGCCTTTGGTTGTGGATGTGGAACCCATGGATATGTAGGCCTGACTTATTTATTTATTTATTTATTTATTTATTTATTTGAGACAGAGTCCTGCTCTGTCACCCAGGCTGGAGTGCAGTGGCATGTTCTCGGCTCACTGCAACCTCTGCCTCCCAGGTTTAAGCAATTCTCTGCCTCAGCCTCCCGAGTAGCTGGGATTACAGGCATGTGCCACCACACCTGACTAATTTTTGTATTTTTAGTAGACAAAGGGTTTCACCATATTGGCCAAGTTGGTCTTGAACCACTGACCTCACGATCCACCCGCCTTGGCGTCCCAAAGTGCTGGGATTATAGGAGTGAGCCACCATGCCTGGCCAGGGCTGACTACATTTATTTTAAAAATCCTGTGGATTTTCTTCATTCTCTGCTACCCTTGATGTGGCAAGATCAAGCCCTCCTTTTCCTCCTCCTCAGCCTACTCAACATGATGATCATGATGATGAAGATCTTCATGAGGATCCACTTCCACCTAATAAATAGTAAATATATTTTCTCTTCCACATGATTTTCTTCATATATTTTTTAAAGAGTTGGGGTTCCCACTATGTTGCCCAGGCTAGTCTTGAACTCCTGGGCTCAAGTGATACCCCCATCTTGGCCCCCTAAAGTGCTAGGATTACAAGTGTGAGTTACCACACCCTGCGTCTGATTTTCTTTTTCTTTTTTAAAATTAAAAACAAGAATCATGATTTTCTTAATAACATTTTTTTCTCTAGTTTACTTTATTGAAGAGTCCAGTATATAATACACATTACATACAAAATATGTGTTAATCAACTGTTTATAGTATTAATAAGGCTTCTGGTCAACAGTAGGTTATTAGTAGTTAAGTTTTTAGGGAGTCAAAAGTTAGATGTGAATTTTCAACTGTGAGGGTGGGTTTGGGAGGGGGGTAGGATTGGTGCCCGAACTCCTGCATTGTTCAAAGGTCAACTCTGTGTGTGTGTGTGTGTGTGTGTGAATATGAATATATATATACATATATGAATATATAGTGAATGTAATTATATGTATACATATATATTCACTATATATGAATATATTTTTTATAATCATATATAGCAAATATATATACACACATTATATATATTCAATATATTCACTATACACACACACATAACTTTAGCTATACTGGCTCTTTTAGAGGCAAAAAGAGCAAACAGATAAAGTAGTATTCTAGCAAATGAATGCAGAAGTTGGAAGGGGTTGTGTGAGGGAAGAAAGGAAGATGTATGGAGTGTATGCTATGTTTTTGGCATTTTACATACAAGGCATGGAGTCTGTTTAGGAACCTTTCCAATTAACCCCCTCTTGTCATGGGAAGGGTCTAAATTAGGTGGTTGCAATAGGAGAAGGAAAAAATGGAAGTAGTAATATAAGCGCAGGTAACCTCTACATCTTTCATTTTCTCTTTATGCCACACTTTAAGTGTTAAACCCTATACCAGATGTAAAATTCTGAAGAATCCCTAGTAATTTTGGATTTTACATAAAACCATTATTTTCTGGCAAAAAGTACTACATGAATAAATAATTCAGATAAAAGCAGATTTATACTTTTGGAATAAATTGTGGACTTTTAGAATTAATTTTAGCTGAATATGCTACTTATGAGATTATTGTCTACTGAACCAGAGGAGCCATACTGACATTCATCTATGGCAAACTTAGGCATTTTTATGAATTTATGTTTTGGGGAAGACATCATTGGAGTAAATTATGCACCTCTGCTCTTTAGCTGTCATCTGTAGCTGATTGCTTCTCTTCTGGTTTGTATGACCTGTTCCAAAATCTGTTCATGTTGGAGATGAAAGAACAGAGTAAAACCCACAACTGGCCTCACTTTAGTCAAACTAGTTAACACAGTTACCTTTACAGTTTGGGTGACAATGTTTTATGACATTTGAAGAATCTAAGGAAACAATAAATATAATAATGACTGACATTTTAATGGAAACCTATTGTTTATACACACTTTCACAATACATTAATTTTTATAAAGAATAAGATAATTATCTTGAAAGTAGAATCTGACTTCAGTTTTCATGTGTTATGCAATGCTGGAATTAGTAGAAAAGAAGGCTTAGAGTTGTCCAGTTACAAACTTCAGATACAAAGGGTTTCTGACATAGAAGAAATTCTCCATCTCAACTTAGGAAAGGAAAAAAACCAACACATGGACAAACAAAAAGAGAGGGACAAAAACTGAAAACTGAGGAAGAAATTCTTAAGCTGAAGACTGAGTGTCAGGAGGAAGTTTCAGTATTTCTTCCCTAGTTTGAATCTACTCTTTGGAATGATTCTTAAATATTTAAGCCTGATAGCTAGAAACTGAAAAATCGACACTTCCAAGTCATGTGTAGATTTTTAAGTGGTGACTCTTCAACCTTCAAGGTTGATGATGATGATGACGATGAAGTTAATGTTTACTGAGACTTACCATGGATCACGTACTGTGCTGACAGATTTACAGGAAATATGCCATAATCTTTCCAATAACCTGATTAAACAAACGCTACTATCTCCATTTTCAAACAAGGGAAAATAAAGCATAGAGAGGTTAAATGACAGCTAGTGAGTGTGTGAGCTGACCGGATGTCAGATTAACTGACTCCAAAGTCTGCATATTTAATGATTATACTTTACTACAGGGCAGACATTAAGGATATTGTAGCAGAGTTGTCTGAACAAAAATGTCGCTATTTTGCGATATATTCTTATCAGGAGAGCTGCTCGGTCAAATTTTTGACAAATCACTGTTCATGTTAGTGGCCTTTGTGAAGCAGCCTGCAGCACCTGGTGTCATGCAAGCCATTAGGCTGAGTTCACTTCTCCACTAGACCACTGAGAAGAGTCACGGTGCCTCCACCAGACAGTCAACATGGCCTGAAGTGAGAAGGAGGCTGGGCCCACTCAGCAGCAGCCCTCTCATCTCAATGTTTGGCTTTGTTACCATTGCTGGTCATGTCTATTTTTATGGATGAGAAACCTGAGGTTCACAGAGATTTTATCAAATGTTTTTATTAAATTGTTATTTTTGTCAGAGACCAGACGACAATATTTTGGATTAGAAGAAATTTTTGTTAAACATAAACAGCATGAAAGATAAAGATCTCAAGACTTCCCTTGACCTTCCAGCTACTCCGGAAATTCAATAAACACTAGAACATTAATCAATCTAGATAATGTCTTTAAGAGTAGAGCTTTCTATATTTGGCTGTATTCTAAAAACACCGGGTTCTAATAGAGAAGAGATATTCCTCTGGAGAGCTTTTTTTTTCTTTTTTTTTTTTTCTCTTCTCAGAATGGTGGCTTCCTTGTTTCTTGCCTTTTGAAAAAATGTGTGTTCCGTCAGCAGCTATGAGCACAGATCTGGGTGCTGATCAAGACTTTGACGTGAGGCCTGAGAAAACGCAGAACTGAGGTAAATAGTTCCAGGAAACACTATACGGCCTGTCACGATGTTCTGCGGTATTTCAAATGTTTTAGAAAAGGGTGAACTTGAGGTGAATATGAGAAAGGTAAAGGTTCAGTTTAGTCTGAGACACAGAAGATTCTGGAAAGCAAAAACTGAATTTTTATTGTCAGTGTTACTTAAGCATAACTTTTTGCTTTCATTAAAAAGAGGAAACATTAGTGAACTTGAGTTTGGGGCACACATCGAATAAAAGCTAAGTCTGTTTTCATGACCCTCAAGTTCTTCATCATTTGGCTTCACTGATTGCACTGACTACCACTCTCCCCCTCCCTCACAGTTCTCTTGTCAAACTGGCCTTCATTAATTTCCTTGTACACTTGCTTTGACCTAAGGAACTTTTGCATTTGCTGTTCCCTCTGCCTGAAGTGTTCTTCCTGCCCTTTCCATGGTGGATTTATTCTCATCCTCCAGGTCTCAGCTTAAATGTTGTCTCCTTGGAATGGCATTGCTAGACCACCCTAATCAGCCCCTGTGCCTCCCCTGACCCTCCGTCTTGTGTGCTCATCTGTGGCTCTCCTCTCCTTTGGGACACATGGGAAGAGTGTACTTTCCTGACACCCTTACAGGTGGGTAGGACTCTGGGACAAGTGTTGACTAACAGGACATAGAAGTGATGTGATGGTGTAGTCTCATTACCCTTGGTGTTGTCCAGGCATGAGAGCAACATGGAGCAGAGCCCCTGGCACGGTGTGGTATATAAACGCATGAGTAAGAAAACAGAACACAGAAAACACAACTTTGTTAACACACTGATATTTTGGGGGTTGTTCGTTATTAAAACATAACTACTCCCATCCTATCTAAAACATCACCATATTTTATTTTCTCCAGAGCACTTTCTCCTTTTTGAAATGATCTCATTTATTTATTATTAATCTGTTCCCTGCCCCAATATTGTCAGGTAATTAGTAGATACACGATAAAGGATTAACTTTTCGTAGGGTCTGTGGATCCTCACCAATCTCAAACAATCTTAAAAAAAGCCTTTCAGAATAGCCCTTAGGCCATCTGCTAACTGCTTCATCCTGAATCTGGTGAATAAGGAGATGTCCATTGATGGCCCTTGTTGAAATAGGTGAGGGGCCCACTCTCCCTTCCTCATCCATTTATCCTGACAGAGGGAAGCTGCCTAACTAATTCTGGAAAGTCTATAAACTGAGCAGGACCAGACAGAATGAATATTGTTTCCAGTTCCTAATGAGGGTCTTCTCCAAATATGTACTCTAGGAAGGAAGAAGATGTGTGTTTCTAGAGTCTACACAGATTATGTTCCCTACCGTATGTTCTCCCCCTGCCTTGACCTACTCAGTCAGATAGAAGGAATCAACTGACTCCTTCCAAATGGCACAGACAAGGAAATTTATGTTTTCTACAATGCTAAGAACTGAACTACTCAAGCAAGGCCTTTGTGATTTTCATTTTTACTTGGAGTCCTTAGAGGCTTTGTTCCATGCCAGCCTCCCCCGGCTGCTACAGTCCCAGTGCTCTGGCTTCAAGGCTCAAGACCACGTGGACTTCCTGGGCTCACTGGCTTCTGGCTCTGCTCTCCCACTGCCACTTCCCAAGCACCCCACTAGGCTCAGCTACCTGTGTGGTTGGAGGTGATCTTTGAACAAGTATGGGTATTGGTGTTGCATTGCCTTCCAAAGATGGAAGAACCTCACGGATGGGCAACACTACTCTACTCCTCTTTGCTCCCTAAAATTACTTTTGTTTCCTGCTAGGAACTGGGATAAACCATATTATATATTACTTTCAAGTTTTCCTTTGCTTATGCTGTTCCTTCTTACCTTTCATTGATAGGTTAATTCCTAGTTATTTTCTAAGACTTGGCTCAGGCATTATATTCTAAGCATGTGTCCTATTGGGTTAAAATGTGTCCCTCTCTGTGGCCCAAACAGCACCCCAGAAGTACTTTTGTTTAATTACCTATCAAAAAGTACTGAATTATCTGTTTACTTCTGTCTCTTACTGGACAGTGAGTTCTCCAGTGGCAGGGATTTTATCTTACTATCTTTTTACTTTTCACGCTTGATGCATATGAGAAAGTCTATGAATGTCTGATGAGAGACTCCTATTCAACTCAACATTTCAATCTATTGATTCATTAAAAATTTACTGAGGGCCTGCTGTACACCTGAGGGCCTGCACAATCCTTAGGACCAACCTTAATTCAACTCAAATCTATTCTAGGTCTTGGCTGAATCCACGTTTTTAGCAAGCACTTCAGGTAATAGTCAAGAGAAACATGGTGGCCCAAACCTTTGCAGCTCACCAGCCTTGCCTTGGATACGTTAACTCTGTGTGAAAACACCTTTAAGGAATGTCTCCATCTAGAAAATAAAGGGGTTGCATGACATCAGACATTTCCAAATTGTGTTCCCTTAAGTCTTGCAGGGGTTGGTGAGAGGAATGAGGATGAAAGATTATTGAGTTGACCTTTGTCTGTTTCCCCCTTCCCCTACTCCCTCTTCTACCAGAGCATCTCCTCTTTTATCTGTTTTATATATTGAAGGTTCTAGATGATATTTCATCTGAAAAGGGATTTGTTGCTTTTAAATAAGTTTTTAAAATTTTGATAAAAATTACTTATTTTCCAAAGGCCTTTCTGCTTCTAGTGTTCTAAGAATTTAAGGGCCTTTTGTGTTCAAAGTTCTGTGTGGGCCACAGGGCACAATAGGGTATGTGAAAATGAAAAAGACATTGCCTTTGACCTCCCTGTAACAGACAATTCAGCAGAAGAAACAGACTTGCATTAATGATATCAGGAAATTTGAATAAAGGTAGTGGAAAGAGAGAGGGGAAGAGAGTACTAAGTGTGAGCTGTCTATGGGAATCACCCCCAAATGCAAGCCTGGTTGTATGGTCCCTATCTAACCCCATCATAACAGCCTGGTTAGTGACCAGGAACTTTCCCAGGTCTTGACACAAGGCCCTTTCTGCTTCCCAATTGACTTTGACACCCCAGTTCTTAGCTTTTTGCTTTGTTTTTTTATTCCTCCATGGGACGTTTAGTCAGATATGTTCTATGTCCTTAGCATTGTTCTTTATTAAAAATGTAGATGCCACATGTCTTGGCACTTCTAATTAGAAGTCGGGTACTATAAAGACGTAGAATTTGCTCCAATGTCAAGAGCTTCAGAGATGAGCGATGACAGCTAAAGTATACCAGATTTATAGATTTTGGTGTCCCTGGCCACCCTGCTACCCTAGATGGCTTGGTTACTCTGTCTCATCCAGCAGAATTGATTCTCCATGGTTTCAATGTAGGCTCTGCCATTAATCATCTTTGGTCTTTGAGTTGACGTTTCACTTCTCTTGGCTTCAGCTTCTTCTATGTACAAAGAGGTTATATGTTATTCTATTATATGCTTTCTTTGTGTCATGCATTTATTTAATCTAAATTTCCAATTTTTAAAATATGCAACATAGTCATACACTTTAAAAATCACATGGTTAACATATTCACCAAAAGTAACATAGTTACTTGTCTTAATCTGTTTAAGCTGCTATAACAAATTACCTCAGACTGGGTAATTTATCAACAACAGGAATTTGTTGTCATAGATCTAGAGACTGGGGAGTCCAAGATTAAGGGACCAGTAGATGCAGTGTCTGATGAGGGCCCATTCCTCATACATGGTGCTTCACATAGCAGAAGGGACAAACAAACTCTCCTGGGCCTCTTTTATAAGGGCACTAATCCCATTCATGAGGGAAGAGCCCTCATAACCTAATCACCTGCCAGATACCATACCTGCCAACAACACTGCACTGGAGATTTTGTTTTAACATATTAATTCTGGGGACACACAAACATTCAGACCATAACTTTACCTTTTGTGTGTACTTGTGCAGTGAGAAGATTTGAGATGTAATCTCTTAGCAGATTTCAAGTATATAATACAGTATTATTAACTATTGTCAACATTCTTCATTGATCTCCAGAACTTATTATTTATCCTGCATAACTGAAACTTTGTACCCTTTGACTGTCTTCCCATTCCCTCCTCACCACCCCAGCCCCTGATAGTCACCATTCTACTCTCTGCTTCTATGAGTTTGACTTTTTTGGATTCCCCGTATGAGTGAAATCATGTAGTATTTGTCTTTCTTTGTCTGACTTATTTCACATAGCATAATGTCCTCCAGGTTCACCCATGTTGTCCCAAATGACAAGATGTCCTTCTTTTTAAGGCTGAATAATATTCCACTGTGTATATATTTACCACACTTTCTTTATTCTTTCTTCCATTGATGAACACTTAGGCTGATTTCATATCTTAGCTATCGTGAATAACACTGCAATGAACGTGGGAGTGCAAATATCTCTTCAACATGCTGATTTAATGTCCTCCAGATATATACTTAGAAATGGGATTGCTGAATAATATGGTGGTTTATTTTTAACATTTTAAGGAACCTGTATACTGCTTCCCACAATGGCTGTTCCAATTTTTATTCCTACTAACAGCATACAAGTGTTTTCTTTTCTCCACCTCCTTGCCATCACTTGTTATCTTTTGTCTTTTTGATAACAGTCATTCTAACAGGTATGAGGTGATATCTCATTGTGGTTTTGATTTGCGTTTGCCTGATGATTAGTTATACTGAGCATTTTTCATACACCCATTGGCTACTTGTATATGTCTTCTTTTGACAAATGTCTATTCAAGTCCTTTGCTCATTTTTTTTTTAATTAGGTTATTTGTTTTCTTGCTATTGAGTTGTCTTGGTTTTGTTTTACTACTATAACAAAACACCTGAGACTGGGTAACTTATAAAGAAGCTAATTTTTTCACAGTTCTGGAGGATGGGAAGTCCAAGATCAATGTGCGAGCGGATTCAGTGTCTGGTGAAGCCTATCCTTCCGCTTCCAAGATGGTGTCTTGTTGCTGTCCTCACATGGTGGAAGGGAAAAAAAGGGACTATGGCACTCCCTTCCATCTCTTTTACAAGAGCACCAATCCCATTCATGAAGGTGGAGTGCTTATGACTTAACTACTTCCCAAAAGGTTCTGCCTCTTAATACTATCACATTGGGTATCAGGTTCCAACATATGTATTTTAAAGATATATATACATTGGAACTACAGCATAAGTTGAGTTCCTTATATATTTTGAATATTAACCCTGCATCATGTGTATGGTTTGCAAATATTTTCTCCCATTGCATAAATTGTCTCTTCACTCTCTTAATTCCTTTGTTGTGTGGAAGCTTTTTAGCTTGAGCCAATCTTATTTGTCTATTTTTGCTTTTGTTGCCTGAACTTTTAGAGTTACATCAAAACGAACAAACAAACAAACACACACACACACACACACCAACCCCTATCCCCCCACCCACATACGCTAAAACTGCCCAGACCTATATAAAAAATTGTTTTCTGTGTTTTCTCCTAGAAATTTTATAATTTCAGGTCTAATGTTTAAGTTATTAATCCAGTTTGAGTAGATTTTTGCATATAGTGTGAGGTGAGAGTTTATTTTTGTTCTTCTACACGTATGGATATTCAGTTTACCCAACCCTATTTATTGAAGAGACTATCCTTTCACCGTTGTGTGTTCCCGACAACTTTATTAGAAATCAATTGACCATAAGTGCTTGAATTTCTTTCTGGGATCTCATTCTGTTCTATTGGTCTGTATTTTTATGTCTGCTTTTGTGCTAGCACCATACTAGCTTTGTAGTGTATTTTGAAATCGGGTAGTGTGTTGGCTTCAGCTTTGTTCTTGCTCAAGATTTCTTTGATTATTTTGAGTCTTTTGTGGTTCCATATAAATTTAGGAATTTTTTTTTCTAGTTTTGTAAAAAATTCCATTGGAATTTTCATAAGGATTTCATGGAATCTGTAGGCTGTTTTGCGTAGTATGGACATTTAGAGATATTGATTCTTCCAGCCCATGAACATGAGATATTATTTCATTTATTTGTGTCTTCCTCAATTTATTTCATCAGTTTTATAGTTTTCATTGTACATATCTTTCACCTCTTTGGTTAAGTTCATTCCCAAGTATTTTATTTTATTCTTGATACTATCATACATGAAATTTGCTTCTTTGTTTCTCTTTTGAATAGTTCATTGTTAGTATACAGAAACACAACTGAGTTTTGTATATTGATTTTTGTATCCTGCTACTTTCTTGCATTTGTTTCTAGTTCTAACAGTTTTCTTTTTTGTTAGCATTTTAAGGATTTTTCTCTCTGTAAGATCATGTCATCTGCAAACACTGACAATTTGACTTGTTCCTTTGTAATTTTCATGCTTTTTGTTTCTTTCTCTTACTTAATTGCTCTGTCTAGGACTTCTGGTTCTATATTGAATATAAGTGAGAAGCATGGGCATTCTTGTCTTGTTTCTGATCTTAAAATAAAAGCTTTTACCTTTTCACTATTGAATGTGATGTTGATTGTGGGCTTGTCATATAAGGTGGGCTTTAGCAGGTAGAGGTACTTTCCTTCTAAACCTAATTTGTTGAGGATTTTTTTTTCTATGGAAAGAGATTGAATTTTGTCAAATGCTTTTTCCGCTTCTATTGAGCTTACCATATGATTTTGATCCTTCTTCCTGTTAATCAATTTCACATTGATTTATTTGCATATGCTGAAACATCTTTGAATTCCAGGAACAAACCCCACTTGATCGTAGTGTATGTTCCTTTTAATGTGCTCTTGAATTTGATTTACTAGTATCTTCTTGGGGATTAGAAAAGCCATTTTTGTCAGGGTTATTGGCCTGTAATTTTCTTTTCTTGTAGTGTTCCTGTTTGGCTTTGGTATCAGGGTAATGCTGGCCTCATAAAATTAGTTTGAAAGTATTTTCTTCTCTTCAACTTAAAATAATTTGAGAAGGATTGCCATTAATTCTTCTCTAAATGTTTGGTACAATTTACCAGTAAAGTCATCAGGTCCTAGGCTTTTCTTTGTTGGAGGGTGTTTAATTACTGATTTGATTTCTTTACTCATTATCTGTCTATTCACATTTTCTATTTCCTCCTGGTTCAGTCTTGGAAGGTTGGGTGTTTCTAGGAATTTGTTTATTTTTTCTAGGTTACCCAGTTTGTTGGTATATAGTTTTTGATAGTAGTCTTTTATCCTTTGTATTTCTGTGCTACCAGTTGTAATGCTTCTTTCATTTATACTTTTATTTAAATCTTGTCTCTTTTCAACTCTAGCTAAAGGTTTACCAATTTAGTTTTATCTTTTTAAAAAGCCAATTCTTAGTTCTATTGATCTTTTTGATTGTTTTTCTAGTCTCTGTTTTATTTATTTGTGCTCTGATTTTTTATCATTTCCTTCCTTTTGCTAACTTTAGGGTTAGCTCTTTTTTTTCTAGTTCATTGAGCTAAGAAGTTTGGTTGTTTATTTAAGATATCTCTTATTTCTCATAATAATAAGTATGGAATGGTGCATTCCATACATTTGGGTATGTTGTGTTTCCATTTTTATTAGTGTGAAGATTTAAAAAACTTCTCTTTTGATTTATTCTTTGACCCATTGGTTTTTCAGGAGTGTGTGGTTTAATTTCCATGTATTTGTGAATTTTTCAATTTTCCTTCAGCTTTTGATGTCTAATTTTTTTTATCATTATGCCTAGAAAAGATACTTGATACGTTTTCAGTGTTCTTGAGTTGTTATGACTTATTTTATGGCTTAACCTATAATTTACCTTGGAGAATGTTTTATGCACACTTGAAAAGATGTGGTTTTTTTTTTTTTTTTTCAGCTGTAGATGAACCAGTACACATGCACCACTACACCCAGCTAATTTTTTTTTTTTTTTTTTTTTTTTTTTTTTTTTGTATTTTTAGTAGAGACAGGGTTTCACCATGTTGGCCAGGCTGGTCTCAAACTACTGACCTCAAGTGATCTGCCTGCCTTGGCCTTCCAAAGTGCTAGTTGTGCATATATCTGTTGTGTTCATATGGCCTACAGTGTTGTTGAAGTTTACTATTTCCATATTGAGTTTTTATCTGGATATATCCAACAATATATCCATTGTTGAAAGTAGGGTAGTGAAATCTCCTGCTATTATTGTAGTACTATCTATTTTTCCCTTTGTTTTTCCTAGCATTTACTTTATATATTTAGGTGCTCTGATGTTGGGTACATGTATATTTATAATTTTTATAGCCATTTGATGAATTGACTTCTTAATCATTATTATAATAATCTTCTTTGTCTGTTTTTACAGTTTCTGATTTAAATGTATTTTGTCTAATATAAGTATAGCTACTCTGTTCTCTTGGTTACCGTTTGCATGGAATATATTTTTCTGTTCCTTTCCTTTCAGTATATAGGTCTTTAAAGCTAAAGTGAGTCACTTGTAGGCAGCACATAGTTGGATTTTGTTTTTTGTTTAAATACATTCAGCCACTTTGTGTCTTTTGATTGGAGACATAAATCCATTTACATTTGAAGTAATTATTGATATGGAAGGAGTTACTATTGCCATTTCAAAAATTGTTTACTGACTTTTTCTTTTTTTGAGGTGGAGTCTCACTCTGTCACCCAGGCTGGAGTGTGGTGGTGTGATTTCAGCTCACTGCAACCTCCATCTCCCAGTTCAAGTGATTCTTCGCCTCAGCCTCCTGAGTAGCTAGGATTACAGGCATGTACCACTACACTCAGTCAAGTTTTTTTATTTTTGTATTTTTAGTAGAGACAGGGTTTCCATGTTGGCCAGGCTGGTCTCAAGCTCCTGACCTCAAGTGATCTGCTTGCCTTGGCCTCCCAAAGTGCTAAGATTACAGATGTGTGCCACCGTGTCTGGTCCGTTTACGGACTTTTATGCTTCCCTTATTTCTTCCTCTCTTGGTATCTTTTTTTTTTGTGATTTGATATTTCTTTTGTGGTGGCATTCTGTGATTTCTCTGTCTTTATCTTTTATGTATCTATTGTAGGTTTTTTCTTTGTGGTTACCATAAGGCTTACCTAAGACATTTTATAGTTAGAACAATCTATTTTAAGCTGATAACAACTTAAATTCAACCACATAAAAATTCTACACTTTTACTTCTCTTTCCTTGATATTTTATCTTATTGATGTCACAATTTACATCATTTTTATGTGTGTACCCATTAACAAGTTATTGTAACTATTTGTATTTTTAGTACTTTGGTCTTTTAACTTCTATGCTAGAGTTAAAAGTTATTTATGCACCACGATTATAGTATCAATGCATTCTAAATTTGACTATATTCTTACTTTATAGTGAACTCTATACTTTCTTACATTTTCATGTTATTAATTAGCATTCTTTCATTGCAACTTGAATAACTCCCTTTAGCATTTCTTGTAAGACAGACTAGTGGTGGTGAATTCCCACAGTTTTTGTATGTTTGGGAAAGTGTTTATCTCCTCTTCATTACTAAAGGACAAATTTTCCAGGTGTAGTATTCTTGGTTGGCAGTTTTTTTCTCTTTAAGCACTTTGACTATATTGTCTTGTTCTCTTCTGGGGCCTGCAAGGCTTCTGCTCAGAATTTTTTTTTAGTTTTATGGAGTAGTTCCTTCCTATGTTATAAGTCATTTTTCTATTGCTACTTTTAAAATTCTTTCTTTGTGAATTTTTGAGAATTTGAATACAATGTGTTTTGGTGAAGATTTCTTTATGTTTAATACATTTGAAATTTTTAGGGCTTCATGGATATCTATGTTCATTTTTGTTTTTCAGTTCCAGAATTTCTGTTTTGTTCTTTTTTATAGTTTTAGCCTCTTTGTTGAATGTCTTGGTTCATGTATTATTTTTCTGATTTTGTTTACTTGTCTCTCTGTGCTCTCTTGCAGCTCACTGAGCTACTTTAAGACAATTATTTTTAATTATTTTTCAGGCAGTTTGTAGATCTTCATTTTTCTAGGGTTGATTACTGGTGCTTGATCTTGTTTTTTTTTTTTGTTTGTTTTTATGGTGTCATTGTTCCCTGATTATTCATGATTCTTGTAACCTACATTAGTGTCTGCATATTTGAAGAAGTCGGCACCATTTCAGGTCTTTACATACTGGTTTTGGCAGAGAAAACGCTTCACTAGTCAGCCTATTCAGAGATTCTGGGCAGGAAAGCTGATGCGGCCCATGAACTAGCTTGCTGCTGGAGTCCTTGGTTAGGGTAGCCTGGTGCTTGGGTCATTGAGGAGGCAGGTCTGGTACCTGTGTCCACAGAGTGTGGCCTTGTTCCTGGGTCCATAGGGGTGGGCCTGGAACCTTGATCTACTTGGGCATACCTGGAGCTTGTGTCTACATGGCTGGGCCTGGATCCTGTGTCCTTGGGGGTCAGTGTGAAGCCTGGGTCTATGGGGGCTGACCTGGCACTGGGGCAGGCTTTGAGCCTAATCCTGTGGGTGGTTGGTCTGGCACTGGGGTGGTCCAAGAATGTGGATACACAGGTGTAAACCTGGAGATTTAGGCCACAGGGGCTGGCTTGATACTGGAGTAGACCTGGAGCCTTGGTATGTAGGGGTTAGCTTGGAAGCTGAATCTATGGGGGCTGGCCTGGCACTTGATTAGGCCTAGTGTGTGGATCTGCAAGGGTTAGCCTGGAGCCTTTGGCCAGGTGGGTTTTTATGATGCTAGGTGGGCCTGGAATCTGGTACAAGGGGGCTGACATGGAACCTAGGCTTGCAGTAGTCCGTCTGAGGTTGAGGTGAGCCTAGAGCCTGGGTTCATGGGGATTGGCCTGATGCTGCAGTAGGCCTAGAGCCTGGGTTTTTGGGGGCTGACCTGGCACTTGGGTCCATGGGGGTAGATATGGCATCAGGGTTCACTAGAGCAGGTCTGGTTCATGACAGAGTTTGATATTCACCTCACTCTCCTTCCCCCAAGCTGAGGATATCTTTCTCAGCATCGCATTGCATGGGCTTGGGAGAAGGGTGACTCAGGTTATGAAACAGTTCTCTTCAATGTATCTTTTATTATTTCTGTGCTCCACCCAGTGCTATAATCTGTCTCCTGAATTCCTTAGTTTTTGTGAAGCTATTTTCATTCAAGTTGTTGTTCAAATTAATGTTATGTGAGGGATAAGTACTGGAGATTACTATTTTGTCATTTTGCTGATGTCCAAGGCTCCAAATTTCCCTTCTCGTGCCTAAAGTATTAACTTTAATTTGCTAAGTGGTTACAGAACAATCCTATGTTAAAATAATTTTCCAAATTAAGATGCTCAAAGTGTAACCTGAAAGTATTGTAGATGATAAGATAAGCCTACACATTTAAGAAGAAAGTGAATGCTCCACATTTAGTGGTAAAACTCAAGGAAAACATACACAATCCTGGGTTGAAATGAAAAAAACAAACACACCCCTTAGAAACCAAAACAAAGTTAGGGTGACTTCAGTGTTAGGGATGTGATTACACAATCAATTCACTGTGTCATAATTGGAAGTGTGAAAACCTGTTTAATAAAAGGAACCCTCACCTCCCTAGGAATTCTGGGGAGGGAGAGAACATGCAAAGTCATTTCTGTTTTTACCAGATAGGACTTGTGTGATTTGGTGATAGCCACTTTGCGTCTGTATGTCACAGAAGGCCTTGATTTATTGTTTTATCCATGTGCTTTTTAGTCTGTGGTATTAAAAATAATAACCCCTTAAACATAGGGCTATAGTTCAATTTTCTAATCAGTGCTTCCAGCTCAGAAGTAATATTACTTTAGAAAACTCCTCAGATAAACATTGCCAGAGATCCACAGTGCTCTCTTTATGCCACTGAACTGAAGACGTAGGTCACTCATCTGTAAAAGCAACATGGGAAATGTCATTGAGGTATTATCTCTAGAATCTGGGCTTTTCTATTCATCTAAATGATGTTGAATTGAATTCATTTTTCAATTTGGATAATTCATCTTGTTAATTTTCACTACATTTTCCATTGGTAATTTTTTAGTTAGCTTTTATGAACTCAACAAGAGTATTGCTTTTTCAATTTCCTGTAATTTTTAGACATATCTAAGCAAGTAGTAAATTTGGTGACTCAACTTGATTCCACCATATTATAAATATTCCTTCTGTGTTTATAATAATAATAATCTATTGCTTCTGTCTTCAAAGACTGATTACTCCAATAGGAGCAGTTAGTTTAATTTTAGATATCCTGGGTCTTTTTGTATTGAGAACCTGTCTTTGAATAAAATTACTGTTGCTAGATTATTTCAATGAGGCTGCTCTTGGGGAACTCAACCAAAGGACACTGTTTTTTACCAACCTGAGATAAAGTTGTATTAACAGTTAGAGGAAGATTGATAGTAGGAAGCTCTGTAATATAGAGTGTGGAAGTTGAACTTCGAACCTAGGTCTGATTCCAAAAACCCAGGCTTTATACTACTGTCTCCTACTTAAAATTTCTATTGTGGAAAACAAAATAATTTTTATCATTGAGTCCTATTAGGGTACAATAATTCCTTTCAAGCCCTTGGGCAAGTAAATACATAAGAACTCCTTATTACAACCACTTAGGCTATTTAGTGCCTTCTGTGTTGTTGTTTTTTTTAACCCCTTAGTTTGCCCTTATGATTCTTCAAAAACATAGACTCCTGAATAAGTACATTACTGCATTCAGAGAGAGAAGTATATGCTTGGTTATGTTTACTTTCACTTATTACAAAGCAGAAACTATGATTGCTACTTACCATCTACCAGAGGATCATCTCCATTGCAAATACAGCAAGTTTAGAGACAATTACACAATTCAGGGCATCACCATAACCTTCAACATCATCATCACCATCATCATCATCATCATCATCATCATCAATAATAATAACAGCGTTTATTGAGCATTTATTTTTTGTTGTCCCTTCTCTAAGGAATTTATAAATATTGCATTTAATCTTCATAATAGCTGTATAAAGTAGGTAGCATTAATATTCCCAATTTATAGCGGGGGAATCCTAAGATTCAGAGATTAAGTGAATTTTTCACAGGGCGTGTAGTCCCTTTGTTTTGGCTGATTTTTCCCTTTTGGAATGGGTGTATTACCCAATGCATTTGTATCTTGGAAGTAACTAACTTGTTTTCAATTTTATAGGCTCATAGGCAGAAGGGACTTGACTTGTCTCAGAGGAGACTTTGGACTTTTTTTTTTTTTTTTTGAGACAGCATCTCACTCTGTTGCCCAGGCTGGAGTGCAGTGGTACGATCTCAGCTCACTGCAACCTCTGTCTCCTGGGTTCAAGTGATTCTCCCACCTCAGCCTCCAGGTAGCTGGGATTACAGGCACATGCCACCAAGCCTGGCAAATTTTTGTATTTTTAGTAGAGACGGAGTTTCACCATGTTGGCCAGGCTGGTCTTGAACTCCTGACCTCAAATGATCCACCTGTCTCAGCCTCCCAAAGTTTTGGGAGTACATATATGAGCCACGCACCTGGCCCTGGACTGTGGACTTTTGAGTTAATGCTGAAATTAGTTAAGACTTGGGGAACTGTTATGAAGGGGTGATTGCATTTTGCAATATAAGAAGGATATGAGAAAGGGTCAGGGGAAGAATGGCATGATTTGGATTTGTGTCCCTGCCCAAATTTCATGTTGAATTGTAATCCCCAATGTTGGAGGTGGGAGGTGATTGGATCATGGAGGCAGATGTCTCCTTGCTGTTTTTGTGACGGTGAGTGAGTTCTCATGAGATTTGGTGGTTTAAAAGTATGTGGCATGTCCCGCTTTGCTCTCTCTCTCTCTCTCTTTTGCCACCATGGGGGAAGATGTGCTTGTTTCCTCTTCGCTCTTCCGTCATGATTGTAAGTTTCCTGAGGTCTCCCATCCATGCCTTCTGTACAGCCTGTGGAACTGTGAGTCAATTAAACTTCCTTTCTTTGTAAATTACTCAGTCTCAGGTAGTTCTTTATAGCAGTGTGAGAATGGACTAATACATCTTGTTTTTAATAACCTCAACAGTTTTGAGGAGTACTGGTGATGTATGTTGTAGAATGTCTTTCTGCTAGAATTTGCCTGCTGTTTTTCTCATGATTACATTGGAATTATGGGGTTTTGGAAGGAGGACTACAGAGATAAACTGCCATTGCATCACATCATTTGAAGGGTTTGTATTATCACCATGATGGTTACCTTGATCACCTGGCTGAGGTAGTGTTCGATTTCTCCACTTTAGGCTTTTTCTTCCTTTTCATACATACTCTTTGAAAGGAAGTCACTATACCTAGTCCATACTTAAAGAGTGAGGATGTAAGTATATAAAATTTTATCATTTTTTATACCTTAGCTTTAAACATTTTCTGTATTGTTTCACATTTTGAATAAACATTATTTTATCAACTGCACACAATACCTTGGTATACTAAACTCTATCTTTATAGCTAAATATTTAGCTTGTTTCTTTTTTTTTTTTTTTAATTTATTCTTGTTTCTTTTAGAAAAGAGCCTTAAAAGTGAGATCACAGGTTAAAGGCATGAACATATTTATATTCTTGTTGAACATAGTTTCACCAAGGAGTTATACTAGTTTATACGTTGATCAGCACTATATGAAAATGGACCTTTTACTTGTCCTGCAAGAATATTGGTTTCATTATTTACCTCTTTGGTTAAGGTTTTGGCAAAATAGTGTTTTACTGTTATTTTAATTTGCATTAATTTTATGATTACTAAAATAGACAATTTCCCCATGAATTTCTTGTCTAAAGCTTCAGCTTATTCATGTGTGTAATTAGGATAATGATCTCTACCTTATAGGGATATAGCAAGAGTTAAATGTTATCATGTTTGGAAGGGCTCTGTAAAGTGTAAAGTCCCAGAGAGACATCAACCAACAACCATTACAGGAAAATTTTCAAAGACCCTTCCAAAGCCTTGAGGTCTTAGGTTGTCACTTAGGGATTGACAAATTTGAATGTTGACAATAATTTCAAGGTAGGAGAGTTCCAGGTGACAAGACTTGTTATCACACTAAATATTTTGAAGTTGGGAAAGATATACAGCCATACCTTGTTTTATTGTGCTTCACTTTACTGCGTATTTTTACAAATTGAAAATTGATGCCATTTTTTCAAAAGCATGTGCTCACTTTGTGTCTGTGTGTCTACAATTTTTTTTTAAAGCAATAACTTATCTTAAATTAAGGTATGTACATTTTTTAGACATAATGCTATGGAATGCTTAATAGACTACAGTATAGTGTACACATAATTTTTATGTGCACTCGAAAATAAAAAAATGTGAGTGACTCACTTCATTGTGATATTCACTTTCCTATGATGATCTGGAACACAACCTGGATTATCTATGAGGTAGGCCCATTATACCTTAAGAATTTGTTAAATAGGGCTGGGTGTGGTGGCTCATGCCTGTAATCCCAGCACTTTGGGAGGCTGAGGCAGGCGAATCACAAGGTCAGGCGATCGAGACCATCTTGGCTAACATAGTGAAACCCTGTGTCTATTAAAAATACAAAGAAGTAGCCTGGCGCGGTGGCGGGTGCCTGTACTCGGGAGGCTGAGGCAGGAGGATGGTGTGAACCCAGGAGGCAGAGCTTGCAGTGAGCTGAGATAGCACCACTGCACTCCAGCCTGGGCAAAAGAGCAAGACTCCATATAAAAAAAAAAAGGAAAAGAATGTATTAAATAGGTGACAATTATTAAGTGTATCTAGTGTATGAGATACAAATGGGTAGTTCATATAAAAATAAATCTTATATATAAAATAATTTGCTTAATCAGACAATTATTAGGATGCTGGGGTTTCATAACCTATTTCCTCCTCTTCACTCATGGGACACATATGGGCATTATTTGTTTAGCTAACTGACTCCACCTCAGTCTTTGAAGACAAAAAGGGCAAAAGTGGCATGAGGAGGCTTTCTCAAGAAAATTAATTAGAGAAATAAGAAAGTTCATTCTCCTAAGGACTGTATTCAGTGAGAGAATGAGATACTAGAGGTGTTGAATATAATTAATAAAAAAATTTTGAAATATAATGTGTTCTGTGACACTGTTGGTCCTACTGATATCTATATATTGACATAAAAATGACTCAGAAGGACAAGTTAATTATGCTAAAGTTGATATTGTTGCTATGTAGAGATGGGGCCACAGAAATAGTAACTGATTCTCTTTGGGAATCAGAAATAATCTGCTTTAGTCAGCTAGGACTGCCACAACAAAATATACAGACTGGTGGCTTAAACAACAGAAATATATTTCTCATAGTACCAATGGATGGGAAGTCAAGGTGTTGGCAAGGTAGGTTTTATCTTGAGGTCTCTTCTCTTGGTTTCTAGGAGGCTGCCATCTTGCTGTATGCTGACATGACCTCTTCTTCGCACATGTGCATACATGGAGAGACAGAGAGAGCTTTCTGATATCTCTTCTTATAAAAGCACTAGTCCCGTCATGAGGAACCAAACCTTATGACCTCATCTTACCCTAATTATATTCCACAGACATCTCTAAATACCATCGTGGGGGCGGGGGGTGGACAGTGGTTCGGGCTTCAACATACACATTTTGCAGGGACACAAACATTCAGTACATAACATCATCTGAGTGTTAAGTATTATACCTAGGGATGTGCATACACATGCACACATCACGTGCACAAAAGAAAGGATACATCATAGATCATGGATAGTATATTAGTTACTTCCATTATTTCCCATTTAAGATACTATATCAGTCCTTTTTAAAATCAGGTACACGTCATAGCAGACACAAATATTAGTAATTCATCAAATTTTCCTTTGTTTTCTCTTATAACAAGAAGTCTAGAGGTAGGTAGTTGCTGGCATTAGTTCAGCAGCTTGATGCTCTTTGGGTCAAGGTCTTTATGATTCTCTTGCCTTTATGTTTGCAAGATGATGGCTACAGCTACATTTCTAGCCTGTATCTCAGACAGGATAAAGAAAAAAGGAGAAAAAAAGGTGTGTGCTAACTGAGGCTTTTCAGAATTTTCCCAGAAGCCCCGCTCAATGATCTCTGCTTGCATATTCCGAACCAGAACTCTGTGTCATGCGGCTACTGCTATATGTAAGGAAACTTGGGTAATATAAGTTTTATCTGTAAACATCACTGTGCCCTCTGAAACGTGGATTCTGTTAATCAAATAAAACGAAAAGAAGGATATTGGTTTGGAAGCTAGCAGTATGTACCATGACTACATCCCAAGAGCTAAAAATAAAAAGCGAATTGACAGATCCTTCCTCAGTGGGTAGATTCTATTTTGCTTCATACAGCAAAATAGAAGCTTGGGAAATTCCTGTTCCAAAGAGATGCTTAAAAAGTGTGTCTCAAAAGGTAACCTTACTTAAGGAGACTGGGGAAGACAACATACTTTAGACACTGGAGTTTACCCAGAGCACAGTTACTATTTTAGTTCAATTACAACCTGAGGAAATTTTTAGCAGTTGGCAGCTGTGCTGATTCAAGACTGAGTTTTGGCTCTCCTGTTGATTACTGCTCCTGGTTTCCTGCTGTTGGAGCACACTGTTTTCTTTCACTCACAGACGTCTTGTTCTTTTCTGAGTCACTACACCATTACTCATCTTGAGTTGGCTCCTTGTTGGGTTTTATAAGGTTATCCAAAGAGATGCAGGGACATGAAAAACACTGAACTTGGGAAGATCTAGTGTAGGGTGTTAAGAGCTATGAGCTGTTTGTGCTTTTTTTCAGGGTCACACTGAGCAAGTCAGGGCTTTTAAATTTGTAAATCAGTGAATAGCCACTCCACTTTCTGCTATAAGATGAAAAGGAAATTCACCTGTTCCTTGAGAAAACTAGGGCTCTAGATAACTGTGGTTGTAATTTATACCAAGAGTAATGTGGAGGGTGGAATTGAAGCCAGGTGTACCCAGGTGGGCATTATAGTGAGCCAAATGAAAGGTTATGAGAGAAAATAGGAGATTCATTGGTGGGAGCTCAACCATTGTGGAAAGCACCATATCGATTCCTCAAAGAGCGAAAAACAGAACTACCATTTGACCCAGCAATCCCATTTCTGGGTATATAACCAGAGGAATATAAATTATTCTACTGTGAAGACACATGCATGCAAATGTTCACTGCAGCACTATTCAGAACAGCAGAGACATGGAATCAATCTAAATGTCCATCAGTGACAGACTGGATAAATAAAATGTGGTACATGTACACCATGAAATACTATTCAGTCATAAAAAAAGAATGAGATCATGTCTGTTGCAGGAACATGGATGGAGCTGGAAGCTATCATCCTTAGCAAACACACAGGAACAGAAAACCAAATGTTCTCACTTATATGTGGGAGTTGAACAATAAGAACTCATGGACACAAAGACGAGAACAACAGACATTGAGGTCTCCTTGAGGGTAAAGGGTGGGAGGAGAGAAAGGAGCTGAAAAAAAATGACTATTGTGTGATCAAAGAATCTGTACAACAAACCCTTGTGACATAAGTTTACCTATATAACAAACCTGCACCTGTACCTCTAAAACTAAAAAGTTAAAAGAAAAATAAATCCGTGAGCCCAGTAGAAGTCCCTCAAGTCTTATTGTTGGTGATAAAAAGTTCTTTTGCTGTCAATGAAGAAACTGTTTCTTTCACATATTTTCTTAGGTATCACCTGACAGTGGGTACACATGTTAGTGAACAAAACAAAGCAAAACAAACTGCAACAAATATCAAACTCTCGTTGAGCATTTCTTATATGCCAGGAACTCTTGCAAGCTCTTTACTTATTTAATTGTCACAACAGCTCTAAATTAGGTCTCGTGATTATCTCCATTTTGCAGATGAGAAAACAGATCCAGAGATGTTAGTAAGTCATTTGCTCAAGGTCACATAACCAGTTAGTGTGGAACCTGAATTTGAACCCAGGTTTAATTACCACATCCACATGATCAACAACAACGCGATATTGTCTCATTACAGTGTGAACATCACCAGTTGCACTGACTCCGGCCTCTCCTGTTTTCACAGAACCTCAATTTCTTGTAATGTGCCCATGAAGAATTTTTTGCCAACAGAGTTTGTTTCACATGCCATCACAAAGCACTTAACTATCATGGGGCACCACTGCTTGATCCCTCTATGTCCTTAGGCACTGATGGATCCTGGAAGCCTTGTGAAGCCCTGCTGTGGGGTGGGTTGTAGTAAAAAGGAGGACTCCATTTTTCTGCTGTGCTACACTCTGGGAGCAAGACCTCAAATCTGTACTACGGTCTTGCTGAGTTTTAAGCCTCCTTTTCAGATTTTTATTTACAGCCTCTCTCTTCACTCTAGCACCCAATTATGAGGTACAACTGGAGACATGTCAGAGTAACAGCCCCCAGTTTGGGCTCATACTTCCCTGTCCATCTCCCATTAAAACTTAGTCTTTTGTTATTAGCCAAACTCAGTATGCATGGCTCCTTCTCAGACTTGAGTTTTCTTCTTAGAGACTGCTCAGGAACACAAGAAATGCTTCTATGCAACCTATTCTTCAGTTTCCCAAACATAATCAGGCATGTCTGAATCCCACAGCAGGCCCATTCCAAAACTCTCAGTACCATCCCATGAGACACCACCAGTTCCACAAATCATAGCCTTCCCTCTATCTATACTCCCACACCTGCTGTGAACTCCATCAAGCCCAGAGTAGAAAGAAAGGCTGCTTTTCTGACTTGCACCTACTCAAGCCAGGGTGTAACACTCTTGAGTAACACACTTGAGTAACACTCCACACATCATCGTTTTCTTGCTTTCCTCTGACAAGTCATAATGAACAGTCTGTTCTGCTTCTCTTCCTTAACCTGGTGGTAAAAGCCTACATACATGAGGCTCACTGAGCAAAGAGGCTTTGTCTTGGGAAGAGCAGAACTACCTTCACCCCCCAAATCTTTCACTTCTGTGCACAGGGATTTACATTTCTGGACCACATTCTCATTTGTATGTTTTACAAAGGCATGAGTGATGGCTTTGCTGTGATTCAGGCAATTTGCACTTTTCCTATAAAAATGGAAAATGGCTATTGTCTCTTCACCTCCCTGTCACTGAGTAGCCTCACCTGGCAGTTCTTCCTGCCTCCCTGGAAGCCTGAGCTTTCTCAAAAGTATCTAACTGTGAACACCCTCTGCGACCCTTCCATTCAAGTAGCTCTCGCCTACCTGTCTTTTTGCCTCCTCCTTACATCTTTGTCCTCCATTTTATCCTCAGCAGAACTAAAATCCTCCCTCTCTGCCTTTTGGTGTGTGTTTAGAAGGTGACTTGCTCTTCCCTATGTTTCCCTACAAGCATATAAGAAATCTTTGGTATTGGGGGTAGTGACAGAGGCATCTGTGGAGGCCTCCTAGGTCCTGGATACCCTCAAATACCCACACTTCGGTAACCTTTGGTTTATCCTTCTTGTCTTTTTGCTCACTTTCTACATCTACACAGCTAGTCGTGTAGCCAACATGAGATTAACTCCTCCACCCCACTCCATACCAGACGACCTGTGCAGTATGAGCAGCTGTTTGTCCATGGCAAACCCTAGATACTGGCTAATCATCAGAGGAGTCTTTAGTGGGCAACTGGTTTTGGCACTTAAGTTAACCCCAGCTGTGATGGCTAATTGGAGTGTCAACTTGACTGGATTGAGGGATGCCTAGATGGCTGGTGAAGTACTGTTTCTGAATATGTCTGTGCGGGTGTTTTTGGAGGAGATTGGCATGTAAGTAGTAGACTGAGTGGGGAAGACCTTCCCTCAGTGCGGGTGAGTACCATCCAGTCAGCTGGGGGCCTGGCAAGGGCAAAGCAGGCAGAAACAGAGGAATATTCAGGTCATGCTGCTTCCTTTCTTTTTTTCCCCACTAGAGTGGAACACTCTTCCCCTCCTGTCCTTGGACATCAGAACACCAGGCTCTTTGGCCTTTGGACTTGGGGACTTTCACCAGCGGTCTTCTGGGGGCTCTTGGGCCTTTGGTCTCAGGTACCATCAGTTTCTTTGGATCTTAGACCTTCCAACTTGGGCTGAACTATACAACCAACTTGTCTGGTTTCCCAGCTTGCAGACAGTCTATAGTGGGACTTCTCAACCTCCATATTGGATGAGTCAATTCCTCTAATAAAGCTCCTCTCATATATCTCTATATCTAATATCTATCTATCTATCTATCCATCTATCTATCTATGTGTCATCTATCTATCATCTGTCTATCTATCTATCTATCTATCTATCTATCTATCTATCTATCTATCTATCTAATCTATCTCCTATTCATTCTATCTCCTTAAAGAACAGCCATAACTTCCAAGAATCTTATGCCACTTTGAAGAGGCATACAATATTTTAACAAATTCAGTGTTCATAGGGGAGGGCTTAACAACTAAACTTCCAGGGCTAACTTCTTAGTCAATTTGTGAAGGAGTTTGCAATATTTTATAACATTGGGCAGTTCTTAAAATTTATATGAATCTGTGGGTATATCTGAGTACACCCAGTCACATGGATTTCGAAGGTACCTGCAGGGTGGTTTTCATAACTCCTTACTTCCCTGGGTCTAGCACAGCCATACATGCATCTCTTGGTATTGCTTGGCAAGGAATTTGGCAGGCTGTTGAGGAGGAAATGACAACCCTAATAATAATAATAATAATAATGATAATAATAATAAAATAGCTATATGTCAAAAGCACTTGCCATGTGCCAGACACTCTAGTAGAGACCTTCTGTACATCATTTCATTTTATAATCAGATAATGAGATAAGTATTTTCCACATTTTACATATGACTAAACTTAGACTAAGTAATGTATTCAAGGTCACCTAATTTCCAAATGCCTCAGTGGGCGTGGCTCTAAAGCTTGTACAATTTCCACTATGTTCACTGCTACTCATAGGAAACTGGGAAATGGAGATGCATAGAAAGATAACCCTGCAAGCTCAGAAATTAATACTGACGTTCCATAGAAGTGCTCCTAAATTGTAATCTGAATTTGGGGTTGCTGCTGGAAAATAGCCTTTTGTCTCAAAAACCCAGTTTGAGCCTTCCACCAATTACATAGGCTTTACGAGACATGGAGGATGGACGATAGTAGGATGAGATCTGCTGGACTGAAAAGCGCTTTGTGGTGGTCTACCTTGGGACCTCTGGTCAGCAGCTACTGGTTGTTTCTTCTTTTTCCTTCTCCTTCCCCATTTTCCCCATTAGAATGTAAGCTTCTTGAAGGAAAAGGACTTGTTTATTGCTGTGTAACTAGAAAGGATAGTGCCAGGCACGTTCAACAATATTTGTTGAATGAATGAAAAAGTATTTGGCAGCCCTCTGAAAACCAGCTACTCCTGACACCTAGAAACCCAGGTAATCTATGGTGTATCTGATGTTTATTGATTGCCCTGATCTTACCACTGCTGTATAACAGGAAAATCCTGCCATCCACTAGGGAGTTGCTGAGACCCCTAACCAGGCAAAGAGCCAAAGACACCATCAGTTTCCTTGCTTCTTATATTTACAGGGATTACAGGTATTGAGCTCGAGGGCTTGGTCCCCTGTGTGTGTCTAATCTTCAAGACTCGAGCACTTCCTGATTTCTCAGTGAACGAGAAAGC
Source organism: Macaca mulatta (assembly GCF_049350105.2). Classification (NCBI taxonomy): domain Eukaryota; kingdom Metazoa; phylum Chordata; class Mammalia; order Primates; family Cercopithecidae; genus Macaca; species Macaca mulatta. The sequence goes on along the minus strand of NC_133407.1, from coordinate 181,464,958 downwards.
ACCCCAATAACATTCATCACATCTTTTCCAGGAGCCCTTTATGTATGAGAAGCACTTTGTTCTTATGGTAAATCTCAAGTTTGTTTCCTTGCTGTGTCTGGCCAATCTCTAGACAAACCCTACTTCTAGCCTTACTTTTCCTGATTGAAACTTCCCCATACTAAAAACCAAAACCAAAACCCCAAAACCAAAATCAAACCCATCAACAATAAAATATTGGTGCAGTCATAGTTCTGCACCATTATTAGAAGCAAAAGTCCTGTGGTAGAAGTTTCCTTGACATCTGGTTTTATTCATTAGGCAGGAGTCCTGACCTGACTTTTGTAAGATTTCTGTAGATAAACAATTTTTATGGCACCAAGAGAAAACAAATACTTATCTTCCATAACTTAAATAAAATAAAAATGTAAACTTCAAATATTCACAGGAAGGAGACACCCAGCGCATTCTCTAGATCTTATGTACTTACCTTTCTATAGAATCTTGTAAATACGGAGTCCAGTTTTTGATATGCCAGGTTCTCTTTCACTATTAAATTGCTTTTAGGAGAATTTTGTAAATGGACATAAACAACAGGTATACATATACCTGTTGGTGTAAATGAACAGAACCTTCTGGAAGGAGGGCTCCTGATGAGTTAGTCCTTGAGCCTTGGGCTGGGATACCCTCTTCCCTGAGGCCAGTCTCCCAGCCCCGGTGTTGTAAACCAGACCCCAGTGCCAAACCATTGGCTTTGTAAGTAGAGTAGTAAGTTTCCTAATTCCTTTCCCAGAAAAATGTGACATCAAAGATGGTCCTCTGAAGCACAATGCTGGAACAGTTTGCAGGAAGAATGAATGGATTACAATAAATCTGATTAGGGAAGGACCCACACAGCACAGTACTTAGCACATGGAAGAAGGGCAATATGTGTTTGCTGAATGAATAAACAAAGGAATGAAGAACGAATGAGTCCGGAAACTGAGAATATGTGAGCCATTGGCAACCTAAAGCTCTACATGGACGCTGGTTTCTTCTTCTCAGTTTTTCGGAGAATGATTTGAAAAGCATTTCTCAGAGTAATTTAGTGGGTGGGAGCTTAGAAAGGAGAGCAATTACTTTGTTGGTTCAATGAGGAAGTTTGAGGCAACGTGTACCTATAACAGACAGTGTAAAGACAAGTCAAGGATGTTGACTTTTCTCGGTTGTCTATGAGTTTGTCTTCATGCTTGAATGAAGTGCACTGACATGAAGAGAATATAGCTATATGACTAATTTCAGTTTATTGGTAATGTGAATGTAGCAATAGGAATGTTTTTATGACATTGCGTGGTTTCAAGATGTATTCAATTATCTTAACATGTTTAACATTTCTCATTAACAATCTCATTCTGTCTGGCTTCTCTCTTTTCCTTTCTTTAGTTTTGCTGTTCATATCAGCACACAAAATGTATTAATTTTTTCTACAATAGAAATAAATTGTTTTACTTTCTCTCTGCACACACTGTGTGACCATAAATGTACTTCAAAGAGGGAAACAGAAAAAGGAAATTAATTAGAACATCTGTTTCTATAGTGCTTATAAATAATGGAATTTCCATGAATTAAAATAAGCTTTAGCTTAAAAAAATCTAAAAAAATCAATGCTGTTGGAAGATGTATCCTGTGTACTCTGTGGCTTTGGTATCTACTGGTCTACCATCACATATTCCCCGAGGTACAAATATCTCAGGCTTAAAAACAACTAGAAAGTGTATTTGTTGAATAAATAAATAATAGGAACTTAAGAGATAGGAGAAAAATGTAGAGGTTAGACATATAATTTCTCTACAATTCAGACATTCCTTCTGTAGTATTCTTGACAGCCATTCTCTTAGCCTTTATTTACAGTGACGGGCAGATCGCTACCGCACAAAGAAGTTCAATGTCTTTTTTGTTATTTATTTATTTATTTTTAACTAGTAGACTATTATTTTTAGACAAGTTTTGGGTCACAGCAAATCTGAGTGGAAAATACAGAGATCTCCCACGTACTCTTCCCCTAACACACACATAGCCACCCCCAATATCATCATTCCACACCAGAGTGGTACATATGGTACAGTCAATGAACCAACATCGACATATCGTTATCAACCAAAGGCCATAGTTTCCACTAGGCTTCACTCTTTGTGCTGTATATCTTAAGAGTTTTGACAAATGTGTATATATATAGTGACATGATCTACCATTATGGTATTATACAGAACAGTTTCACTGCCCTCAAAATCCTTTAAGCTATACCTATTCATTCCTCCCTCTCCCCAAGCCCCTAGCAACCACTGATCCTTTTATGGTCTCTATTGTTTAATCTTTTCCAGAAAGCCATACATATAGTTGGGATTATACAGTATATAACCTTTTCAGATTGAGTTCTTTCAGTTAAAAATATGCATTTAAGTTTTCTCCATGGTTTTTTATGACTTGATAACTATTTCCCCCCCTTTTTTTTTTGAGATGGAGTTTTGCCCTGTCGCCCTGGCTGGAGTGCAGTGGCATGATCTCAGCTCACTGCAACCTTCGCCTCACAGGTTCAAGCAATTCTCCTCCCTCAGCTTCCTGGGTAGCAGGGATTATGGGTGTGTACACCATACCCAGCTAATTTTTGTATTTTTAGTAGAGACAGGTTTTCACCATGTTGGCCAGGCTGGTCTCAAATTCCTGACTTCAAATGATCTGCCCCCATCGGCCTCCCAAAGAGCTGGGATTACAGGCGTGAGCCACCACACACGGCCGATAAATTTTTTTTTATAGCTTGAAATAATATTCCGTTGTTTGAATGTACCACAATTTGTTTTTCGCATTTGTCTACTGAAGGGCATTTTGGTTGCTTTCAAGTTTTAGCAATTGTGACTAAAGCTGCTATAAACATTCATATGCAGGTTTTTATGAATTCAATTTATTTTTTACTTGTTCTGTTTTCTCTTACACTAACTGGAAATCTGATCTCCTGTAAGTTCTCTGCATTGCTGACCAGATCTGCTGTTCCATGTGATAGCTCTTTTCCATGTGGTAACTATTTAAGTACATGAAGACAAGGTATCAAGGAATTCCTATGGTTTCTCTATTTTAGTCTAAAAATCATCAATTCTGCCAATTTTCCTCATGTTGTAGGATTCTTAGTACATTCGGTTTTCTGGTTCTCCACCTCTTGGTAAGCTCTACTTTATGAAACAAAGTGACTGAGTACGGAGGAACCATCACTCTCCCCATTCTGGGCAAGATAAATCCTGTAAGTGTTATGAGTCCATTGTCACTCTTTTGGAAATTTTGGTACTCAATTTATTTAAAAATTTTATGTTTATTTTACCAAAATAGTTGTTAGGCTAGTCTCCTCCAAACTGTACTTTTCCAGAGGATTTTCAGAATTTCAAACCTAGATTTTCTTATATATACTTTTTAAGCTTCCTCCTGTACATTATGGGCTGTTGTTCTAGCATGTTGAAATGTGCTTTTTTCCTTTGGAATATTGGTTATTTTATCAAATATACAGTATTCACCATTGCTCCTTGTTTAAAATGTTTTTCTCAAGCTGAAGAGCCATCCGTTTATAACAGAACTTTTAGAAAGTACAGATGAGCTAAAAGAAGAAAACAAAGATGATTCCTAACTCATTGTCAGGGAGATAAATATCATTACCAGAAATACATATTATTGGCATTTTAGTGTATGTCTATACAGTGCTCTTCTCTATGCACATATGTATATTATATTACTACATTCACAATATAGTACATATACATTTATTTCAAAAATTATGTTACATAGATTCTTTTATAGTTTGATTTTTTCCTCACTTTATTCAAATTTTATTTGACTTTTTTTTTTCTTTTTTTGACGGAGTCTTGCACTGTCACCCAGGCTGGAGTGCAACGGTGCGATCTTGGCTCACTGCAACCTCTGCCTCCCAGGTTCAAGAGATTCTCCTGCCTCAGCCTCCTGAGTAGCTTGGATTACAGGCGTGCATCACCATACCCGGCTAATTTTGTTGTATCTTTAGTAGAGACAGGATTTCACCATGTTGGCTAGGCTGATCTCGTACTCCTGACCTCATGATCCACCTGCCTCAGCCTCCCAAAGTGCTGGGATTACAGGTGTGAGCCGCCACACCTGGCCTGACATATATTTTTAAACATCCACAATGTGTGTAACATTGTGCTGACTGCTGGAAATATAGTGGTGACCAATTTTGACATATTTTAGCAAACCGATCTCCAGAACGTTATAAAATAAGCTCAAAATTACTTTGTAATTTGAAAACTTCATAACTCTTCCTTTTGTCAGACAAATTACTGATAAAAATATTCAGCAAGAGAAGGTCAATGACAAGATTTTGGGATAAACTAGTAGATCATTCTTTCCCAAATTATATTAGTTCATCAATCAGCACTCTCTGGGGACTGTTGTTTGTTCATTTATATTATGTCATGTCCATATTTCTTCATTTTTATCAATTAGGGTTTCATAAGGAATTTTGTTGGATATTTTGCTGAAATCAAGAGAGTCTATTGACAGCATTTCCCGTCTCCAACAGTGTAACAGTTCCATCAAATGATAGAGATTTTATTAGTTCAGTGTAGCATTCTCAATTAATTATATGCGTTCTGATGATCACTATTTTCTTTAACAGCATTGTCCAAGGGAACTTTCTGCAATGATGGAAATGTTCTGTGACTTTTGCTGCCCCATATGGTACCCTACTAGCTCTCTGTGACTACTAAACACTGGAAATGTGGCTAGTACAACTCAGTAGGCAGTTTGTCCATTTTTAAAAATTTTAAATAATTTAAATTTAGTCAGATGTGACTAGTCATTGTGATATCGGATAGCACAGCTTGACATCTGACAAATCATTTGTCAAGTAACTATTGTATAATTTAACTAGAGTTCAATATTAAACTGAGAGAATCGCAGTTCCTACAATGTATGAGTCTCTCTGCTCCCTCCCTCCCTCCTTCCCTCCCTCCCTTCCTTCCTTCCTTCTTTCCTTCTTTCCTTCCTTTCTCTCTCTCTCTCTTTCCTTCCTTCCTTCCTTCTTTCCTTCCTTTCTCTGTCTTTCCTTCCTTCCTTCCTTCTTTCCTTCCTTTCTCTCTCTTTCCTTCCTTCCTTCTTTCCTTCCTTTCTCTCTCTCTCTTTCCTTCCTTCCTTCCTTCCTTCCTTCCTTCCTTCCTTCCTTCCTTCCTTCCTTCCTTCCTTCCTTCTTTCCTTCCTTTCTCTCTCTTTCCTTCTTTCCTTCCTTTCTCTCTCTCTCCTTCCTTCCTTCCTTCCTTCCTTCCTTCCTTCCTTCCTTCCTTCCTTCCTTCCTTCCTTCCTTCCTTCCTTCGTTTTGTTTTCTTTTCTTTTTCTTCATTTGCTCTCTCTATCATCCAGGCTGGAGTGTAGCGGCATGTTTATTCTGTTTTTAATTGCAGCTTTGTTTTTCATCTTCAGGCCCCTGCACAATTCTATCCTTCATAATTTCTTACAAATTGCTGACAGTAATTTTGTGTAAATGGTTCATATCAGCAAGTTGTTTTTACCCTTGGATATAATTGAATCTACCGATATAATTTCTTTTGAAGCAAATTGCTTTTATTTCTGTGCCTTATAATGTGAATATCTTCTTGAGGGAAAAAGAGGTAAGCAAAAGGAAAGTTAAAGAATTCTGGTTTCTGCTTTTAATCCTTGACATTATTTTCATCTTCCCAAAGAGTGAGCTTTCTCCTTACTTATTCTTCTTGAAGTTAATGTAGCTACTAGGGCCCTTTCTGTTATCAATAACGTTTTTTGTTTTTTCAAGCCTAGACCATTCTTGTTATTAGCCTTTCTAGTAGTAAACTTGTAGCTCTATACTACCCTTTTATGTTCATCCATAATCATATACATATGATTTTTCTCCCCAGGTTTTTTGTGCCATTGTAAAATTTGAGTTCAATAGAAATCATGTGTAGCTATATCGATTTCTTTAACACCTGCTCCCTTTGCATGTGATGGAATCAGATTTGATTACATTTTAATCAGTTCAATCTAATCAATGGTGTTGACTGACCCTTAAGAGTCAGGTCTTGAGCCAGCACTGGGGATTCAACACTGAAGTAGACATGAACTTTGACATCAAAGGAGTCATACTTTACTAAGAGAATCAAGCTCATAGCTCATATACCACAAGCCATGTGCAATGCCATATGTGTTCATTAACAGTATTCAAAATGCCCTGGGGGAGTGTAGCAGAGGGATAGGGTTAATTCTGCTAGCAGGGCATGAAGAATAGGGTAGAGAGATTGTGAAGAATCAGATAAGTCTGTCTGAAACAGAAGTGCTGTTTGAGTAAGAATAAATAAGAGCTTGCAGGACAGAGAAGCAGGCTAACATGGTATCCTCTGAAGAATGAATAACTTGAACAGAGGCCAGAGTAGATGATGTAATCCAGGCTTTATTACTTATCCTGCAGCTAGACTCCAATCTACTTTTTGGGAGAGTAAAGAGACATGAGGCTGAAGTTAAGGACTGACTGAATAGTGAAAGATTTTGTATGTTATAGTAAGGAAATTGGATTTATCTCAAATGGAATGAGCTTGAAAGTTTTTGAACAGAGGAGAAAAATGGTGAGATTACTGTTTTAAAAAAATATTCTGGTAACATCAACTTAGGATGTGTTAGACTCAGACAGCTTGAGGAAGGGAAATCATTAGTCAAGAGGAAGATGAAAATACTGACTAGTTCAGCACAGAGTAATGGAGGGCAGGGGTTAGAAATGAGCCCCATTTAGGATGTAGAACTGATAGGATTAGAAGATTGATTGGTTATAAGGGAAGGATAGAGGCAGGAAGATGATTCAGAAATCCCTCCGTTTTGCTATTTATAATGGAGTCCACTGTTTTTCTTGAATCACTTTCTCTTCAGGATCTCTGGATGTGAGATCATGTCTGTCATTTCCCTGAACTTTTTGAAACTGTTTTCCTTTGAAACTGTTTCCTAACACTAGTGAGTGTGTACTGATTTTACCCAGTGTTGTACTCCTCATGTCCTAGAAATTCCAAGATATGTTCATCACATTTTTAAAAACTTCTTTATTTTGAGATCATTTTAGACTTACAGAAGAGTTGCAAAAACAGTTCAGTGAGTTCTCATATCCCCTTCACTTTCCTTCCCTCTGTTAAGATCTTATGTGGTCCTGAAACAATTGTGAAACCAAGAAATTTACCTTAGAACTCAATTACTATTAACTAGATTACAGGATTTATTTGGATTTTGCTAGTTTTCCCACTAATGCATTTTTTTTTCTGTTCCAGGATTATGCATTGCATTTAGCTGTGAAATAATATAAAATATGAGAGGAAGTTTAGGAGCCCCTCAACTCTTTGCAGACAGAGATGCTATGATAATCATTTTTCTACTGTTTGGTGTTTGACCGTAGTTTCTGACAGAGAGTTCCTACGAGTTTTGTAGTTTTCTGAATGATAGAAACATCAAAAGAGTGATTACTGTGGACTCCTGGATAGCCTCACGATGGGGGTTGTTTGCCAGAGAATGAATCTTGTGATTAGATAGTTGGAAGTTTCAGCCCCTTCCCCTGACCTCCAGGGAAGGGAGAATGGAGAGGGGCTGAAGAGGAGTTGATCACCAATAACCAACGATTTAATCAATCATGCCTACATAATGAAGCCTCCATAAAACTCCAAAGAACAGGATTTTTTTCTTTGCCTTTAAACAACACAGCTTTATTATCTTACAGTTCCAGAAGTCAGAAACCTGAAATAAGTCCCACTGGGCTCAAGGCAGGGCTGATGCCTTCTGGGAGTTCCAGAGGAGAATCCAATTCCTTGCCTTTTTCAGTTTCTAGAAGATGCCTGTATTCCTCGGCTGTGACCCCTTCCTCTATCTGCAAAGCCAGCAGCTTAGCGTCTTCAGATCTCTTGCTCTCTGACTGATGTTCATACTTCTACTATCCTTTCCCATCTTTTAACTCTTGTGGTTATAGAGGGCTCACCTGGGTAATCCAGAATCGTCTTCTTATTTTCAATTGATTAATCACCTTTATTCCATCTGCGACTTTAATTCCCCTTTTCCATGTAACCTTACATATTCACAGGTTCTGGGGATTAGGATGTGGACATTTTGTGGGAGACTATTATTATATCTACCACAAGCCTCATAACAACTCTATGAGGAGCTGACTGCAATTATCTCCAGTTCAAAATAAAGAAACTGAGGTAGAAAAAGATCAAAGACTGATTCATTCTCACAGCTTGTTGACAGCCACTGGTCCACAGACTACATTTTGAGTAGCAGGCCATCTCTTCCTCGAAAATGATACCTCACACTTCATGAGAACCTGCTTTATGGTAGGTACTGAAATTAAGGGAATAAAGTTATTTATATCACTTAAATAAATAATACAAAGGAAGTAGTAATCTTGTTTATTTTTGATGTGAAAACTGAAGCCCAGAGAGTTGAGATGATTTATTCAAGAGCACACAGCAAGTAAACGGTAGGCTTTCAATTGTCAGCTACAAAATCTACACTAGCTAGTTTAATAAGACAAAGATTTATTACACAATAGACGATAGTTTACAAAATCCGAAGAGGGCCAAAAATCCAGGCTTGGAAGCAGGACAGTCAAGAGCAACACAGTCAGGAATAGCTCCCAACCACAACTCAGACAGTTCTAGGGAAAACACCATTGCTATCATCCACTTCTTGGAATGAACAATGTTAGGATGTTAGGACTGGTTGACAGATTTCTTTGCAGAAGAACAATATTCCTCCACCACCGTGATTGCAAAAGGATAGGGTTTGGGGAGCTTCCAGATTGGTGAACTCATGGAGGTACCTGGAGGGTGGTGTAGCTGTAAAGGGTATAGAAGCTCCAAGCCCCTTCTCACATATGTTGTCCTAGGCATCTCTTCCATCGGCTGTTCATTGATATCCTTTATCATACCCTTTATTAATATAATAAACTGGTAAATGGAAGTGTTTTCTTGAGTTCTATGGGCCATCCTGGCAAATTAATTGAACCTGAGAAGGGAGTCATAGATACCCTGATTTACAGCCAGTCAGGAAGAAGTATAGGTGACAACCCTGTTATTGGCATCTGAAGTTGGGGGGCAGTAGTGTGGGTGGGATCTGACTCTAACTCCAGGTAGATAATGTCAGAAATGAATTGAATTTTACAACACTTTGTTGCCGTTCACTGGAGAGCTGCTTGGAGTAGGGAGAAGCTCCTGCTTCCAATCTGTCAGAAAGAGTCTGTGTTATGTTGTTGTGGTGTGGTGACGGTTAAGTGTGTAAGAGTAGGAAAAACAATTTGTTTTGAAATTGAAACTTGAAAAACAAGTTGTCCTGTCTCCTTATATTTTCCAATCTGTGACAGTTCCTCAGTTTTTCCTTATCTTTCATGACCTTGAAATTTAAAAAAAAATTTTTAAATTATTTTTATTTTTAATATTTTGTGAGCACATAGTAGGTATATGTATTTACAGGGTACATGAGATGTTATGATACAGGAATGCAATGTATAATAATCACATCATGGAAAATGGGATATCTATCCCCTCAAGCATTTATCCTTTGTGTTACAAATAATCCAATTATATTCTTTTAGTTATTTTAAATGTGCAATTAAATTATGATAGACTATAGTCACCCTGTTGTGCTATCAAATACTAGGTCTTATTTATTCTTCTTTTTTTAAAAAAAAAACTTTTATTTTAGATTCAGGGGTACATGTACAGCTTTGCCACGTAGGTAAACTTGTATCATCGGGGTTTGTTGTATGGATTACTTCGTGACGCAGGTACTAGATAGATATTTTTTATGATTTTCTCCCTCCTCCCACTCTCCACCCTCAAGTAGGCCCAAAAATCTCTTGTTCTCCTCTTTGTATCCATAGGTTCTCATAATTTAGCTCCCCCTTATAAGTGAGAACACGTGATATTTGGCTTTCTCTTCCTACATTAGTTTGCTAATGATGGTGGCCTCAGGCTCCATCCATATTCCCACAATAGACATGATCTCATTCTTTTTTATGGCTACATAGTAGTATTCCATGGTGTGTATGTACCACATTTTCTTTGTCCAGTCTGCCATTGATGGACATTTAGGTTGATTCCATGTCTCTGCTATTGTGAAGGGTGCTGCAGTGAACATACGTGTGCAAGTATCTCTATGGTAGAATCATTTATATTCCTTTGGGTATATACCCAGTAATGGGATTGCTGTGTCAAAGGGTAGTTCTGTTTTTAGCTGTTTGAGGAATCATCACACTGCTTTCCACAATGGTTGAACAAATTTACATCCCCACCAACAATGTCAAAGCATTCCTTTTTCTGCCCAACCTTACCAGCATCTGCTAGTTTTTGATATTTCAATAATAGCCATTCTGACTGGTATGAGATGGTATCTCATGGTGCTTTGATTTGCATTTCTCTAATGATAAGTGATATTGAGATGTTTTTTCAATATGCTTGTTGACCACATATATGTCTTCATTAGAAAAGTGTCTGTTCATGTCCTTTGCTCACTTTTTAATGGGATTGTGTATTTTTTTTTCTTGTAAATTTAAGTTTCTTACAGATGCTGGATATTAGGTCTTTTTCAGATGCATAGTTTACAAATGTTTTTTCCCATTCTGTAGGTTGTCTGTCTACTCTGTTGATAGTTACTTTTGCTGTGCAGAAACTCTTAAATTTAATTAGATCCCACTTATCAATTTTTGCCTTTGTTGTGATTGCTTTTGGCATCCTTGTCATGAAATATTTGCCAGTTCCTATGTCTGGAATGGTATTGCCTAGGTTGTCTTCCAAGGTTTTTATAGTTTGAGTTTTACATTTAAGTCTTTTATCCATCCTGAGTTGATTTTTATATAAAGTGTAAGAAGGAGTCCAGTTTCTATCATCTGCATATGACTAGCCGGTCATCCCAGCACTGCTTATTGAATAAATACTTTCTGTAATCCCAGCACTTTGGGAAGCCAAGGCAGGTGGATTGCTTGAGGCCAGAAGTTCAAGACCAGCATGGCCAACATGGCAAAACCCCATCTCTACTAAAAATATAAGAATTAGCTGGGTGTGGTGGCACATCCCTATAATCCCAGCTTCTTGGGAGGCTGAGGCATGAGAATTGCTTGGACATGGGAGGCGGAGGTTGCAGAAAGCCAAGACTGTACCACTCCACTCCAGCCTGGGTGACAGCGCAAGACTCTGTCTAAAAACAAACAAAAACAAAAAACAAAGACGTTTTTCCCCAATGCTTGTCTTTGTCAGTTTTGTTAAAGATCAGATGGTTGTAGATGTGTGACTTTTTTTTTTTTCTGGGCTCTCTATTTTGTTCCACTGGTTTATGTGTCTGTTTTTGTACAAGTGTCATGCTGTTTTGGTTACTGTAGCCCTGTAATATAGTTTGAAGTTGGGTAATGTAATGCCCCCAGCTTTGATCTTTTTGCTTAGGATTGCCTTGGCTACTTGAACTCTTTTTTTGGGTCCATATAAATTTTCAAGTAGTTTTTTCTAATTCTGTGAAGAATGTCATTGGTAGCTTGACAGGAATAACACTGAATCTGTACATTGCTTTGAGCAATTACAGATTGCCCAAAGTATGGCCATTTTAGCAATATTTATTCTACCTATCTATGAACATGGAATGTTTTTCCATTTGTTTGTGTCATCTCTGATTTCTTCGAGCAGTGTTTTGTAATTTTCATTGTAAAGATCTTTTACCTCCCTAGTTAGCTGCATTCCTGGGCATTTTATCCTGTTTGTGGCAATTGTGAATGAGATTGAATTTCTGATTTGGCTCTCAACTTGGCTGTTGTTGGTGTATAGGAATGTTAGTAATTTTTATACATTGATTTTGTATCCTGAAACTTTGCTGAAGTTGTTTATAGGCTGAAGGAGCTTTTGGGATGAAACTATGGGGTTTTATAGATATAGGATCATGTCATCTGCAAACAGGGATAGTTTGACGTTCTGTCTTCCAATCACTTGCCTGATTGCTGTGGCCAGGACTTCCAATATTATGTTGAATAGGAGTGATGAGAGAGGGCATTCTTGTCTTGAGACAGATTTCAAGGATAATGCTTCCAGCTTTTGCCCATTCTGTATGATGCTGGCTTTGGGTTTGTCAAAGATGGCTCTTGTTATTTTGAAGTTCCCTCAATACCTAGTTTATTGAGAGTTTTTAACATAAAGTGATGTTGAATTTTATCAAAAGCTTTTTCTTCATCTGTTGAGATAATCATGTGTTTTTTGCCTTTGGTTCTGTTTATGTGATGAATTACATTTATTGATTTGCATATGTTGAACCAACCTTGCATCTCAGGAATAAAGCCTATTTGATAGTGGTGGATTAACTTTTCATTGTGTTGCTGGATTCAGTTTGCAAGTATTTTATTCAGGATTTTTGCATCAATGTTCATCAAAGGTATTGGCCTGAAGTTCTCTTTTTTGCCAGATTTTTGTATCAAGTGTCTCTGCCAGAGTTTGGTATCAAGATGATGCTGGTTTCATGGAATGAGTTGGGGAGGAGTATCTCCTCAATTTTTTTGAATAGTTTCAGTAGTTAGTAATGGTACCAGCTCTTCTTTGTACATCTGGTAGGGTTCAGCTGTGAATCCGTCTGGTTCTGGGCTTTTTTTGGTTGGTAGGCTATTTATTACTGATTCAATTTCAGAGCTTATTATTGGTCTGCTCAGGGAATCAATTTTTTTTTCTAGTTCAGTCTTGGGAGGGTGTGTGTGCGTGTCCAGAAATTTATCCATCTCTTCTAGGTTTTCTAGTTTATGTACATAGAGGTGTTATTAGTAGTCTCTGAGTTTGTATTTCTGTGTGGTCAGTGGAAACCTGCTTACTAAAGCATCCTTGGGCACTGAATAGTCAGCAGTAGAAGTCAGGCAGTACTCACTGCAGACCTTGGGTGAAACTCAGAGATGTGCTGGCTTCAGATGTGACCCAGTGTGTTTTCCAGCTGTGATGGCTATGGGGAGAGACTCCTTTTGCCTGAGAAAAGGAAAGGGAAAAGAGTAAAGAGGATTTCTAGACCTGCCATAGGTCAGAGTGGAGCCCACTGCCCTGAAGGGGGATTCCTAGACCTGGCAGCATTTCCACAGGCTGACTGAAGAGCACTTGGGCCTTGAGTGAACATCAACAGTAGCTAGGTAGTATTCACCACAGGCCTGAGGTGGTGGTAGCCATGGGGAAGGACTCTTATGATTTTGGTATTAGGAGGAAAGAACAGGAAGATCTTGTGGCCTGGGTGCCAGCTCAGCAACAGTAGGCTAGAGCACTAGATAGATTATTATGGTTTTTGACTCTAGTCCCTGGCTCCTAGATGGCATCTCTGGACCTGCCTGAGACCAAGGGGAACTCACCACTCTGAAGGGAAGGACACAATCCTGGCTGGTTTCCCCACCTACTGATTGTAGAGCCCTGGGCCTTGAGTGAACATAGATGGTAGCTAGACAGTGGTTACCATGGGCCTTAGGTGAGATCCAGTGGTCTTCTGGCTTTGTGTCTGACCCAGCACAGTCCTAGTAGTGATGGCCTCAAAAGGGGAAATATAAGAGTAATTGGCCTTAAAGAGGAGACACAGAGAGATAGGAGTAGAAAGTTTATTCAAAGAGATAAAAACAGAAAACTTCCAAACCTAGAGAAATAAATGAATATTCAAGTACGAAGGTTATAGAACATCAAACAGATTTAAGCCAAATTAGATTACCTCAAGATATTTAATAACCAAACTTCAAAAGATCAAGGAAAGGATACCAGAAGCAACAATAGAAAAGAAAGAAGTAACCTACAATGGAGCTCTAATATGTCTGGCAGCAGACTTCTCAGTGGAAACCTCAAAGGCAAGGAAAGAGAGGCATGACATATTTAAAGTGCTAAAGGAAAAAAAAAACCCACTTGTTTCCTAGAATAGTATATCCACTAAAGGAATCCTTCAAAGATAAAGAAGAAATGAAGACTTTCTCAGACAAACAGAAGCTGAAGGATTTCATCAACAGACCTGTCCTATGAGAAATGTTAAAGAGAGTTATTTGATCTGAAAGGAAAGGACGCAATAAGAAATCATCTGAAGGTACAAAGCTCACTGGTAATAGTAAGCACACAGAAAAACACAGAATATTATAACACTGTAAATGTGGTGTGTAAACTACTCATATTTTGAGTAGAAGGATTAAAAGATGAGCCAACCAGAAAGAATAACTACAACAACTTTTCAAAACATAGATAGTACAATAAGATATAAATAGAAACAAAAAATTAAAAAGTGGGGAGAAAAAGTTAAAGTGTAGATTTTTTATTGGTTTTCTGTTTTCTTTTTTGTTTCTTTAGCAATCAGTGTTAAGTTGTATTAGGTTTAAAATATGGGTTGTAAGATATTATCTACAAGCCTCATGGTAACCTCAAATCAAAAAACATAAAACAGATAAAGAAAAATTACAAAGCAAGAAATTAAAACATACCACCAGGGAAAATCAGCATCACTAACAGGAAGACAGGAAGGAAGAAAAGAAGGAACTTAAGATCGTAAAACAACCATAAAACAGATAACAAAATGGCAAGAGTAAGTCCTTACTTATCAATAATAACATTACATGTAACTGGACTAAGTTCTCTAATCAAAATACATAAAGTGACTGAATGGATAACAAAACAAAATTCAATAAAGACACATATAGACTGAAAACAAAGGATGGAAAAAGATATTCCATGCAAATGGAAACCATTAAAAGAGTAGGAGTAGCTATACTTAGATCAGACAAAATAGATCTCAGAACAAAAACTATAACAAGAGACAAAGAAGATCATTATATAATAATAAAAGGGTCAATTCAGCAAGAGAATATAACAACTATATATATATATGCATGTAACACTGGAACACTTACATATATAAAGCAAATATTATTAGACATGAAGAGAGAGAGACACTCCACTTACAATAAATTGGAAAATCTAGAAGAAATGGATAAATTTCTAGACACATACAGCCTACCAATCTTGAACTTGGAAAAAATCCAAAACCCAAACAGACCAATAACAAGTAATGAGATTGAAGCTGTAATAAAAAGTCCCCCAGTGTATTAGTCTGTCCTCATGCTGCTAATAAAGACATTCCCAGGACTAGGTAATTTATAAAGGAAAGAGGCTTAGTGGACTCACAGCTCTACATGGCTGGAGAGGCCTCACAATCATGGTAGAAGATGAAGGAAGAGCAAAGGGACATCTTACATGGCAGCAGGCAAGACAGAATGAGAGCCAAGAAAAAGGGGAAACCCCTTATAAAACGATCAGATCTTATGAAACTTATTCACTACCACGAGAACAGTATGGGGGAAACTGCCCCCATGATTCAATTCTCTCCTAACAGGTCCCTCCCACAGCATGTGGAAATTATGGGAGGTACAATTCAAGATGAGATTTGGGTGGGGACACAGCCAAGCCATATCATTCCACTCCTGGCCCTGTCCAAATCTCAAGTCCTCACATTTCAAAACCAATCATGCATTCCCAACAGTCCCCCAAATCCTTAATTCATTTCAGCATTAACTCAAAAATCCATAGTCCAGAGTCTCATCTGAGACAAAGCAGGTCCCTTCCACCTATGAGCCTGTAAAATCAAAAGCAAGTTAGTTACTTCCTAGATATAATGAGAGCACAGGCACTGGATAAATATACCCATTCCAAATGGGATAAATTGGCAAAAACAAAGGAGGTAAAGGCCCCATGTAAGTCTGATATGAAACAAGGCAGTCAAATCTTAAAGCTCCAAAATGATCTCCTTTGACTCCATGTCTTACACCTAGGTCATGCTGATGATGCAAGAGATGGGTCCCCATCATCTTGGGCAGCTCCATCCCTGTGGCTTTGCAGGTACATCTTCCCTCCTGGCTGCTTTCATGGGCTGGCATTGAGTTAGGCTTTTCCAGGCACATGGTGCAAGCTGTGAATGGCTCTCCCATTTTGGTGATTTGTGGATGGTGATCCACAGCTTCACTAGGCAGCGCCCCAGTGGGGACTATGTGTGGGGACTTCAACCCCACATTTCCCTTCAGCACTGCCCTAGCAGAGGTTCTCCATGAGGGCTCTGCCCCTGCAGCAAAATTCTGCCTGGACATCCAGGCATTTCCATACATCCTCTGAAATCAAAGCTGAGGTTCTAAACCTCAGTTCTTAACTTATGTGCATCCTCAGGATCAACATCACATGGAAGCTGCCAAGTCTTGGGGCTTGCACCCTCTGAAGCCACTGCTCAAGCCATACCTTAGCCTCTTTTAGCCATGGCTACAGTGGCTGGGACACAGGGCACCAAGCAGAGAGGCTTGGGCCCAGCTCACAAAACTATTTTTTCGTCTCAGGCCTCTGGGCCTGTGATGGGAGGGGCTGCTGCAAAGATCTCCTGACATGGCTTGGAAGCATTTTTGCCATTGTCTTAGTGATTAACATTTGCCCCCTCATTGCGTATGCAAATTTTTGCAGCCAGCTTGAATTTCTCTTCAGAAAATGGGTTTTTCTTTTCTCTCCCATCATCAGGCTGCAAATTTTCTGAACTTTTATGCTCTGTTTTCCTTTTAAAACTGAATGCTTTTTAACAGCACTCAAGTCACCTCTTGAATGCTTTGCTGCTTAGAAATTTCTTCCAGCAGATACCCTAAGTCATCTTTCTCAAGTTCAAAGTTCCACACATCTCTAGGGTAGGAGCAAAATGCCACGAGTCTCTTTGCTAAAACAGAACAAGAATCACCTTTACTCCAATTCCCAACAAGTTCCTTATCTCCATTTGAGATCACCTTAGCCTGGATTTCATTGTCAGCATTTTGGTCAAAGCCATTTAGCAAGTCTCTAGGCAGTTTCAAACTTTCCCACATTTTCCTGTCTTCTTCTAAGCCCTCCAAAATGTTCCAATCTCTGCCTGTTACCCAGTTCCAAACTCGCTTCCACATTTTTGAGTATCTTTACAGCAGTACCTCACTCTACCAGTACCAATTTACTGTATTATTCTGTTCTCATGCTGCTAATAAAGACATACCCAAGATTAGGTAATTTATAAAGGAAGGGCGTTTAAAGAATTCACAGTTTCACATGGCTGGGGAGACCTCACAATCATGACAGAAGATGAAGGACAAGCAAAGGGGCATCTTACATGGCACCAGGTAAGAGAGAATGAGAGCCAAGCAAAAGGAGAAACTCCTCGTAAAATGATCAGATCTCGTGATACTTGTTCACTACCACGAAAGCAGCATGGGGGAAACCACCCTCATGATTCAATCTATCTCCCACCAGGTCCCTCCAACAACACACAGCAATTATGGGAGCTACAATTCAAGATGAGATTTGGGTGAGGACACAGCCAAACCATATCACCCAGCAAAGTCTGGACTGTATGGTTTTATTCTGGAAATTTACCAAACATTAAAAGAACTAATACCAACCCTAATTAAAGTATTCTGAAAAACAAAGGATGAGGGAATACTTCCAAACTCCTTCTATGAGGTCACTATTACCCTGACACCAAAACCAGACAAAAACACATCAAAAAGAGAAAACTATAGGCCACTATCCCTGATGAACATTGATGCAGAAATCCTCAATGAAATACTAGCAAATGAAATTAAACACCATATGAAAAAGATTATTCATCATGACCAAGTGGTATTTATCCCAGGGATGCCAGGGTGTTTCAACATATGCAGATCAATCAATGTGATACACCGTATCAACAGAGTGAAGGACAAAAATCATATGATCATTTCAACTAATGCTGAAAAGCATTTGATAAAATTCAACATCCCTTCATAATAAAAACTCTAAAGAAACTGGGCATAGAAGGAACATATCTCAACACAGAAAAGCCATATACGACAGACTCACAGCCAGTATCACGCTGAATGGGGAAAAACTTCATGTCCTTCCTCTAATATCTGGAACATGACAAGAATGCCCACATTTACCACTGTTATTCAACATAGTACTGTTAGTTCTAGCTAGAGCAATCAGCTAAGAGAAAAAAATACTGAGCACCAGACTGGAAAGAAAGTCCAGTTGTTCTTGTTTGCAGATGATATGATTTTTTATTTGGAAAAATGTAAATACACCACCAAAAATTATCAGAACTGATAAATTTAGTAACATTGCAGGATGCAAAATTAATATACAAAATCAGTAGTATTTCTATGTGCCAACAGTGAACATCTGAAAAAGAAATCAAGAAAGTAATACCATTTACAATAGCTACAAATAAAATTAAATACCTAGGAATTGACTTAACTAAAGAAGTAAAAAATCCTTACAATAAAAACTGTAAAACGTTGATGCAAGAAATTGAAGAGGACACAAAAACTGGAAAGATATTGCATGTTCATGGATTGGAAGAATCAACATTGTTAAAGTGTTCATATTGCCCAAAGCAATCTACAGATTCAGTGCAATCTCTATCAAAATACCAATGCCATTCTTCATAGAAACAGAAAAAAAAAATCCCAACATTTATATGGAACCACAAAAGACCTGGAACAGCCAACGCTCTCCTGAGTGAAAAGAACAAAACTGAAGAAATCACATTATCTGACCACTTATATGACAAAACTACAGTAAACAAAACAGCATGGTATTGGCATAAAAACAGACACACAGACCAATAAAACAGAACAGGGAACCCAGAAACAAATCCATACATCTACAATAAACAGTGCTGGGAAAACTAGACATATGCAGAAGAATGAAACTAGACCCCTATCTCTTGCTGCACACAAATATAAAATCAAAATGGATAAAGACTTGAATCTAAAATTTCAAACTAAGAAACCAGCAAAAGAAAACTTTGGGAAAACTCTCCAGGACATTGGACTGGGCACAGATTTCTTGAATGATATCCTACAAGCACAGGCAACCAAAGCAAAAGTGGACAAATGGGATCACATCAAGTTAAAAAGTTTCTGAGCAGCAAAGAAAACAATCAACAAAGTGAAGAGACAACACACAGAATGGGAGAAAATATTTGCAAACTATCCATCTGACAAGGGATTAATAACTAGAATATAGAAGGAGTGCAAATGACTCTATAGGAAAAAAACTAATAATACATTTTAAAAATAGACTAAAGATTTTAATAGACATTTCTCAAAAGAAGACATACAAATGGCAAATAGGAATATGAAAAGGGACTGATGAAAGGCACATCGCTAATCATCAGAGAAATGCAAATGAAATCTGTAATGAGATATCATCTTATCCTTGTTAAAATGGCTTTTATACAAAAGACAGGCAATAACAAATACAAGGATGCAGAGAAAAAGGAACCCTAGTACACTATTGGTGAGAATGTAAATTAGTACACTCACTATGGAGAACAGTTTGGAGGTTTCTCAAAAAAACTAAAAATGGAGATAACATATTATTAGGCAATCTTACTGCTAGGTATATACCCCAAAGAAAGGAAATCAGTACATGGAAGTGGTATCTCCACCACTATATTTATTTCTGCACTATTCACAATAGCCAAGATTAGGAAGCAACCTAGGTGTTTATGAACAGAAAAATAGATAAAGGAAGTGTGATACATTTACACAATAGAGTACTATTTAGCTATAAAAAGAATGAGATCCTGTCATTTGCTTCAACATCAGTGGAACTGGAGATCATTATGTTAAATGAAATAAGTTGGGCACAGAAAGACAAACTTTGCATGTTCCCACTCAGTTTTGGTAGCTGAAAATGAAAACAATTACACTCATGGAGATAGAGAGTAGAATGATGGTTATCAGAGGCTGGGAAGGATAGTGTGAGGGTGGGGTGAAGGTAGGGGAGTAGGGAGGTGGCGGACGGGGGGACATTTTTTAATGGGTACAAAATTATATTTAGAATAAGATCTAGTATTTGATCACAGACAGTGTGACTATAGACAACAATAATTTATTGTACATTTATAAGTGTATATTTATAACCAACTGAAAGAGTACAGTTGGTTTGCTTGTAACATGAAGAAAGGATAACTGCTTGAGGTGATAGATATTCCATTCATCCTGATGTGATTATTACACATTGTATGCCTGTATCAAAATAGTGCATATTTCGTGTAAATATATACAGCTACTATGTACCCATAAAAATTAAAATAAAAACATTTTAAAAAGAAAAGCTAAATTTCCATTCAGTAAATATTTATTAAAAGCCTACTCTATAGGAGTGCTGGACTAGATATGAGGACGTGTTTCTCCTAACCCTGAGAGTGTATTCTCTAGGTCGCTTATTTCATGTTTTGATACTTCACACTGGTGGATAAGTCTCTTTAAGTAACCTGAGTTTGGTTTTTTCATACCTCCCCTGATAATACAGGGTTCTATCACCTAAAACGTCCTTCAACTCCCAGCTTGTTGAGGTGTATCCAGGGAATGTTTCACATGGGCTCAGTGAGTCATGTTCAGTTACCATGAAGCAGCCTCTGTTTGTTTCTTGTCCTGTTGCACTTTTCCTGTGTTGTGAGTCAGTAGGAAAAAAAAAATTTCCCTTTAAATAACTTTTAGTCAGTACGGCTTCAACCCAGAGACGCTTTGCCCCATAGTCTTGTAGACTTGCTAGTAAAAATGGTACTTTTGGTTATTATTTATGGCACTAACCCATCTACCTCTCCGTCTCTCTTGCTGAAGATGCAGTCATGAGTTCATCAAGAGGCTAAATCAGGAGACATCACCATGCATTTCTGAGTCCACTCTCCCTTAGCTGAAGAAAGCTTTGTGTTTGGGTTGACAGCTTTGTGCCCACTGACCTCTTTACTTACAGTGAAATGACATCCAGGAATTTCCTTAATTTTTCTTGCAAATGGGACTTGGACCTGTCCCTTTAATTTACTAGATAGATCTGACTCCAGTGATGTTAGACTTGAGCTCAAACCATGCTTGTATTAAGCTAATAACAGACACTTTTTATTTATTAGTCAAAAGGTTCCTATAATACTCGCAATGGCTATATGGAACAAACATAATTACCTTCTAATGTGGCCACCTTTCAAGACTGAAGTCAACTCTCTTTTCCTGCTCCCTCTCAAAGTTCTACCTTCCAGGTTAAGCACGTGCAGAACTTTTATTATTCTTTGTATGTTTTCTTGCCAGTTGGATCCCTTTCCTCTGAAAATGTTCTGACTTTTCTGTGCCTTCAAAAAATGTGAGGTCACAAAGAATCTTTGGCTTGGCCAGGGAAGATATTAGGTTGGTGCAAAAGTAATTGTGATTTTTGCCATTGAAAGTAATGGAAAACATTCACAATTATGTTTGCACCAACCCAATAGTATACTATTACCTCTTATTCTATCCACCATATGTCTTGTGGTAGCAAAGCACTTGATCTTTAATATGTAATTTGGAGCTACACCATATCTTTAAAATTACAGAGAAGTTCAGAATTTAGAAGTAATTATCTGAGAATCAATGCTGTGATGAAAAACAACCAGGCTCATGTTGATATGCTTGCTCTTTTTTTCCCTCCCTCCCTTCCCTCCTCCCTTCCTTCCTTCCTTCCTTCCTTCCTTCCTTTCTTTCTTTCTTTCTTTCTCTCTCTCTCTCTCTCTCTCTCTTTCTTTCTTTCTTTCTTTCTTTCTTTCTTTCTTTCTTTCTTTCTTTCTTTCTTTCTTTCTTTCTTTCTTTCTTTCTTTCTTCTCTCTCTTTCTTTCTTTCTTTCTTTCTTTCTTTCTTTCTTTCTTTCTTTCTTTCTTTCTTTCTTTCTTTCTTTCTTTCTTTCTTTCTTTCTCTTTCTCTCTTTCCTCTCTCTCTCTCTCTTTCAACAAGGTCTTGCTCTGTTACTCAAGCTGGAGTACAGTGACATGATCGCTGGTCACTGCAGGCTCAACCTTCTGGGCTCAAACGATCCTCCCGTCTCAGCCCTCTGAGTTGCTGGGACACAGTCATGCACCACTATGTCTGGCTAATTTTTGTATTTGTTGTACAGATAGGGTTTCATCATGTTGCCCGGGCTGGTCTCGAACTCCTGGGTTCAAGCGATCCATCCACCTCATCCTCCCAAAGTGGTGGGATTACATGCGTGAGCCACCATACCCTGCCTTGATATGTAGTTTTAAAAAAGAACATAATTTCATAACTATGCCTGTCTACATTTCTGAAGATATAAGGCTTAAAGAGGGGCAGTAATGAAAATCAGGAAAAAAATAGAACAGATGAGAAAGGTAGGTTATATAACTTTTGGGCACACAACAAATTCAATTTTGTTGAATTTTTTTCCTAAGCATAAAATACAGGTACAGTGACTTGTGATGTCTATCAGCTGAGCCCAGCCAGAGTCAGAGAACATGGAAATCCATTGATGTTGTCTATACAAGCCAGGATTCCCAGTCACAAAGCAGTATAAGGAGTAGTTTTGCAAGAGCAAACAGCATAGCCTGTACACTGTAGGAGAGGGTCACGACGGAACAAAAACAGAGGATGACAGACTTCTCCTAATTGATATAACCTGACTTAAGAATTCAACAATTAAATTCCTTAATTGAATTATTAACTTTTTAAATCCTATGGTTTTTAACGTAATAAGAGTATCTGTCTCATTGTTTATTGAGAGGACTAAATAAGATGATTCATGTAAAATCCATAGCATAAAACCTCATGTATTAGCAAGCATTCAGTAATGCTAACTATTGTTATTCTGAATTATTGCTTGCTGAAATAATGACTAGCAGTTTTACCTTGTATGTTGTAAAGAACATTCATATACTTTATCTCATCTGTTTCTTGTGACAACTTGTCAAATAGGTAAGTGGACATTATTATAATTGGAGGAAAGAAGTTAAGTGACTTGCCCAGTTTATTAGTAGAAGAACAGTAGTTATAACTCAGTCTTCAGACCAAAAATCCTATGAACTTTCAAAAAAAATCACAATACCAATGTAAACTCCATTCATGAAAAGACAACAAATCTCATGCAAAATTATAAATGGAAAAAGACCCTAAACAAATACATGCAAATCAGTTATAAAATAATATGCTGCGGCCGGGCACTGTGGCTCATGTCCGTAATCCAAGCACTTTGGGAGGCTGAGGCGGGCGGATCATTTGAGGTCAGGAGTTTAAGAGCAGCTTGACTTACATAGCGAAACCCTGCCTCTACTAAAATACAAAAATTAGCTAGGCATGGTGGTGGGCGCCTCTAATCCCAGCTACTTGGGAGGCTGAGGCAGGAGAATCGCTTGAACCCCAGAGACAGAGGTTGCAGTGAGCCGAGATTGCGCCACTGCACTCCAGCCTGGGCAACAGAGCAAGACTCCCTCTAAAAATAAATAAATAAATAAATAAAATAAAAATAAATATGCTACTAATAATTCCAATGACCAAGTAAGATTTAGTCCAGGGACATAGCACAATGAAAAGTAATCTAATAATAGATTAAAGGAGGAAAATCATATTAGTAAATGTAGAGGAGGAATTTGATTTAGTCCAATATCTACTGTTAAACTCTTAGTGAAGTAAAAATAGAAGAAACATCCTTAACAGTGAGCTGAGATCTGGCCACTGCACTCCATCCTGGGCGACAGAGCAAGACTCTGTCTCAAAAAAAAAAAAAAAAAAAAAAAAAAAAAAAAAAAAAAAGAAAGTAAAGAGAAAAAAGAGCTGTTCATGGTCCAATAATGAGGATATTATTATGACCCTAGAGTTTTGATTAATTGAATTTCATGTCCTTGGTTGGAAAAAAGAAGAAACCTATTAGGAACCAATATTAAAAATTATATTAGCTATTTAAAACCCAAAGATGTTCTTTCTAGTGTCTGAAATAAGATGAAACTATTTTCATTATCAACAGTTTTGGAGATTCTAGCCAATACAATAAGCAAGAAAATAAAACAAAAATGTGCATCATAGATAGGAAGAAAAAAGATCATTATTTTCAAATGATAGGATTTTATGAATAGAAAGTCCAAGAGATTATACATTAAAATATTAAAGGTAAAAAGAAGCTCAACTCATTGGTTCATTTTAAGATTACTATGCACAAATAAAAACCTTTCTCTTATATAGCAAATTACATATGTGATGGATCAATGTGGAATATTAAAGATAACCACAGATTCTGTTCAGCTCCTTTCATGAGCAGTGGCATTGATTTCTACACTCTCATAAATCTAGGCTGGCTTTGAACTTGCTTTGACTAACAGAATGTGTGGGAATTGAGGCTATGTAGCGTTGAGTCTCAGTTTCAAGAGGTCCTGCAGCTTTCCCTTTGGCTCTTTTGAAACACTACTCCATGATGTGAAGAACTCCAGTATCTGGTCTAAAGTCCTCTAGATGAGTCCAATACCATCCTGTAGTCTCTAGGGTAAAAGACCATGCGAAGCGGGAATGAGCTTAACCAGCTGATACCCACTAAACTAATCAGCTAATAGCCAGCACCAACACAAGACATGTGAGTAAAACCATGCTAGGAAATCCAGTGCCAGTGAAACCACCATATGTCTACAGCTGTATGACTGACCCTGGTTAGACCAGAAAAAGTACCCTTTTCTTAGTTGAGCTTAGTTCAAATGTCCAATCAACAAAATGTTGAACAAATAAATGGGTATTGTTTTAAACCATTAAATTTTAGAGTTTGTTATTCAGTTATATATAATTGGTACAAAAATATTCAAGATTTACAATAACAATAAAAACTAGAAAGTGTCTAGGAAGACATTTATATAAAGAGCATTATGAAACATACATGAAAGATATAAAATAATATATGAGGAAACACATACAGTATTTTTTGGAGGAAAGATGATAAAGATATCAACTTTCTCCACAAATAATCTATATGTTGAGTAATACACCAATCAGAATCCACCACTGACAAAATTGATAATAAATTTTATATGAAGAATACTGAATATAAAATTTGGAAAGAATAATAATGAGGAATGCAGTTACTAATTGCTGTCTAAGAAAATGCTTCTGAATTTGGCGGTTTAAATCGACAATAAACATTTTGCTCATGAATCTGTAAATGTGGTGGGGCTTAGTTAGAACGACTGTCTTTTCTCCGCCACTTCTCTCCTGCTCCCCTTCAGTCTTGGACAGCCACTAACCTGATTTCTGTCACGATGGATTTACGTATCTTGGGTATTTCTTATATACGGAATCTTATAATGTTGAAAAAGAGGAAAAAAGTAGATATGCATGTACTGGATATGAACATATTTTTCCTATATATTATTAAATAAAAATGAAAATGACAAAATTGTCATATTACATATATTATCTAATCACACTTTGCACGTATGTATATATGACTAAAAAGTGTGGAAAAATATAAGCCAAAGTTTTAGAGCAGTTATTTTGGGGGGCTGGTATTACCATCCAAAAAAAACTAAACGTGTATTTGTATTGTTAAATACAAATTTAAAAATTAAACATTAACTTCATAGTCAAAAAGTAAAGATATTTTCATTAAATAATATTTCAATAGGAAGAAATGAACTATTTAAAACATTGGTGAGCAAACCCTAATGAAATAATGGCTTTAGGCAAGGATCATCAATGACTGCTAGCAAAAAAGACAACCTGATATTCCATGCCTTCTAATGCCAGTACACATCACAACTTATAAGATATTCTAGCCAAAAATATCAAACCTTAATCGGATTAAGACTTTATCTCTCAAAAAAATAGAGCTATATCTCAAATTTCAAAGAGGCAGAGACTCAGGAAATTTGATTGTGAACTTAGCCAACTCCTATTACCTCCCCAAGCCTCAATGTCCTTGTTCTTGCAAAAACAAGAGGGATGAACTTTCAAAAAAATAAAAATAAAAAACCCATAGGCTCTCCTATGACTCAACCACTTGAATCACATTTTCACAGGGAAATTTTGATATTTCAGTGTTCTCTATTGGCTTAGTACTTTCCTGTGTTCTGTCTTTATTCTTAATTTACAGAAAGTATAGGGAATGAGAAACATGTTCCAAGACAAAATGGGGAAGCCTTCGGCAAAATCCAGGATGTGATAAACTCTAGGGGTCAAATGACCTGGTTCCTTCAAGAAATAAGAGAAGGAGGCAGGGAATAGAATCCTGTTATATATATTGTGCCAGATGATCCTTCGTTGGTGGCGGCTGTCCTGTGTTTTGGAGCTTTTAGCAGCATCCTTGCCCCTAGGCACTACATACCATTGGAACTCTCCCCCTTTCTCCTCAACCAAGTTATAACAACCAAAAATATCTCCAGACATTGCTAAATGTCTTCTGGGAACAAACTTGCTCCAGTTGAGAACTAAGATGATAGATTTTTTTTTTCTTTTTAAAAAAGGAGACTTAAATGACAGCAAAAAAAAAAAAAAAAAAAAGCGTCTTGCACACTAATTTGTATAAACCAACTGTAAGGAAGAATTATGAGATAATTGGAATTAGATGTATTTGAAAAGAGAACTATTCTTTAGTGATATACAATGAATGGTATGTTTGTGGTTAAAATGATATGCTGTCTTGTACTGAGGCTGGTGAGTAAATGGGTAGCTGTATAGATAAAATGGGATTGACAACGTGTTGATAATAACTGAAGCTAAGTCCTGAGTACAAAGGGTGGGTTCCTCACGCTACTCTCTAGCTTTTGTATGCATTTGGAATTTTCCATAACAAAATGTCTTAACAATAATATTCAGTAACTACCAGAATATTGTAATAGTGACAACCAGAAGGAGTAGCTAAAAAGAGATGCAAGTGTGGCTTCCGGGAGGGGTAGGGAGAGGAGAGGGGACTGCTTCTTTTGAAAACAAACCTTTGAATACTACTTCACTATGAGTACTACATGCATGGGTTACTTCAAAGAACAACAAAAAATAATTAAAATCCCCAAATAAGCAAACAAAACATCGGAGAGATGCCATTGATATGAATATTTTTCTTGTAAAAATGGAGGTTTAGTTATATCAAATTTCTACATACAGAAAGTAAGTTAAATGACATCATGAGGAAGCAACTAACTGAGTCCAGATGTGGAACACTGGACACAGCAGTTGAGTTTCTCCGGAGGCAGGCCTGGCTATCTTCTTTTTCTCCTTTACCTTTTTTATTGAGCATGTTAAGAGAGCCAGGGCCTTCTGAGCAAGAGGGGATATTTCTTGTCTTTCTCATTGCATGCGGAAAGCAGGCAAGGGAGGGCTGTCCCCTGAGTCACAGCAGCCTCTCTCTAACCCAGTGAATGAACCACAGGGCAAACTAGAGTTTGTCTGCTTCCCTAATCGTCTCTTACTTAGGGAGTAAGAAGCCTTTTTGTTTGTTCTTCATATCTCTTGGTCTAAGCTGCATTTTCTAGTTCAGTTTTGATCAAAGCATTATACTGGGGGAGAAGGAAACATTTGTCAAGCTATTACTAAGGGGCTTATATCATCTCTGATTTTGCTATTAACTGTTTTTTGTGTGATACTTTGGCAGGGAGCCCCCAGAATGGACAGAGTAAGTGGATTCTGATACCAAAACCCTATCCCGAACTCTAGCATCTTTCACAGTTCCGAGGAAAACAAACATATTTCTTTGGACCTACTATTCATACATGTCATGTTAGATGCATAAATATTATGCCTCTGTGGTAACAATGAGTGATATTCCAGCATTCCTAGGAGACAAATCAGCATAGTGACCCAAGGCCAATGTAGGTGAACAGGCCAACAGGGTAATGTAATTTGAAAGGTGCTTTAGAGCCACTTGCATTCTGAGGTTTGTTCACCAAGGTACTAGGCTACAGTGGTGCTTAAAGTCACCACTTTGAGAGTCAGCCCTTTCTGTAAATGCATAATGTCTCCAGAAGCTTTCAGCTAAAATACCAATGTGTTATTTTGGAGAGAGAATGCGTGAACTCTGAGCACTCCAAATTGCCTAAGCATGAACCAGTTTATCAAGTTATTTAAGTTGAGAGAAAGGTCCTCAAGGAAGGAATTACAAAATTGTGCTCTTTATGGGACATCATGAGAAGGCACAGGGAAGTTATGAGGGTAACAGTAGTGGAAGGAAGAAAAATCTGAAGATACTTGGGAAGGCGTGCCCGGGGTAGGTAGAATCCTGGCCAGAGAAGGGAGAGCAGAAGGACTCAGAGTCTAGATCAACTCTGTCCATTAGAACTTCCTGAAATGATGAAAATGTTCAACAGCTGGGCTGTTCAATATAGTAGTTATTAGCAACATGTGAGTATAGAAGACTTGAAATGTGGCTGGTGTGACTGAGGAATTGGAACTTTAAATTTTATTTAATTTTAATTAATATAAATTAAAATGTAAATAGTCAACTGTGGCTAATGGCTCCTATATTGGATAGTACATGTTTAAATGAAGGATTTGGGGTTGGCAGGTGGGGGGAAATCATAGAAAGGCAATGTGGAAAAGAAAGATACAGTTTGCTTAATTCACACTTTGTATGGTACCACTTTTCATTTCTAGGCAATACGTAGTTTACAAATTACAGGTTATATTATATTTAGCAAATTAACCTTTATTATGAAATAGCTGTACAGATTAAATAGATAGATGAGAGTAAGCCATATTAATTAGATTGGCCATGTCCTATATGATCTTATTTTACTCCTATGCATGCTGTCCACTGAAGGAAAGGAAAACATTGACTCAAAAGTGTTAAAAAGGGTATCCTTTGTTTAATGTTCAAGAAAGGCTGCAATTACTTTTCATAATATGTAATTGCAAGTTTTTCTATTTTTTTTCTTTCTGAATAATAATTATTTTTCTCCATTGCAGAGCAAGGCAAGGGTCACAATCACATTCACAGAACCTCCTTAGGGTGGATCCACAGGACAAACTTCCCACTGCTCACAGAAGCACTACCACCCCTTGGAATAATCAATCAATCAAACCAACTCAACAATCTTCCTTTTAATGCTAGTGTCACGTATTGATATAAAAATAAAATTTTGCTTTCTGGTGGGACATGAATAATAAAAGTATTTTTAAAGTTGTTTTAATCGAGGCTTCACTATTCAGAAAGTATTCATAAACTGGCACCAGAAAGTTTTCCAAAATCACTAGCTAGTTATTAGTGGCCACAGAACCTAGATGAGAATAAAAATAATGTCTAAACACAACTGAAACCAGAGGAATCTTTTTGTTGTTGCTCAGGAGGAGACAGCATCCCCTTTGAAATACTTGGAAGGTTCTCTTAATTAATGTAGCAGTACATAGGTGTCATTTCTGAGTCAGATGGTTACTCTAGATGTAGAATTTTGTCAAATCTTCATTTCATGCCATGTGAAAATCCAAATGCCACCACTTCAGGATTTTGTGTTACCAGAGTCCTTACATTCTTGTGGTCACCTATGACTCTAAAATGCTCTTTCCTCTCAATGCATTGGCTTGAATCATGACTCTATCGCCATCTGTATTTTCTGTTTTTGTTCTGCCAAAGCAACTGTGAACTTCCTTTCCACAGATTTCTGCCATCATAAAGCATGTGCATCAGAATTGCAGATTTTATTTATGTATAAGGTATAGCCTAGGACTTGGCAGAGGTGGAGGATCCTGTTTCATGACACTAAAATTGGGGTAGACCGAAGACCTGATAATACCCATTAGGGAGGGGGGTAGAAAATACTTATATTTAAGTATTAGTTAAAATTTTTGTTTGTTTTTTGGAGCTGCTTTACATGACTTTTTAAAAAATTTTCACTTTCCAATAGTTTATTTTTAGTGTATGGAAATACTATTGATATTTAAATGTTGACCGTGTAGGCTGAGGTCTTGGCAAATTTACTTACTAGTTTTAGGACCCTGCCCCCAGCCCCACTTTTTAAAAAAGATTCCTTCAGATTTTCTATGTAATCATTTCATTTGCAAATAGAGATGGTTTTTTTTTTTTTTTTGGTTTCTAATTTGTATGCCTTTATTCTTTTCCCTTGCTTATTGCACTGGCTAGAACATACAGTACAGTACTAAATATGCGTGGTGAGAGGGGAAACCCTTGGCTTGTATCTGATCTTAGAAGAAAAGCATTCAGTCTCCACCATTAAGTATGATGTGAAAATTTTATAGATTCACTCTATCAGGTTAAGGAAGTTCCCTTCTACCCCTAGTTTGCTGAGACTTTTATCGTGAATGACTTTTGAATTTTAACAGATACATTGATATAATCATGTGCTTTTTCTTCTTTAGCTTGTTAATATAGTGTATGACATTGGTTGATTTTCAAATATTGAATCAACCTTGCACTTTTGGGATAGACCCCACTTGGTAGTAGTGTACTACTCCTTTTGTATATTGCTGTTTGATTTGGTAATATTTTATATATTGACCTATAATTTTCTTTTCTCATATTGTCTTTGTCTGGTTCGGGTATCTGGGTAAAGCAGGCCTTACAGAATGAGTTGAGAAGTGTTCTTTCAATTTTTTGGAAGATACTTATAGAATTAATGTTATTCTTCTTTAAATCTTTGTTTGCATTCATCTGTGAAATCATTGGGTTTGGAGCTTCATTTTAGGGAAGTTTATAAAGTGTAAAATCAATTTCTTTATTAGATATGGGAACATCCAAATTATCTATTTCATATTAGGTGAGTTGTGGTAGCTCATGTTATTTAAGAAATTGGCCCATTCCATTCAAGTTGTCAAATTTATGTTTGTAGTATTTCCTTATCATCATTTTGGTATCTGCAAAGTCTTTAGTAATATCTGCTATTTTGTCCTTGTTATGGACAATTTGTATCTTCTTTCTTTTTTTGTGTTAGCTTGGTTAGAGGTTTATCAATTTTATTGTTGTTTTCAATTAATCAATTTTTGGTTTTGTTAATTTTCTATATTATTTTTCTGTTTTCAATTTTACTGGTTTCTACACTTATTTTTATTATTTCCTTTCTTCTGCTTGCTTTGGGCATATTTTGATCTTCATTTTCTAGTTTAACATAGATACTTAAATTGTTCACTTGAGAAATTTCTTTTCTTCTAGTATAAGTATTGAGTGCTATTAATCTCTCTTTAATCACCACCTTAACTACATCTGACAAATTTTGATATGTTGAATTTTCATTGTCATTCAGTTCATAAGATTTTCCAATTTCCCTTATGACTTCCTTTTTGATCTGTGAATTATTTAGTAAAAGGTAAAAGATTTATATGATTTGAAGAGAAACCAGAGCATATCTATTAATTATTTAGAATTGTGTTGTTTAATTACAAGGGATTTGGAGATTTCCTAGTTATCTTCCTGTTACTGAATTCTAGTTTAATTGCATTGTGATCAGAGAACACATCTTGTATTGTTTTATTTTTTTAAAAAAATGAATAATAAATTTGTTAAGGTTTTTGTTGACTTAAGATATGGTCTGCCTTGGTATATATTTATGTGCACTTGAGTAGAACGCACATTCTTTCTGTTGGTGGGATGTTTCATAAATGTTAACCAGCTCATTAGTTAACAGTGAGTTGTTTTTCCATATTGTTGTTAATTTTTATTTACTTGTTCTATCGACTACTGAGTGAGAGTGTTGAAATCTCCAACAGCAATTTTAATTCTGTCAATTTTTGTCTCATGTGTTTTGAGGCTCTGTTGTTGGGTAATAAATGGTTAAGATTGTTAAGTCTCTTGATGAGTTCATCCTTTTATCACTAAGTAGTGTCCCCTATTATCCCTGAAAATCTTTCTTAGCTCAAAGCTTTTTTTCCTTCTGAAGACCAATATAATATATAGCCAATCCTGATTTATTTTGATTAGTATTTAGGTGTTACATTTTTTCTATCCTTTTATTTCTACTTTACCTGTATCATTACATTTAAAGTATAGATTGATTATAGCATATAGTTAGATCTACTTTTGGACATTCTGAAATATGCTTTTTAATTGGCGTATTTGTATCATTTGTACTTTTAATTTAATTATTTATATGTTGGGATTTAGGTCTACTATTTTATTTACTTTTTAAATCTTGGTTTCTTCTCATTTTTGTTCCACTATTTCTATCTTCTTGACTTCTGTTGTGATATTTGCATATGTTTGGATGATGATGTGTCTAGACATAAATTCCTTTTAGTTTATACTATTTTGGAGTGCAATGAACTTGAATTCATAAGTTCACATCTTTTTCCAAATTTAGGAAGCTTTTAGCCATTATTTATTCAAATTTTTTTTCTGCACTCACTCTTTGTCTTCTTCATTTGCTATTAATATATCAATGACATGAATGTTAGGTCTTTTAGTATGGCCCCACAAGTCTCTGAGACTTTGTTTATCTTTTTTAACATCATTTTTCTTTTTGTGTGTGTGGCTTAGATAATTTCTAGTAATCTATCTTCAAGTTCACTAAAGCTTTCCTCTGTCACTTTCATTTTGTTATTGACCTCATCGAGTAACTTTTTAATTTCATTATTATACTATTTGGTGCTAAAATTTTTATTTGGTTCTTTATTATATATTCTGTTTATATGCTGAGACATTTTATCTTTCTGTTTGTGTCCTGAATGCTTACCTTTTTTCTTGGAGCATGGTTATGAAAGCTGCTTTATAGGCATTATTAACAATATCAATATATCCAGGTAATTTTGAAATTAGCATATACTAATTGCCTTTTACTTTGCAAGATGTTGACATTTTCCTCCCATTTTGTGTATCAAATAATTTTGGATTATGTCCTGGAAATTTTGAATATTTTAAATACTTCGTTATGTGACTGTAGATCTGGTTTATTTTCTGTTTTTTTTAACGTTCATTTTAGGTTTAGGGATACATGTGCAGGTTCATTATATAGGTAAAATTGCTGTCATGGGGGTTTGGTGTACAGATTATTTCATCACCCAGGTAATAAGCATAGTAACCTGATATGTAGTTTTTCCATCCTCTCCCGCCTCCCACCCTCCACTTTCAAGCAGCCATAAAAAAAATGAAACACTGATGAATACAGCTAACCATGGAGGTGAAAGGTCTCCACAATGAGAATTATAGAACACTGCTAAAAAAATTAGAGATGACACCAAAAAATGGGAAATCATTCTGTACTCACGGATGGGAAGAATCAGTGTTGTTAAAATGGACATACAGCCAAAGCAAATTATAGGCCTTGTTTAAATCTTATGGAAAATATTTTTCTTTTAGTTAGACAATTAAACTGGTTATGTTCAGGTTCTTAACCACCTTTCTATAGACAGTGGTTCTATGCCTGCATCTTTCTGCTTGAATTGTAGGTGAGACATACAGACTGGAAAATATACAAAGTGGAAAAGCCTAATATACCTACATTACACAGTATAATTCCCTCCTGGTATCTATCTTCTTTTAGTCATGCTACAGTGACGTCAACTTGTTGTTTCTTAAATTTTATCCAGACTTTATGATTGTTGTCTATGGAATGATTTATCTACCATAAGCTACTCTGCAAATATCAAAACCAGAACTGCTAAATATGTTTATTCATTCACTTATCTACCACCTGGATTTATACTGTGTACATATTTTGCCATTTTTTTCATTTTAGTTTTGAAAATAAAATCTTATAGAATTGAAGTCCCATCTGTGTTATTTTTCATAGCTCATTCTGTCTTCTTCCCCACGCACAACCAATATTTTAAGATTGTTGAAGAACCTCCCTGCTCATGTTTCTGTACACTTACCGTCCATATGTATCTTTATATAAAATACATTTACATAAATTATTTTATGCTATGTTATTTTGCAACATTTTAATATTTTCCAGATCAATTTATGTTATAGATCTAATTTATTCATTCAAACTACCAGATTATGATTTTAAAGCTGTTAGTAGTTTTCTCTGTTGCTCTAAGGGTGGAGCCATAATTTATCCTTGGGTCAAGATTGTGTTTTACTTTTGGGCAAAACTCTAATGTCCCCTTCCAGTTATCCATAAGTAAATCCAAAACGCCATTCTGTATTGGAAAAGTTAGGAATAAAGAAAAATTCAACTGTTCTGTTATAGGAAACCTTGACTCTTGTGGGCAGAGTGGCATCCCTACACATTTTATGGTTTCATGTTGATTAAGTAGGGGGAGCAATGAAATGTAATGGTCCCTTTAGAATGCTTCTGTCTGTGGGAAGGAACCTGTTGGCAGTGAGCGTCAGCATTAAGGAGGATGAAGATCAGGTGAGAGACTTCCAGTGAGAAGATATGACCAATTGTCTTTAGGAGGAGAAATAACTAATTTCATTTTTAAGCTTTCTGTCTCTGACTCCCCATTTCCCTTTATAATGCCCCAGTCTTCAGTAAAGTGTTATTGAACACTGTGATCTGGACTTCGGAGAGCTGCAGCAGCAGAGATCTGTGGAGCAGCTGCCTGAATTGACAATGGATATCCAACAACCTACACAGAGTTGTGGAACATGTACATGCAATCACTGAAACCCTTAAAAACACCTGGAAAGGGAGCCCTAAAAAGACTGGATATGAATGTTGTGCAAGTGGAATGGGAGATTTTGATTATTGTATTTGGGGAGTAATGGGAAGAACACTGCAGACTTGTAACATGCTTAATAAAAGGATAGAAAAATTGATTCACCCCAATAGTACAAAACAACCATCACCAAAATCATTCTCATCATTCAATTTCATTTGACAACTTCAGAACGCTCGACACAATGCTTCAATTACAGCAGGACTTTCTACAAGTGAATTTTCTGTACAATTATGAAATTAACAATGCTTCACTCCCTTAATGAGTTCAAGTTCTGGGTAGAGGAAACACATCCATACTCAATAGACATTCATGGCCAACTGAAGATCCCAAATTGTCTTAAAAAATATAGTTCAGTGGGAAGAAAGACATGCTTAATTTTCAAGTATCCTTAAAATCGGAAAATACATTTTTTTAACTTAAATGAACTGTAAACACTTTGTCCTGATTTCTACAGGAATTGTTTTCTACTAATTATTCTTTTTTTTTTTTTTTTTTTTTTTTGAGACGGAGTCTCACGCTGTTGCCCAGGCTGGAGTGCAGTGGCGCGATCTCAGCTCACTGCAAGCTCCGCCTCCCGGGTTCACGCCATTCTCCTGCCTCAGCCTCCCGAGTAGCTGGGACTACAGGCGCCCGCCACCGCGCCCGGCTAATTTTTTGTATTTTTAGTAGAGACGGGGTTTCACTGTGGTCTCGATCTCCTGACCTTGTGATCCGCCCGCCTCGGCCTCCCAAAGTGCTGGGATTACAGGTTTGAGCCACCGCGCCCGGCCTTACTAATTATTCTTTAATGTATATGTTTAGTGCCCATGTTCACATTTTTCAGGATACTTCTGAGAGTCCTAAAGCCCTGTAAATTTATTACTAAGAAATAACCAAAACAGTCCTCAAAATAGTGGTTTTCATTTTTATTTTAAATCAAATAAAATGCTCTTTATTCAATGATTTTTAGAACCATTAGTCTCCTTTTTCTTCAAATGTCCATGGTATTCATGTTAATTGAATCAGGTCATTCTTTCTCAATGTTTCTAAAAATTTTCCTCTCAGAGATGAGATGCACGTTTTTCTCAAATGCTAATATTATTTATATTTACAATTACTCACAGAAAATCTGGCTGTAGACTCCATTGCCAGATTGTTTATTAATGAGTAGATTTTGAGAAAAAATATTTTATTACCATTTTTATGTCTTAGGGACCTCATCATTGAAGCTAAACTTCTAATCTTCCTTACAACATAAAGATAATTTTACTTATTGGAAGCTTATGTACCTAAAATTTAGATTTTGACAACTGTCTTGCTTTATATTTAAGTTTATAAATATTATAATAAAGAAAGCTACGCCAGGATGGTTTAAACTCTTTAACTTATAAATGATAACTGTGAGACTTCTTGGTATGCTCTGGATGACATTCCAGTTGTCATTTTGTGTTTGTAGATATAAGTCAAGGATCCCTAAGTTATTCTAAAGTCATGCCCATTGTTCCTCGAGTCTTGGCTTCTGATAATGTCTTGATTTGCTTGAAGTACCGTTGGTTGGTTTATTAATCTCCTTATTGTTAAGATGATTCAATTAAAAATGTCCCAGTCATTTGACAACTTAATCAAATAACTTCAGACAGAGATAATATTCTCATGAAAATAACAGGGTGATTAAATGTAGAGGGACTGAGTAGCCCCTTCATATAAAGTCATCGTGGGAGCTGGGCGCGGTGGCTCAAGCCTGTAATCCCAGCACTTTGGGAGGCCGAGGCGGGCGGATCACGAGGTCAGGAGATCGAGACCATCCTGGCTAACACGGTGAAACCCCGTCTCTACTAAAAATACAAAAAACTAGCCGGGCGCGGTGGCGGGCGCCTGTAGTCCCAGCTACTCGGGAGGCTGAGGCAGGAGAATGGCGTAAACCCGGGAGGCGGAGCTTGCAGTGAGCTGAGACCCGGCCACTGCACTCCAGCCTGGGTGACAGAGCAAGACTCCGTCTCAAAAAAAAAAAAAAAAAAAAAAGTCATCGTGGGAGATCGCTAGATAGAGGATATTTCAGCTGGGATCTAAATGTCAAGCATGACGTGGTCTCTCAAGAAAAAACATAAGAAAAAGCATCAGGAAGAAGGAAGCAGAAAATACAAGACCATCAGGTAGGAATAAGCTTTGTTTGCTTGAGGAGTGACAAGCAGACCAGTGAGATGACTAAGGTGGGAGAAGTCGCCAATGCAATAGGAAAAGTGGACAGGGCCAGATTACACTCAGCCTTGCAAGCTGCGAGGATTATTTTATTTTATTTTGTTTATTATTTTATTTTATTTATTTTTGAGATGCAGTCTCACTCTGTCGCCCAGGCTGGAGTGCAGTGGCGCTATCTCGGCTCACTGCAACCTGCGCCTCCCGGGTTCAGGTGATTCTCCTGCCTCAGTCTTCCGAGTAGCTGGGACTACGGGGGCCTGCCACCATGCCCAGCTAATCTTTGTATCTTTAGTAGAGACGGGATTTCACCATTTTGGCCAGGATGGCCTCGATCTCTTGACCTCGTGATCTGCCCACTTCAGCCTCCCAAAGTGCTGGGATTACAGGTGTGAGACACTGTGCCCGGCCAGAGTTCTGATTTTATAAGCATGGAATCGCATGTCCAAGATATGGTTAAGTAAAAAATCCATGTTTCGAATAGCCTGAATAGAAAGATCCCCTTAATATAAAATCATATATTCATTTTCATATGTGTCTGTAGGCACAGAGACATATTGGGGCCTATGTTCAGAGAAACGTTAACATTGGAAATATCTGAGTGCTGGACTTGAGGTGACAATTATGTTCCTTTTGTATTTTTCTGCACCGCTTGAATTGTTTGCTAAAACAACAAAGCCATATCAAATATGCACACATAAAAAAAATGAGCCATGGTCCTCTTTGACTAAGATTTAATGTTAAGACAACATTGACATTATTGTGGCCTCCAAACTCACAGAAGATAGAAAAAAATGGAATTATAAAGAAAAGTTTGTTGGATTTTATTAATAAATGTAACAATAAAATAACCTATGCTTTTTGGGGGAGTTTTCAATGATTATGGAAGATACGAAAAGCACCAAGAAACCTAGAGTGCACAGAACATGAACAATCAAGAAATCCCCTTATTATGTACCAAAATAGAATTCCCCACATGCAATTGGTATTTCCCTCAACTTCTGGAAAGTGAAAAATGAATAGGAGGACATTAAGCTGACAGAAGGAAGAAGGTGGAAAAAGGGTAAATAGTATTCACGTTACACATTAATTCAATTACTCACTCCTTTGACACAGATTTTAAAATAATCTAAATAAACAAGGGTTGTGTGCAAGACATCTGTTTGAATTAGATTCTCATGGGTGTAAAAATAAAACATGACCACAAAGGGAAGCAGGCAGGGCTGAAAGGCAGCACAGAGGCTACTAGCTTCATAACAGAATAGTCAGACTTAGGGTTTCCATACTCCACCAAAAAATACATGGGAAATCTTCTTTTTGCATCTACTTCTCCCATCAAAATCTTTCCATTGCTTTGTTTTATGTCACTCTTATTTTTACTTGTACATATTCACCTTTTGTTATATCCTCATATTTCTGTGGTGTCTATGGAGTCCTGCTTCAGAGGATTCACTTGAACCAGCTTTGAATTTGCATGTAACTACCTATTGCCATAATTCCATGGAAAACCACTAGGAGAGTGTTATTATTCCAAAACTGGATTACTTCCATAAATAATCTAATGAGAGCTTCATTTTTTTTTTCTGCCTATGAAAGCCACTTGAGTTCCATTCCATTTATGGGAAAAAAAGGCTTTTCTGTTTCTATTGAATTAAGCAAATGGCTGTCTTTTGGCAAGGAAAGAAGAAAAGCATTAATCATTTCCAGTTCACTATATCAGGATGTTTACTCACAAAAGACAAAGATTCAATTATATCTTTCTTATTATGACCTCCAGGTATTTTTCTCAATGTGACCATTCTATAATTCTTCAGAAGAGGTTATTTATGGATATATCCTACTTAGAAGAATAGAATGTGTGCAATAGCATAAGAACACTTTGGCATCACTTTCAGATAACCTGATGCCTGCATTGGTCTACCATGACTAGAGGCATTTGTTTGTAATAATAAATAAAGTCTGATGGTGGTCCTTGAGGATGCTGGTTGCTTTTTACCCTCTCCCCAATCACCATCCCTCTGAATGTAGTAGACTATTTCTAGGATTGGGTCTTATCTCTGGCCATATTGAAATCTACCCCCCAACTCTTCAAACTTAGCTCTCTCCTTCCATCATGTAGGATTGCACCTGACCTTTTGCCCACCTGGGTTTCATGGGCTTAGACTTCACTCTTAATTCTTGCCTTAATTCTAGCTGCTGCAGTTGGCTTGGCAACCATTGTCAACAGAGTTCCCCCTCAGGCTCTGTCTCAGCAATAGTGTAAGTAGAACTGAGGCTGGCACCTAGACTGTGGTGGGCTGATTCATAGAGGCTGGGTTGGACTGAATGGAGAAGAGATAAAACTGTGAGAAAGAGAGTGAAAAACATGAAAATCCATGAGTCAATATGTGAGTATGAAGAAGACAGAAGCCCATATTTGTGAAGAGCTACACTGCTCACCAGTGACTTTCCATAAATACCTATCCACCTCAGCATTGAGAAGAGATAGAATTTTCTCATCAAATGCTGCAGGTGTTAGCTGAGTATGCCTTTTTCTTAGCCAGTTCTGACTACTAGTTAAAAATATTCAAAGGGGCTGTTATGTGAAATTATTGTTTAGCATTTCTATTTGCAGAGCCTATTTTAAGGAGGTTAAATCACTTTTTAATTTAACTAGTTAGGCTCCTATTGGATAGTGATGAGGTACCTTGACTACATTCTGGAACTAGGCGTAATCTTCAGTAAACTGATATTAATGTATTTTCTTACTTTTAAATTATTTTCATAAAAAGTTTCTTTATTTAAACACAAACAATGTAACAAAGCTTTCTAAAAATAAAATGTTTAAAGTTATATATATATATATATATACTTTTAAATATAAAATTGCATACCTTTGTCATTAATTTATAACTTCTGGTAAACACAGCTTAATTTAACCTTGGCTTTATTCTTAGATTTTGATTGAATGTTTCTTTTATCTTACCCTGGATCATTTCATAAAGTTGTTACATAGACTTCTGGGTTTATACAAGTTATTTTAAAAGCCATTGTAGTCTCTCAGAACTGGCATCCACATCAACTTCCAAATAAGGGAATTTTTTTGGTCTGTCTTCTTTCATAAGTTTCTGTTGAAATCTTTCCTTTATATAACAGAAGAAGTGAAAAGGGAGAAAAACATGAAGGGCATTTTATGCTGAAAGCACAAAAACTGGGTTTTTATCTAATCATGTGGAAGTATGTTTTCTCTCTGGTGTTAAACAAATGAGAAATATATAATTTCCGTTGATTTATAATTGAAAGCTGGTAGCTATATATTATTCAAAATTGAAACATACTACAAGTCGTTGCTTTTTTTGTAATATTGTTCTTGCAAATGTATTCTCAAGTTGGTGGTGTGAATTCAAACAATACATATGTAAAAATAGAAAAAGAAACAAAAATGCCCAGACTTTCCATTTGGTGGTTAGAACATATTCTTGACCTCTACCACAAATGAGTGTGTCTATCCATACATCACTGGGCCTTTTCAAAGCGTTTCCAGATTCGTTGGGAAGCTTTGTCGTTGAATATAATAAAGCTCATATTTAGAGTTTAGAGTTTTTCTCTTTGCAAATAGCAAAACACAAAAAACAAAAATCAAAAACACCAAACAAACAACCGAACAATGACCCTCCCCCCTCTTTTTTTATTCACGGGAGGACAAAATCCTCATGTAAGAATCTCAGGAACATAAACATAAAGCTATGCACATGGGGCCATAACCAGTTATTCCTA
Source organism: Macaca mulatta (assembly GCF_049350105.2). NCBI lineage: Eukaryota > Metazoa > Chordata > Mammalia > Primates > Cercopithecidae > Macaca > Macaca mulatta. Next base: position 181,424,670 of record NC_133407.1, on the reverse strand, counting down.
TTGCTCTTTTATTGAAGCGCTGTTATTGTCTGGGGTAAATACCTGAGATTTATTGCCTCATGCCAAGGAAATCAAGGACGTGGACACACGAAGGGAGGTTAAGAGTGGAAGATCAACAGGCGAAAGAAAGAATAGCTCTCTCTGCTGCAGAGAGAGGGGTCCCAGAGAAACGGGTTGCCGGTTCTGTGGTGGAATGCAATGGGTTTTATAGATGAGCTTGAGGAGACGGTGTCTGTTTTACATAGGGCATAAAAAAATTGGCCAGACCAGGTGTGCTATTTGCATAAGGTGCAAAAAACTGGTTAGTACTAGGTGTGCTGTTTGTATGGTGTGTGATAAAGCTGGCTGCCCCACCCTAACCTCTTATTATGCTGATGGGTTCTTTGCCTGGCAGGGGCCATGTTGCCTGGTTCTTTGCCGTACATGTGGTGACAGAAAAAATGGAAGATGGCGCCTCCATGTTGAACATACTTGGCTTCCAGTTAGCCCTTTTCTATTGGCACAGCTGCCAGCATTTACCCATGCCAGCTTTCAGCTTGCTTACCTATGTCTGCAGCTCAATTTTTCAGGTTGCTCTTTGTTAGAAAAGAAATGATTTTGGGGCTGCTTTTTGTTAAAAGGGAAGCCTTGCCCAGGAGTCCTTTACTCTCACTATCTGCCTAAGTAATTACTTTCTATCGGCCAGGTGCGGTGGCTCACGCCTGTAATCCCAGCACTTTGGGAGGCCAAGGCGGGTGGATCATGAGGTCAAAAGATCGAGACAATCCCAGCCAACATGGTGAAACCCCGTCTCTACTAAAAATACAAAAATTAGGTGGCCATCGTGGCACGTACTTATAGTCCCAGCTACTTGGGAGGCTGAGGCAGGAGAATTGCTTGAACCCGGGAGGCAGAGGTTGCAGTGAGCTGAGATTGCGCCACTGTGCTCCAGCCTGATGACAGAGCGAGACTCTCTCTCAAACACACACACACACACACACACACACACACACACACACACAAACAGAAATTTCTTTCCATTTCCTGTGTCAGTGCCTTGCATTGAATACCTAGCATACCTGTATCCCTTTAACCAGTTGTAATTTATATATAACCATATACACTTAGAATTATAAAAAATAAATGTTCTAGCTTCCTTTGAGGAGTCCTCTGGATTTCCTTTTGGTCACATCTCTTAGTTACTAATCACCCTTTTCTCTGCTTTCTTCTCCTTTACCGCCAATCTAGAACCACAGCTGGGAAAAGTTGAGTTGCTTCTCCCCATAGAACCTAGCACTGACTGCTCTAGTATTCTGCATGGTGGAACCTTTGAGAATATTTGGAGACAGGATGCTTGGCACGAAGGGTTGGGATCCTCAAAATAGGGGGTCACTCCAATGGAGTTAATGTCTTATTTCCTTTTCCTGAAAGAAAATAAAAGTGTATTTACTGAAAATATTAAAAAGATCTTTTATGAACATTTTTCTTAATGGAATCAGTGAATACAATCAAAATACAATCAAAACAAGAAGTAATGGTAGGCATGTATCATTCTATGAGTGTGCATATTTAATAAAAAGATAAAAAGCAAGCAAATAAACAAAACTCACTCCAACACTTTAACATATTTATAGATATTTAATTATTCTTCTCTGTATCAAGCTCCTTCCTGTTCCTATTATAAATGACAACAAAGAAAATTGTTGGCTTATGCATCAGGGTATTTGTACTCTTTGTAACGACAATTTGCATTTGCTTTTTCAATACTATGGAGAGGATATGAGCTCTTGGTGTAGTGTCCCAAGGATATGAACAATTCAGGCTAACATGCAGTAATTTTCCTTTCCGACAAATAATAAATGGAAAAGGAAACTGGAGTTGTGACTAAATGTAATGATTAAATAAACATGTCTCCCAGTTCAGGGGTCAGTTCTAGTCATAGTCTTTATTATTATTATCAGAATTGAGTTGTGATTATTGGATTGGAATTGTTTTAATTTTTACGTCAAGACAGCTAAAACAATCACATTCATAGCATCAAATGTCCATTTGGCAGTGTATGATTATTGTCATTTACTGTATAAATGTACTAAATTCTTTTTGGATAGCCATGGCTTTTAAGATAGTTAAAGGATACTTGCTTTATTCTGATGGGAAAAGGAAAGAATGAAAGTAATTTATCTACTGATTTCTTTCAAGGCTTACAGAAAGTCAGGGCCAGGTCTTAGTAAGTTCCCTGGAGCTTATAGGGAGCCTGTTTCTTTGCCACAGTAATAAATGTTCTTTACCTAAAAGCAGAAAGGAAGGCATCTCCTTCTTGAACAGTTTCTTGGTTCCTGGATTTGCTAGCATTAGAGCAGGAAGGAAGTAGCTGCCCAGATTCTAGTCTGAAGGGCTGCTGGGAAAATAGGTCTTTCTTATTTCTTTGAACAAAAGAGAGAGATTCCCTGGTCAGTAGGCATAAAATTGTAGTTGCCTTTAGACTTATTCACACTAGTAAAGAAAATGGTCCCCAAATATCTTCCAGTTTGTTAATGTTCACTCTGTGTGTGTGTGTGTGTGTGTATGTGTGTGTACCTGGGTTTATTTTCAGATCATAGTCATCAATGTATTTTTGGAACACTAGTCTTGCAAGACGATTTCTGAAAACTGCTCTGGTCTTACAGCAGTTCTCTTCTTGAAGAGTCATGATACCTACTAACATATTAAAGGTACTGGAGAGTCTCAAAGTAAAGAAACACCCGAACTTGATTTGACCCAGAATTTCCCTAGCTTCATTTGACCATGAAGCACTTTTTCTTATAATGATTAACAATAGTTCAATTCCATAAACATATTTAAGAAATGCTGAATTCGATGATTTTTCCAAAGAAATTCGAATGAACATAATACTCTAATGACAGAGGAATGTAAAAATGTAGGCAGCTGCCAGTTTCAGTATCTCTGCCGGCTTCTTTAAGCTGAGCTTAGTCAATTCCACTTCCCAAAGCCAAGATCTGCTAAAGTATTATTAGGCCCACAAACCCTGTAAAATCCTTTCTATGCAAGTAGCAGCTGATAAAGGGGCTCGCTAAGGTTTTTTATTTTTATTTTTTAACCTTAACTAGAGTGTTCCTTTTCCTGTAATATGTTGCCAAGCCAGTTCTATTAGGCAAGTCAATTAAATTACTTCCTGTCTCTTCTATCATCTTCTACCATCTGATACTCAGTGACGTTGGGACCAAAAAATGTACAGTTTTTTTCTAAAAACATATGGTCATCCCAGGGAAAAAAATAGCAATGAAGAAAAAATGTTCCTCAGCTATCTGAGGATTCCAGTCCTTGGTGGTACTTGCAAACAGCAACAAGCTACATTTAACAAAACAAATCCATTTGGTGTCTTACATTACTCTGTGAATAGAAATTTGGGCCATTTTACTCTAAGACAACAGGAAAAGGTCTGAATTTCTTTGATTTTTGCCTTACGGTGAAGAAAAAAAAAGTAAAGAAAAGCACAGAGTTATTAATTAACTTCTGTGAAAGATACTTTATTTGATTAATGGTTTACAGCTAAATTTAAATCAGGACAGATATGCTGAATAACTACATGTTTACCAAGATTATTACCAGGTACACTGCCAGGAATTTTATTAACCTATAGGCTACTTATGATCTCTCTTCCCTTTTACCCACTCCACAAACACACACCAAAGAACTGGTCTACCGGAGTACGACTGAAGTCTCAACTGAGGACACAATGTAAATAACTTTTAGTGTGTTTGAAATTAAGACAATGGATATCTTTTCCAGGTCATGGTGCACACATAGATTTTTGACTTTCTTAACAGAGCACATAACATTTGGAGTTGTCTGGATTAAATCAGATGGCAAAATCTGGTGATCTATATAATAATTCCCCTTCCCCCTTCTTTGTCATTTCAGACAAAACTCTTGTGTGGAGATCAGCTAGAAGAGGACAACTACTGTCTTAAAAGAGTGTTTCTTTTAAATCTTTTTAGTGTAGAAACGTCATAATACACTTAAGTAGAGAGACTAGTATGATGAGCTTTCATGCACTAATCAATCCATTAAAGAGCTATCAACATTTTGCAGATCTTGCTCTCCCTCTTCATTCCTCCTTTTTTTCTCTTGAGTATTTCAAGCAAATCCCAGAAATCATGTCATTTTGCAGCCTGCATCTCTAACTGGTGAGGCTTCTCTATTTCGTAACAAGCATGCCATTGCTCAATCTGACCATTGAAAATAATTCCTGAATTTTGAGTCTATATAAATCTCCTCTATTTTTCCCTAACTTTTACCCTGACCCAACTCTTGATCACCTCTAGGCCCTCAAAGACTCTCATTTCTAGGAATGAGTAGAGCCACGAAGTGGAGGGCATTTTTTCTCTTCAATCCAAAGCATCAACTTAAAGTCATCACATCACTTCCAAATTTCTCTAACTCTGAACTCTGCTGCTAATACTTTAGGGCATAGTTTCAGTATCCATGGATTGAGAGCAGGGCCAAGTTATTTTGGTGACAAGCCAGAGATGAAATTCTAGAATGCATTCCGCCTAGAGTCTGCTTCCCAAGCCCTTCAGGAGACACAGAGCAGGAAGTGGACTTAGCTGTTGGTTACAAAGCAGGATTTCCTCATATGGAGTAAAGTGTTTTCTTTTCACAAAGATGACCTATTTATTTATATTTTCAAGTAATCTATTGCAGCCTTAGTTGTAGTGGGTCACTAGTTCATGCCTTCAATAAACTGTCATTGAGTGTTTACTGTGTGTGAGGCATTGCGCTAGTAAAGTGCAGTGGGAATTCGAAAACAAGCTTTTTTACTTGAATTCGTGATGGTCAAAAGGGGCATTTGACTTGGGCCTTAAAACACTTGTAGAATTGGACAATTAGAGAGGAAGAAAAGTCATTGTAGGGGGAGGAAAGAGAGAGAGCAAGGCACAAAGGTGGCAAAAGTGAAGCGTGCTGAGCAAATAATGAGGAGATCAGTGTGGTGAACATGACGGTATCTTCAGGACAAACGTTGTGGCTTATCGTGACCAGCTGTGCAGCTAGGTGTAGCTATTACGTAATCACCCAGTAAGGAGAGATTCCAGTAACTGCTATCAGCCACTGCTGCCAGGAACTACTAATCAGGCAGCATGTTTAGAATGTTAAGATGATAATTATTAATCAGTGACCAACCAAGAAATCTGATGCATGGCAGAGGCATCCAGTCCAATGTGATATAATAATTAATCCAACTGGATAATATTTTACCTCCGAATCCAGTCTAGTGGTTGGGTCAACAGGCAAATACTCTGTTACTATGCATGTGAGAAGAAAAATAACTTTTTAGCATTCCCAGGAGGCTTGCGAAGCTCAGGCCCTGCTAAGTGAAGCCTCTTTTGTTGTGGGGCTGGATCCTCCTTAGATCTTTCCTATAACAACCTCATATGCCTTTTAATTTTCTTTCTAAGGGTCAAGACACTAAAACTATGTTGTTAATACAGATAATAGCAAAATCCTCCTGACCCCAACCCCAAGCTTGTTATTGCTGTCATCCTTCAGCTAAAGAATGGACTCAAATTGGTGGTGACATTACTGATTTAGGTTTGCTCTAATATGCTCAACACTGAGATGAAATGTTCTGGATCAGAGTATAACTTTCTATCAGACTAGTCCAATGCCTTAGTCCAGGCCATGTGCCTTATGAAGCCTGAGAAAAAGTGTGTTCTCACATGGACACAGGGAGGGGAACATCACACATGGAGGCCTCTCAGGGAGTTGGGGGCAAGGCGGGGGAGGGGCATTAGGACAAATACCTAATGCATGCAGGACTTAAAACCTAGATGACAGATTGATTGGAGCAACAAACCACCACGGCACATGTATACTTATGTAACAAACCTGCATGTTCTGCACATGTAGAACTTAAAGAAAAATAAAAAAACAAAAGAACTTAAAGAAAAATAAAAAACAAAACAACAAAAAGTGTGCTCTCTTATTCTCCAACATGAGCTAGAAATGCATTTTTTTTTTTTTTTTTTTTTTTTTTTTTTTTTTTGCTAATATCTATCCCTGTGTTTATTATGTGCTAGGCTCTGTGTCTGGTGCATCATAAGCATTATCGAATTTCATCTTTATAACAACTCTGTGACGGAAGTTAATGTAATTATATCTTTTTTTTAGAGAGGAGGAAACTGGAGTTGAGAGAGGATTAGTAATTTATGCCATGCTACACAGCTAAGTGGCAGGGCTGGTTTTTGAGCCCTGCTGGTGTTTCTGACAGAGCACAAAGCAGGG